>NC_091821.1:123659531-123975781 GCF_038994185.2 Dermacentor albipictus | reverse complement strand
TTGATGAATCCTACACAGTGAAGAGGTTTTGCGCTGAAGCTTCATCAGTGCAGACGATTGGAACTGATTTTGGTATATCCCGGTGCGGCTGCTGTGGTAGGTTCATGTCGAATATCAAACACTTCAGATATGCTGGTAATGAGCGCTTACTATAGACCTGATATGCCTACATTGTACTCTCGATTATGCAGAGAGTACGGGAAGATATGATTAGCTTTCGTTGCATTTAATTCTTTGGATGATTATCTTTTCTTGCTTTGTCCTTCTTGTTTTTGTATTTTACGTTTATATTTATCTGTGGATTACTTGTGATAATTGTGGTGTAGCCAGCCTGCAGGTGGCCTATATTTTAGACACCCATCAGTCGGTAAGCAACTTCGCTTGGTTCTGCCCTTGGTGGACTCCGAAAAGCAAAGACAGCTTGACAGCTTATGAAAGAATGACATTCTACACGCGTTCGTACCACACTTAATCGCTTTCCTACGTCACACTGACTTGATCGATTGATTGGTTTATTGACTGATTTATTGAATATATTGTAATATGTGGAAACTTCTGACACTGGCCTTTTTCATTGCATGTTATAGGGATGTGAGGGGATACATGATGAATGAGATACAGAAATTAGGCAAAGAAAAACAATCATGATGATTTTAGCGCCTGGAATATTGCTAACTTTGATCTCTGCTGGCGCAAAATGTTGTTAGATGGACCGATTGCCAGCATAGATTGTGAACTTCAGCTCGCTCCACCCTTTATTTACCGACACCGAGAGAGCCTTCGCCTGCTGGGGTACGTAATTTCTGTACCACAGTCAACTGTGGGAGTTCATACCAAAGCGCATGCACGATCTGTGAGTGAAGAATATCATAAAGGTGTAATTTCAGCTCGTGACGTTTACACATTGTCTTTACGGATGGCTTTGCCGACTTTCACTTAGGCGGTGATTATATCTGGCGCATGTTAGCTTCATTTTACTATTCTGCGACGCATCAAGTGCTTTTTCTAACAAAATGCATGTTCTTTCTAATCCTCCATGCAATATACAAAAATTTTGTCCTTACGCCTAAGGCAGGAAAAATCGCGAGATATCATCCCTGGACTGTATGTGTCCAACGCCTACGTCAGTCCGCTTGTCGAGACCACCGCATTGCCTTCTACACCACTACACCCCCTTCCTTCCTTCCTCAAATAAGATAGATAATGTAAAAATCAATCTGCTGCATGAAATAGCGTAACAAACGCGAATTCCACGTTCTAGAAAGATTATGAGTGCTAAAAGACGAGGCATTGAGCTGGTTGGTGTTCTTCAAGAATGCATGTTGTATCCAAAACGTTAACGTACGGTCAGCGGGCTACCCAGGTAAATTGGTGACCGCTGTGGCAGTAACCGTGCTGCAAAAATAAAGAGATGGCAGTGCAAGGTCTGGCCCAAAAGTTTATGCATTAAGTCAGCAAAAAAGTAAGAGAAAGTCTGGCGGCGCCGCTCTCCCACAGTCTCCACTCGAAAAGACCCTGTTGATCTCTAGTACGAGCCGGGTAACTGTATGACAAGGTTGAATTTTCTATACGAACTTTTTGTGCAACCAATTTTTTAGTCTTGTCGAAATGCAGATCGATAGAACATATAGAACAGATGGATAAACGTAAAAGATATCGTGAAATCCCGCAAGAATGGTGCAGAAATTCATCATATAATGCAACAATACTATGAAAAAGATGCCTTCAAGGTAAGAAATGTGTTTAAATGTCGTCAGCGTTTTCTAGAAGGCCGCGGAGACGTCAATGATGATGCGACATGAGGGTGCCCCTCCACCTCATTCGAATGTTGAAACATCGACCGAACGCGTGCTCAGTGAGCACCGAATGACTGTCAGGATGACATCAGAAGCACATGATATGGGAAAGTTTGTGTTTAGTGGATTTTTATTGAAACCTTGGAAATTAGAAAGATTTGGGCCAAGATATGGTGCTGAAACTGTTGACTGCTGACTAAAAACTTCGACGAAAATAATGTTGCACTGACTGGAAAAACCTCATATTACAAAAAGGAATTCTCAGAAACGGTCATCATAGGCTACAAAACTTGTTTACGAATAAGATATCAAGCTGGAAGTCGCAGAGCAACGAGTGGAAAATGAAATATGGGTGAAGGCCACGAAAAAGGCGCGACAAAACAAAGCAAGAAATCACAGTGATGTTGATTGGTGTTTTTGACTGCCGTGGAATAAGGCACCACGAATTTGTACCTGAAGGTTAAACTATCTATGCAAAATTTTACGTGAAGGTCCTGAAGAGATTCAGAGATTGTGTGTGCCGCTTGCGGACAAATTTGTGGAAAGAGGGGCTCTAGATTTGCCACCCCGATAATGCTACTATGCAGTCTGAATTGACAGAGCGTGACCTTTCGGCCCTTAATTCCATCACTGCGGCTTTTATTTTTTTCTCAAATGTAAACTGGTGTTCGGAGTGCGGAATTTTGGAAATGTGACGACAACTCAAAAGGAACCGACATCACTGCTTAAGTGCTTAACAGAAGTGGCCTTCCAAGGGTGCTTCCCTTGGAAGGTCACTTCCCTTGGAAGGTGCTTCCCATGGAAGAGATGGAACTTGTGTATTGTGCACGATGGGAACTATTATGGAGGTGACCACATTGATGTATCTAAAGATTGTGAAAACAGTTTTTGTAAACGTACAACACAAATTTTTGGGACACACCTCGTAATGCAAAGAGCTGGACATTTAAACAAAGAAGTGAAGTAATACCTTACATTCCCAGAGTGTCCCACAATTAGAAGAACGTTGGAAACCAATATGGCATTCCACTCGCTTTTTCTACAGATACAAACACAGAGCCGGCGAGAACAATGCTAATCTTGCTGGTGAGAATCAGAGAAAAGATATATCAGAATACGAAGAAAAAGCAGGAATGTCCTGGCCGGAGAACTGTTAGACGCCCACCTTATCAAGGAAACGCTGAACAGGTGCATTCCTGATAATCCTGTAGTTGTATTCGACAAAGAACTGATGTTCGTGCGTGCTGCAATGTTAAGGAAGGCGCCTTATCTTGTTTTTTTTCTGTGTTGGGCTACCTTTGTGTGTTAATTCGTGTACATGGGTGCTGATCAAGAAGCAACAAAATCAGTTGTTAGTAGAGCTCCGTTGTTGTTCATCTTCTTCTTCGTCGTGTCCATTCTGCCCAAATGGTCATTCCGGAACACGGAAATTCGGGCTAGTTGCTCTTTTGCCAATATATGCAAATCGCAGCGCACTGCAGACAGACGACGACAACAGAAACGAGACACACAGGGTGCTGTCGTGCTTGGTCTACAATGCACTGGGGTGCACCCACATTTATTGCATATGAGTGCTGTTTGAGCGCACTGCCCGTAATGGTTATAAAACCAGCGACCGTCTAAACCGGTGGATCTCACTGCCTAGTGCAACAGAACCCGCAATCTCCTTTCTAAGCTTAGTTGCTCATGGAAGTTAAACATTTTAACGGCTGTTTCTTTTAATATTACTTGAAGCTTACTAGTAAAATGATTATTATTAAGCAAGAGAGCCCGTTTTCTCTTTCACAGTGCACAAAAGAGTGGCTCGATAGGCATTCTTCTGTTGTTCAACCGTGCGGTTTAAAAATATTTATTGATAATTATTTTAATTTACGGATGTCTAGTTTATATTCCTGGTATAATAAAAGTATGACCTGCCTTCATCTGGTATAATGTTACAGGAATTCTCAATGAGGCACGGACCTTCATTATAGCGTGTTATCCGGTATCAAAGTGTCAGCACCACGAAGAATAGATTACGTAATTATTTTGCAAAAAGCCTTTATTTTTCTCTTTACAGCACAGTTTGTCTAATCAGTTTCCGGCTTAGACTGGGGCAGTAGTAAAAACAAGCTAATTAGCTCAAAAATTTTCAAGGTCCAGACACTGATGTCGTTTTTAATGAAGGCAAAGCTGGATTTGTCCAACACAGTAGAGGAAAGGGGACAATTAATTTTGAAGGAAGATTACAACAAGTCTGGAAGTCTGCCTTTGTCTAACGCAAAGCCTGAAGCACTGCATGCCTCGTTTTAGAAAACGCACCAAATACAGTTAGCAGGGGAAATCTTTCAATTAATTATTGTTCTTATTAAGCGCTTCGAGTGTTTATTCTTTTCTCATTAAATAGTGGCCACATCCCATAAAACTAAAAGTAATTAGGACCACTATTCCTAAATACGCGGCTTTGCATCGAGAAGAAGCTGCATTTTTCTTTTCCGTTTCTTGTATGAGGCAGCGTTCTTGAGATTAGGCACCTATGTGAGAACTTTATTCCTCAAAAATAGAAAGACATGTCGGTAAGTGTGGCATGACATCACCACAAGCACGCATGTATGGCCAGGTGCAGTATTAAAGACTATTTAAAGACATAAAGAGAGAGGAAAAAAGAGGCACAACATAGAATGCGTTGACAAGCAGGTACATTGCATACAATAAAAGCAGAGGCTATATCCCAAAAAGGAAAAAAAAATGGTAGGCGAAGTCAATATTTGACTTAGGTGTCTCTTATACCCCTGTCACACGGGAAGATTTAAATTACTTGTGCCTAATAAATGAAATAAAGAAACGGTAAATTAATGGAAATTGAAGTGGATGAAAAAACAACTTGCCACAGGTTTGAAATAAATGATTCCTCATTTCGTGCAGTGCACACTCAAAAAGCGAGAAGCGACGACATGGAGCAGTATCGACATCGGTGCTTTCCCGTGTTCGACGGAAAGCTTCTAGCCACACTTACCGCCACTTCCATAAATGAAATGCGGCAACGAATATAGGTGTATTTTTACGTATTGTCATGCAGGCCTACTATTTAGCTTCCGAGGTGCGCTGATTGCCTCGTATTCCAAATGGGCAGCAAGCGTAGGCCCTTTCTATACCGAAGCGTAAGCAACCGCCCCATTCAGCTGCCAACAGTGTTTCCGCGAGAGAACTACGCCTTCTGTAAATGAACCATCATACAAGGAAAGTCCTCACCTGTGTCTACTTTACGGAACATATTGTTTGCATGCAGAGTGTACGAAGAATGATAAGTAGGCAGCATAACAACGCCCCCGTACTATGGTCTCCCGCTCGCTGTCTGCGAAGGTATGCGGTCGATCAAATCAGCGCGATTCAGAGTTATTTAATGATGCTTACGCACACAAAATCTGCCTATATTGATATGTTCTGACATTAATTGATACCATCAATGAGCGGCTCAAGCTCAAGCGATGGAGGAGTGGCAACTCTACCTGCAGATGTAAACAAATAAACCGGTCGGTGCTTTGGACTGTCAGCAGAGTTCTAGTGGGATATAAATGAGGAAAGTCGTGCTCCCCATCTTACTGTGAGCATGCGAAGCGCTTTCCCGAGAAGCAAAACACCTAAAATAGCAAGCAGCACCTTTAAAATCAGTGGTTAGGGCTACCCTTGGTCTTCATGGTGCAGCACGATATGTAGCGCATGGGCGCTGGCTCTCGTGGTGGCAGGTCTAATGCGAACGGCGATTCGTGGCTATTGAATCCGTCAGAATCATAACTGTCAATATTTGACAGACCCGAAGAGCTGGTGCAGCTGACCTTGTCACCCGAAGGTCCGGCGCGGTCACGAATAAGCTGAGCGTCTCCTTTTCGCTGCTTTAGTTGGCTCCATGGAAGAAGCTAAACTGATGAGAGGCCCTCCCCTCCGCGCGCTAGGAGAAAAGTGTGGAGGAAATGACGTAGTAGGTTCGCCTTTTTTTTTGAAGTTTTTCATTTCTTTAGCTGTAGCGGCCACACCTTTCGGACCACAATGGCGGCTTTGTTATGGTTCTGTGCGCTCACACGAGTTGCTCCGTAGGTTTCGTACCGTGGCAAAGGCGCCATGTGGGCAGGTTAGCGTTGGTCTCTGTGTTTTGTTGCGCTTTGCTTTCTGGACCGTGCTCTCCTGGATGTTGCTGTAGTGAGGTGGGAAAGGAGGAACGAAAGTTCGTAAAATTAACGCGTATGCAACGCTGTACGTAATGTACCGCGCCACGGCAATGGCAACAGACTTTTGGCAACGAAATTTTGGCCTCTTTGGCGGAATCATGCTAACGTGCCATCGCAAGCCAAAACCGAAGCGTTTCAGAATCTGTATAATGAACGCCTTGCAGGTCAGTGACTCTTGCTTTTGACAGCACATGGTGCATTTGTGCCACGTAGAACATACGTTGCGCAAGAATGCATAGTTCGTGTTCAGTAACAACTTGCCTTTGCGCATATTAAAACACATCTTGCTTAACTGTTGCTTGTTTTTCGCAGTACTCACGACAGCACGGTCTTTTAAGCAGAGCGCGTTCGAGGTTCATGCACACCTGCAGAGGTGTGCCTGAATACACGTGCTGATAGAGCGCTACGCAGAATATGTGCATTTTACTGCCCTCGGCACCATGCGCCGGCCAGCCGATGCTTTATCCTGGAAAATGGGAAAGAAGCGGCTGCTTTGACTTAAGGAATGAATCCTCTTTACCGCAGGCGTATCTTATCTGTGCGCGCGAGAAGCGCAGGGAAGTGAAGGTTAGCAGATGCGCTGCATGAATGAGCAAGGCTCCACAGAGGGTACGCCTGCCAACACATCAAACGGCTGTTCCATGGTCGCCCGTAGGCCGGATCTACACGCGTACTGTTCTGCACCGTCCACCGGCTATCTCAAAACTTTGGTTCCGTGAAGCTTCACTTACCGTGCTAAAAAGGCACCTCAGGCTGCAGTCAATGAATCTAAATGCGGAGTCAGAAATGACATTCTGCCTCCTCGCTGGCGCGCTGTCGTAGTGACGTCCGGCCATCCAAAGTTTATTCAATAAAGCACGACGATTCCTCAAGCCAGAGCGAGAACATGTGTTTGTGCTCAGAAACTCCAAATGGATCGCAAATGGGTTAGTGTGTCGTACGTGCCTCCAGTATGTTCTTGCAGGGCAGTCAGAATGCGTAATTTTTTTTCGTATTGCCAGATGTCTAGCTTGCAGGACCGTCTGAGAGCTCCAGGAAGGCCAAGCAGAGAAAAGCACGTAGAAAGCAGCGATAAAGGCGACCGTTTTTTTTTAAACACGCAAGAACTGGGAAGCGGCCAGTACCTGCGGTTGGTGAGAACAGTTCAGTTGGCTGGCCTTATAAGGCATGTTTATTTTCATAAAAGCCGGTAAAAGGAGCCGATTCGACCTCACGGCGCAATTTGTGAAGTTCATTATGAACCTCTTTCAACATGACTTCGGCAACGGTAATGCAACGAGACATCGCGCTTGCATCCTTTTGTTTAGTATTGCTGCGGAGCGCGCGCGTCCGAGCAGCAAAGTTGCGCGCAGTGCATCGTGGTTTCGCGAGAAATGTAAACAAGAGAGGAAAGGTGGTCCGATAGGCGGAGCAACGGCAACTTCCGGCAGCACTTAGCTTCACAAAGAGGGACGTCAGGGCCCCTTTTTAGTTTTTCTTCTTCCATGGTTGGCCCCGAGGGCGAGACCGGCATGCCTTGCGCGCCTTTCCTGCTCGAGACACTCGTGACGTCCCACGAAGAGGTTCGCTTGGTGGCTTGATCAGGTTTCGGTTTCGTCATTGCGATTTTTTTTTTTGCTGATTTAAAATTATTTTCGAATTCGCGGAACAACTCTACTCCCAGATGCGGGACAGGGGGGGCTCGACAACCTAAATATTCCGTTATCTTAACATGGTGAAAAATCACCAGAGTTGCCCTTTAAGTGCACGTTGAGCAACTCCAGAAGATCAAATTTAATGCATAGTCCACACCGTATGGCGTCCTTAACAGCTGACACCGCAGCTTTGAGACTCAAAATACCTGCTTATTTAATAATAAGGCTCAACTCATAATAAGTGCAGTGTAAGATTATTATATGAAAGATGTTCAACTTATAAAAGAAAGGTGCACAAAACGCGTCTGAGGCATAAGTTTTTATTGCCCGCTCTAAACAAAGGATTGTGCTTAATAACTATCGTCATTAACAAGAAAACTGCAAAGGTAATATAATGACCATGCGAAAAAAGTTAATACTAATAAGCCTTCCTATAACTTCACTTTCTAATTTATGGGTACATTACTGAATTATTATGGCGATTCATTGGTACTGCAAGCCTTTAGGTGTACATGCGTCAGGGGATGCACCCGGTGATCTATTTTAAAGGGAAGCTGAAAGGTTTTGTAGAAAAAATGAGTGAACATGTGTACATAATGGTTTTCAACCCTCCGAATTCGAATATCGTATCGAAATTGAGCGAAAGAAAGCGCAAATATATTTTATTTCGACGAAAAGTGCAGCAGCGGACACGCCCAGCTCGCGCGTCTCGTTTCCGCCTGTGATTGGTCGGGCGACCCGTGACGTCAACTTTAGCGACCGACCGCTGCCGCTCCACATGAAGCGCGGTGCCAGGTAGTTTGGTGCCGTAATGGAAAATTAAGAGGTAATAGAAAATTTAGAGAGACTGCGTTTTTCTGAAGAGTTCGGCGTTGCTCCCTACATGTACGAGCCGATTGCAAAGAGCCGGCCTCTCGAAGAAGCAAACGATGCTGGTGCGAGCAGTGCTTTCGACGAGAACGAAACCGATGTCTTGGGATCTCCTCGTGTTGGAAATGCTCTTTGGTGAGTATGTTTTTCGCAAAGCGATCTAGTGATCTCGCCGATCTTTCGCCGATCTAGTGAGCTCGCTTCCGGTCAAACAACTGCAGTGTTGTGTTCCTGCATGCCTCCTCGTGGAACGTAAGCGGGGATGCGATCGTCGGCATTTGTGCGCTGTCCAAAGCTGTCGGCAACCTACAAAGACGGTTCAAACGCGTGAAAAGCTTCCCGGTTCATGCAGTATGTGTAGTGACCTTCATCTGTGCGCCATCCGCACACTACTCGTAACCGAAGTCGTAAAGGCGGCGAATTCCGTCGGCTACGTGAGACGGTCGGTTTCTCGCTGTGCGCGAGAGACGGGGGGAGCGTAGCGTCCTGGCGTGCGCCGGCTTTCCAGCACATGCAAACTCTACATTTGCACTGCGTTATGGTAGCTGCGTGCAGGCTGTTTTACAACACACGTGCAAATAGAAAATTCGCGGCGCTTTGCGACGAAACCTGCGTCGAGGGCGGGAAATAAACATGCACCTTCCGTTCAGCGTGCTAACATGAAGGAGCTCGCAGTAAATCAAAATCCAGGTTTGGGCGAGTTCGTGTATTCATAAGGCCTTCCAACACCAGTTATCATCAGTCAGTCCGCACTCGTGCCGTCTTTGTTTTCGTTGCTTCGATCTTTTCGCGCTGCGTTTAGAAAGCCTGCTAGTGGAAATTCTAGTGATAATCGTCGTCACGGAAGTGGTTGGAGCACAGCAGTGTTGTTCTTGATGGCTTGAAATTCTTTCGCTTTACAGCAGCCTCCCACTTCCTTAAAAGCTTCTTGTCTTGTGGGAAGCAATGGAAGACAACATCGTCGCGGCCGCTGGTGTTCGTGCAACCGTAGGCTGCACAGAAAGACGGCATGATCGGCCCACCACATCAATTGATGCTGCGCACGTTGACCACCACTCTACATACACACAGACGCACCGACAAAGAAATGCAGGGTCGATCGAAGCAGATTACGACGGCACGCACGCAGAAACAAGCACGGTCAGGCACGGTCGCGCAGGCTGCGAAGGAGCAAAACACTAAAGTTGACGTCACAACACCGCGGTTTCCGGTCTCCGCTCGCATCGTCAGCGTCAGCAGCAGCGCGCGGCATTCGACGGGGGGCGGAGCTACAGCGCAATTTCAACCGACGATTACGTCGCTCCTATTTGGAAAAAAAAAACCAAATTTGACCTACATGGTTTATAAGGTTCCCGCATCCGTATATGAGCGTCTTATTGAATTCGACAGACTCTTCAGCTTCCCTTTAATGGAAACAGATTTTGCTTTGGTCGCTATTCGCCCCTCCCGCGCGGCGCGTCCTACATGGACGAGTAGCCGTCGAGTACAGTCGCTAATTAACAAAAAAATGCGTAATTAAGATTGTAATTGCTGGTCCTAACGTCCACGTTGCAGCCGCAATTTTGCAAGTGGGCGCCGCGGGACACTAAAACAGTTGACGAAGAGATTATCCGTTCGTTATTCAGAGTTTCAACGAGAAACATTCACTATTTTTCACTCCGATTCCGAAATAGGCTTTGCGTAGAAATAGCACCGGAAGTGCTTCCCAGACCATTCTCGAAGCTGTCGTGAAGCATAGAAGCTCACTGCGACAACCTGCTGAGAACATCCAATCTACCGGTGTGCGTTTGTATCGCCAGCGACGGTATCTCGCGGACAAACAAGCTGCGTGAAATGAAATGAGAGACGTTCATAGGCGATGGGCCCGTTGACCCGACGAAACGGAAAGTATCACGTGCCCAGTGCTGCCGAAACTTCTCGGTCGCCCAGCTTCGAGATTGTAGCGGAAAAAATGAATTTTGTCGGCGAATTTCTTAACAACGGATAGCGCTTTTAAAATAACATAAATTGATTTTTTTTTGCCTCCAGGGGTGCCCTCTTGCAATACTGATATTACAAAGCGGGCGTTAAAACCAGTAATGAAGAATTACTTATCCATTTGAGTTAATTAGCGAGCAGAATGCGACTACCTACTTGACCATTTCGTGTCGGCTGTGCTGAAGGAACCAATACGGAAGAACAAATCATAACATCATTTAAATCTCCCTTTTTTATGGTAGGATTCGTATGGGTAACATCCAAGGGGGCGCCAGAGAATACGAAATGTGGAGAGTATTGACAACAAGTAAGGGTTTTGAAATCTGCTGCGAATGTTGTTCTTCATCTGGAATCGAGAGACTCTTCTCATTCGTGAAGGTTACGCTCTTTAACAGTGCAGACGTTCTTGAGAGTTTACGAGTCCCAACTAATGCGATCCGAAGCGGTTTTTTATTTGCAAGCTTGCATACGTTCTTTTTTGGTGTTGACTGGTCACGTTTACTATACTTCGCAAATATAATTCATGCAAGAGTTACTTATCCCCTTGAACGTGCATAACCAATCGGTAATAGAATACCCACTGATTTTCGAGTTCCGATAGCCCTAATTTTATTAATATTCAATGTGATGACACTTTCCCTAATAATGCAAAATTACTCCCTAATGGTATTTTGGATGGCCTATTACAAAATAATTTGCAGACTCTTTCAACAAATATCATCGTCGTGGCAGATGCTTCACAGCGTGAAGAAAAAGCTGAAAAAAAAATCCTGTCAAGAGTTGGGTAAAATGTAGCTTCGTATATTTTGCGCAATTCTTGACCGGTATTTTTCCCTTGGGCTGCTGGTTTTTATACGCATCTTTTTGGGTAGCTTCACGACATTGTTACTACGCAAATTCAATGCAATAATTACGTGAGCAATGAAAATGACTTACTCTTTATGTTACATTCATCACTTACTGCTTCCCATAGCTCTATTATGAGGACGTGTCACTCATTTGTGCCTCATAAGAAGCCAATAAACATTGACACCAAGGACAACATAGGGGAAGTTACTTGTACTTACTAAACGAATTAAAGAAATGATAAATAAATATTTATTTATTTAGTAAGTACAAGTAATTTCCCCTATGTTGCCCTTGGTGTCGATGTTTGTTGGCTTCTTATGATATGCTTAATAAAAATCGGGCTCCTTGGTTAACTTCCTTTCTTCTCGTTCATTGGTACCTGGATTGATGAGGAGGGTTCGTTTAATTCGGGTACCCTTGCATAAAGGACTACTTCTTAATGAAATTGCAGGATCTTTAGGTGAGGCTTGTAAGGCACCCTGATTCTTCTATATTGTCTTTTGTCTACTTATCTAACCGCGGCTCGGTTTCGTAGACGTGTCATTATGGAAGAATTGTCAGACTCCGCACTGTAGAACTCCGCAGATTACCGGCATGAATACATGAAGTGTCCATCACGAAGCTGCGCTGTCGCATACAGATGCGAAATTACTACCAACACAGGTCTGGACTGGTTCCCTCAGCATCATACTCATTATGTGGTGAGGCCGACACAAAATTACATTTCTTTCTCTCGTGCAGAAGTTTCTGTGTAATGCGAAAATGAAGATTACAAACGCCGCACCATATTTTGAGTCTATATTTATCTGTAGATGTAGTTTTCTCATTGAGGGCCCCCATTTTTGGGTTCACCAGCACAAATGTTTGCTTAACAGTCCGAAATGATCTTACTCTACCCAATCCATTGCCCTGCAAGACTGATTCCTCTTTATTTTCTTTTTCTCTTAACTTAAGTGGATTGTATAGATCTATTTTTACAGCGAAGCTGTATATGGCTAGTTTCCAGCGCATAGATGTCCGTAGAAAAAAAATTTGGGGTCGATCCCGAAGATAGTGCAATACCTGGCGGACCCACGGCGGAGGTGTAGCAGGTTTCAAGAACTCCGCCATCTTGCGAAAATAAGTTTAATGACGTGAGTCCTAATACAACCCTATCAAGTATTAAGCTGATAACACATACTGCAATTTGACCCGCGTTGACTATGTCTACGTTCGCACCACCTTCTCTTTGTCGGCGTTCTAAGCGCTAGCGTATCTCCTTTCCTTTCCTTCCGCTCTCCCGTGGTGGCGGTCCCGTAAGTGTGCTGCCCGCCAGGACGACGAGGCGCAAATAAATGCGAACCGTTCATGTGACCCGGATATCGCAAACTTGGAACATTTCACCGCAGCGACGGCCAGGTTTCAAGGGGACTTTCTGGGGAACCAATTTGGTGTGGCCTGTGTTGTGTGTGACAGCTCGTGGTTTTCAAGCGGCCTGACAATCATTACTGCACTGCGGGATGTCGACCAACACACGATCGCCTTGGCTACGGTGAAACGGTGTGGCCTCGGAATGCGGTGAGGTGCATGTCTGTTTTACGTGCCGGGACTCGTTAGTAAAAGGTGTCGTGCCACGTTTTGCAACAATACTTGGGTATGTATACCCCCGGTGCCTCATCATCTTACGAGGCTCAACATCGTGGAGGAGCGACTAGTCGCTTATCGCCTTCAATGCATGTGCATACGGCGTTTGACGCATGTCAATGGACAGCTCACCATTAAGGGTCCCACAAACACAGCTTCGCTGGTCATCTACCTTCACAGAGGGGAATCGCACTGAAGTTTTTATTCCAACGTTTTCCTGTACACTACAACTTTTATCTGTAAGCGCCTGCTTACAAATTGTTCATTCCCCTTCACTTGTCGGCGTCTCTTAAGCTCCCAATTCATGGCCAATCCCCCACAGTGGGTATGTGTCACCACATCGATTCAGGACAACAAAAACTCGGAGTTTCACCCGAAAGGCGAAGCATCGATTGCGATATCAAATTAGTAGACAGCTATATCGTTTTATCGGCTATATAAACTCGTAAACATTGGCTCACAAACTAAATTAAGGAGCATGGTGTCACGTAGTCTAGAGGAATTCGACATCCCACAAGTAACGCCGGAAGAAGTAAAGAAAGCCTTGGGAGCCATGCAAAGGGCGAAGGCAGCTGGGGAGGATCAGGTAACAGCAGATTTGTTGAAGGATGGTGGGTAGATTTTTCTAGAAAAACTGGCTACCCTGTATACGCAATGCCTCATGACCTCGAGCGTACCGCAATCTTGGAAGAATACCGACATAATCTTAATCCTTAAGAAAGGGGACGCCAAAGACTTGAAACATCATAGACCAATCAGCTTACTGTCCATTTCCTACAAGTATTTACTAAAGTGATCGTAAATAGAATCAGGAACTCATTAGACTTCTGTCAATCAAAGGACCACTGACTATACTTGTCGCCGATCGCTTTCATGATAAGACCGGCGCGGCCGTGCTGAGCCGCTCTATGCGCCGCTCCACCGCTGGAATAGAACGCCCTCCCTCCTCCACGCCCTGAGGTGCCTTGCGCGCGGTGAAAAACGGCGGGCTTTCTCTCCGCCTTCATACTGTCGCGAAAAGAGTATACCGCGGGCCTCCTTGCTTTCTTTCCGCGAGTGTTCGATGCGGGAGAAGCCTTTGTACAGAAATAACTGCGTCGGCGCCGAGGGCTAGCCATAATATATATGGGAATGACGGCAGTAATGCCGGCCACCCACCATGGAGCCGAACATGGGCACGCCGCAGGTCTTATAAAATACAAGTCCTGTGGACGCCAACTGTACATTTCTGCCATAACCAAATATGTACAGCCAAGGTTGGTTGTACACACAAGCTTAATCCTTGCTGCCAGGAAGAACGGAATTAAAAAGAAGTGAAGAGAAGACTGGAAATATTGTAAGTGAGAGAGAAAGACAAAGGTTGGAAAAGGCAACTACCAATTTCCCCGGGTGGGTCAGTCAGGATGTGCCGTCTACGCAAGCCGAGGCCAAAGGCGCGTGTTGCCACCGCCGGGGGGCCGTAAAGATCAAAACTCCCGGCATCGGCTCAACCCCAATGATCCCCTTTTTTCCCGTACACGGCTAAGCCACGCCCGATTAAGCGCGAGAGGGTCCGACCCCCATGTTATCGGGTACTTGGTGGCGCAACTCACCAGACGCCTGCTTACGCCAACGCCCCTGCGGGGACTTAAACAGCGTGCCGGTGTTTCGTGGTAGCGCCTGTTCCAGAATACTGGCACCCGAGCGAGACAGATTTTCACCTAGCTTTATGGAACAATCCAAAAAAATATTTTCCACATCAGAAAAACTTATGAAATAGTTCTAGGAAATTAACCAATGTGTCAGCGTAACAGTATGTGCATGTGCACATGCCTGTATTTCACACCTTACAAAATAAAACAAATGGGATACACAGCCGTTGCCGCAGATGTAATGATTTCGATCAGCATCCGATTTTGAGGATTCCAGTAGGGCGATTATTTTTGTTGTGCCGTCGCGGTACAACCGCGACAATTGGCCACATCGACATTATCACCGAGATCGGTGCTATCAGCAGAGCCGGACTCAGACAACGCACCTTTCAATACCGCGTAAGAAAAAAGTACAGTGTACAACGCCAATGGGGAACTCACATAAAATTATAATGCGTCACGAAGGAAATCGCTTCGGTCGCGATAACAGAACTCATGGCGTTGCGATAGAAAGCGGCACATTTTTAACGTCGCGCAGAAACTGTCCGTCATCGCGACAGAGTTCCTGTTGCGATGTCATGAAAAATTGTCGCGATAGAAACTTTTGTTGCGACGTCAGAACTCTTGCTGTCTCGACATCATCAAAGACAACACTCGATGTCATGAGGACGTCCTCAACTAGCACAAAGGTACTCGCACTTTTGCTAAGTCTTTAGGACGTATTGAGGACAACAGCCGTTGGACCAACCGAGAAATGGCTTTTTGGGTACTTTCTGTGGACAATGAAATGCCCTGAAAAAATCCAAGCGAGGGGCAGAATGAGGGCAATATAATGGGGGCGTACTGGGGACAATAAGAGCTTGAAATACGATTTGGCGCTTTCGTTGTTTAGGAAGCAAGTACGTATTATTAAAAACGTTATATTTTACGTCCGCTGGCTATTATCTGAATTGCACTGCGCCCTTTGGTTGTCGAAAGTGTTTCTTTTCCCTGCTTGTGAAGCAGTACGTGTACCCACGTTCCATCTCAAACTGTAGAGTCGTCAGCAGTAAATTTAACATTGCTTTGTATTTTTGTATCATTGACAAAAGTGGGCATAGCTCACGGAACAGTGTGGAACAAAAAGGAAGCTAGTCGCTAGCAACATTTTACCACTCTATCAGAGATAGTATTCCATAGCCAAGCCAGCTAAGCCAAGCCAAATGACTGTCGAAAGCAAGATGGCAGCAAGCAGCGAAGGCATGAGCTAGAATGAGCTACAGTGCCTTGAGTGTACTTTTTAGGCATGAGCAGAGGTGCCTTCTTATTTTAGAGCACAGTTCCTAGGCACCCGTTCCTGTGCCGAGCGTCAGCGCCCCTTCTAACCGAGCGAACGGGAACAGCGAAGGATGAAAGAGTTAGCGCCTAGCACAGCGGAGTTTGAAAGATGGCGATAATGAAGAGAGCGCAAGGAGGAAGGGTGAGAAAGAGGGTATGGCGAAAGCGTGAGAAGAAAGGCGTAGTGCCGAGCAAGACTGACTCTGTGGTGACAATGGCTACGAGATGGCGCCAGAGTAGCGAACGTAGTCTGTTAACCGATGACGCTACCGATACCATATATGAAAACAACGCACTGCATGAGCGGAGTTCTGTCTGCAGCAGCTGCTGTGAATAGCGCCCACGCGTCACCCACCCGCTGCCTCTCGCGATCTACGTCGCGAGCCAGTCGAGGCAGTCGCGCCACACTTCACTCTGTTTGCGACGTGCTGCACGAGGCAGATTGTCCGCACCAGATATCGCGAAGTGAAAACACCTGTAGAGCTGCGCTAAAATTTTGCGTTAGGCGGGCAGCAAGTATGCAGACGCGGCTAAAGACATGTTTCTTCTTTATCCAGGTTGGTACTTCATATTCCTTGCATTCTAAACGCTCGAGTAATCGCTGCTTGCTGCTCGTCCCACGCCCACATGTTTTAGTACTTTTGGTTGCGGATTGCTTTCAAGTGTTGAAGATGTTGCTATTGTCCGGTGATGTGGAGCAAAACCCTGGTCCCGATAAAGTTGACAAGGGCAATGCTGAAGTACTGGCTGCCATAAATGCTCTCGCGAGTACGATGGAGGCACGACACGCTGAAGTGATGTTTTCACTTGACGAGGTAAAAGCTAGTCAAAAGCTGTTGGAAGAACGAGTGTCTGATATCACCACGAGATTAACAACTGTTGAAGGGAAAGTAAGCGCTCTCGAAGGCACTCACAATGTGGATGCGACCGAAGTTCACCGCGTTGCTACTAATATAGTGCGAAGTGAAAACGCTGCACTGCAAGCACGCCTTGACGAATTTGAGGACCCGTCCCGCCGTGAAAACCTAATTATGTATGGTTTGAAAGACAATGCATCAGAAAGCTGGGTCCACACTGAAGAAGCCGTACGAGCCATTCTTGCAGGTCATCTATCTTTAGAACTTCCTGCAGATGCAATTTCACGTGCGCATAGACTTGGCTCCTTTGTTACTGGCAGAAATCGTCCTATAGTTGTGAAGTTTGCTTCGTTTAAAACACGAGAGAATGTTTTAGCACACAGGTCTAAACTTAGAAATACGGGAGTCGCTCTACAAGAGGACTTCTGTAAAACAACGCGGCAGATACGTAAAAAGCTGATAGATTTCGCCAAAGCTACCACACAGCCCTACAACCTAAGATATAATCGATTATATATTAATAAAAAATGCTACGTCTACTGCAAAGAAACTGATAACGTCTGTGAAATAGATTCCCCTAGCGCATTTGCATCTGGTATCCACGTATCTTCTTCAGATCCGCAACACGTTGCTGGTTTTCCTCCGGCACATGCCTCCGATAATGCTTCAGCTTCCAATGTGTCACACCCTCATAGTGCTCCGACTTAGGAATCACCGGCCGTTCAGACGAAGCACATCGGCGACTATTCATTCCTTCTTGCGAACATCAGAAGTATATTAAAGAAGCGTGATACCTTGTCATGTTTAATGGACACGTGCGTAGCCGATATCGTTGTTTTAACCGAGACTTGGTTGTCAAGTAAAGTCATGAATAGTGAACTCTTTTCTTGTGAGAAGAAATACACAGTGTACAGACACGACCGAAGGGACCGATCAGGGGGCGGTGTTTTGATTGCCCTTTCTGAAGACATAAATTCTTACGTTGTCCCGATCCAATCAGAGCTTGAATTCCTGTGCACATGCGTTACCTTAAACCATCAAGATGTCATTGTTTGTGCATGTTATCGGCCTCCGCTTTCTGCCACCACGTTCTGTGATGAACTCCATGATAGCCTGCACAAAGTTGTGTCTAGATACCCGAAAGAGCCAATATTTCTTATGGGTGACTTCAATTTTCCAGGTATCCAGTGGACCGATTCTAACCCCATTGTAACTACTAATTCATCCGAGTGTAAAGCATTCATTGACCTCTGCTCGACATTTAATCTTTCCCAGCTTGTACAAGAACCAACTCGCGTTACCCCTTCGTGTGCAAATGTACTCGACCTTGTACTAACCAACTATCCCGATTCGGTCTCTTCCCTAACGCTACTGCCAGGTCTAAGTGATCACCTTACAATCCATTTTACTAAGCCATCGCGCTCGCACCGCACATCGAAACATTCGAAAATAATCCGCGATTACGGGAGAGCAGATTTTCAAGCCATTAATACTGCTTTGGAAAAATTCGTTGACGAGTTCTCGCCACAGTTCTGGGAACGCACAGTGCAAGAGAACTGGCGGTTATTTCAAATGCAAGTCAAAGCACTTGTCGATAAATATATTCCGCTACGAAGAATATCTAGCAAGAGGCGTTCGCCGTGGTTCAACTTATCGCTAAAACGCTTACTAAACAGGAAAAAGCGCATGTTCCGCCGCTGCAAGAAAGCTATGACTGACAGATCAAGGTTGGCTTATCAATCTACCGCTGCGGAATATAAACGTGCTCTCATCGGTGCTAAACACAATTATTTTCATTCAACCCTTCCCTCTTTACTTACTTCAAATCAACGCAAATTTTGGAATGTTATCGGCATGCGCGAATCCGAAGAAGTTCGCTTGAGGAACGATCGAGGATTCTTTGTATCAAATAAACAGTGCTGTATCTTACTCAATGACACATTTTCATCATCTTTTTCACATGTTGCACCAATAACCGTTCCTATTATTTCTGCAGCTGACTTCTTTCAAATGGACCCAATCCTTATCGACTGGGTAGGCATTTCTAAACTCATTCAAGTTGCTAAACTCTCATCGTCAGCTGGCACCGATGGTATTAACTACAAGTTTCTGAAAAATACCCAGACTTATTCTTCCATTATACTGTCGTATGTTTTTGCTCAGTCATTGCAGAGCGCCACGTTGCCGGACGACTGGAAGGTGGGAAAGGTGGTTCCGGTGCATAAATCGGGTGATGTTCATAGCCCTCACAACTACAGGCCTATCTCATTAACATCAATTCCATGCAAACTTCTTGAACATATAATATATTCTAACCTAATGTCGCATCTAGAATCAAACTGTTTCTTCACACCTAATCAGCATGGTTTTCGCAAACACCACTCCTGTGAAACTCAACTGGTCGCATTTACTAATGACTTGTTTTCCATTTTGGACTGTTCATCACTTGTGGATTGCATTTTTTTAGATTTCGCGAAAGCATTTGATACGGTATCTCATCAACTACTACTTCTCAAGCTTAGTAAACTAAACCTAGATACTAATCTGATGAAGTGGATCGAGTGTTTTTTGCAGGACCGTACCCAGTACGTTTCAATTAATGACTGTGACTCACCTGCATGCCCCGTAACATCCGGAGTTCCCCAAGGCTCCGTACTAGGTCCTCTGCTTTTTCTCATTTATATTAACGACCTTCCTAATTCCATTGACTCACAAATTAGACTCTATGCTGATGATTGCGTAATATATAGACAAATATCTAAACCTTCTGATGCAGCCATTCTTCAATCTGATCTGGATAAAATCTCCACTTGGTGTCACACCCGGTCTATGAAACTAAATATTGGTAAGTGCAAAGCAATGAGAATAACGCGCACGCCTAACCAGTCTTCATGCACATACTTCCTTAATAACTCTTCTTTAACTACAGTTTCTGATTATAAGTATCTTGGCGTATACATTACTGCCAACCTATCATGGAAAAAGCACGTTGAACATATCACTAATAATGCTAACCGCACACTTGGTTTCCTTCGCCGTAATTTTTCCCTGGCTCCTGTGTCCCTAAAACTACTTCTATATAATACTCTCGTGCGCCCGAAACTAGAATATGCTGCTTCCGTTTGGGATCCTCAAACTAAATTACTCGTACAAGCCCTCGAATCCATCCAAAATCGTTCTGCTCGTTTTATACTCTCTAACTATTCTCGTTCAGCCAGTGTAACACTAATGAAGAAAACATTAGATCTTCCTGACCTTTCCTTACGCCGTCGTATTTCTCGATTATGCCTCTTTCACAAAATATATTTCACCTCTGACACTCTTAAGCAATCACTCTTTACTACTCCTCCTTACTTTTCATCCCGCATGGACCACCGGTTCAAAGTTGGCGTGCCAAGCTACAGGACTAATCTTTATTTTGATTCGTTTGTTCCGAAGACAAGCGCGGACTGGAACCACCTTCCTGCCTCCGTCGTGTCCATCGCAGTACCCGAAGTCTTCAAGTCTGCTGTATACGATCACCTTCATTAAGCTTCCTACTAAAAATGTATTCGTGTATAGCCATTTGCATTTTTGTATACCCACTCCTCTCTGTAACGCCGAACGGCCCTGAGAGTAAATAAATGAAATGAAATGAAAGGGAGTATCGTAATATTTGGATAATTTTTTTTCTTTGTGTGCAAGGACTATAACAGCAGGTTTTGTGTGTGTCGGCAGGATTCGCGTTGATGGATGCTTGACATGGCTGATACATGAGCTCTGTTTCGACAGTTCGCTGAGTGGTGTTCGGCGCCAAAGCACGTTGACAATGCTATGACGTTCAGTAAAGTTGATGTGGAGCGCACAAGACGCCCACGCTAGAGCGATCGCACGGCGCAAGCGCTGAATAGACACTGAGGCGTTTATTTTGCATTCGGTAAAATCTCCTGTCTCGTTCCCGATTCCCGCTCGCCTTGCCGAATGCATTTTCGCTTTGTTGGTCTTTGCTTTTTGCTTCTTCCTTCACGCGCAGGTTTGTCTTGCATCCCCTTGTCTCGCAATGCCGCCATTTCCGACCATTGTGCATCTTTGCTGGTGTCCGTGACCACAATGATCGGCTAGAATTTTTGTGTGTGCTCTGTGTCTCTATCGCACTCCATTTTTCTGAGTGCAGAATGAACCCTTCAGTTGCCAGTCGCTATTTGCGTCATCTTCCCGCTCGCTTATTTATTTCGCGATGTTTCCACTATCGGCGCCTCGGTTGCTTAGTAGCGTGCGTGGCGAAATTCCATAGCCGGATGTTGAGCGAATAAGCTTGCACCCTTCATAACGTTCAATCGAACGATACCAACACGTAGATTGTGTATTGACTGCCGATAGTAATGGCGTGGTAATCACACTGCCAGTATTTTGTGTTGCATTTGCGGGTGAAGCTGCAGGCATGGTAGGTAGAACTTTACTCGTCCCATGGTGCGTCAAACACAGTGCAGTGTCTATTTAGGGAAGGGAACACCCTATGTAATTTCTTGCAGTAGTAGTACACGCAAACTGGTAGATTCAGGGAAAGCATGTGCACTTGTTCTACTCTTCGTTGTACAGACGCATTATTGCCGCTCGTGTTCTAGCTTTCCTTCTCAGACTACTACGTTGGGCAGAGAAGCCAGTAGCAAAATCGATGTAATTACTATAAATAAATCATTATCTTTACCTAATTCTGTTTTTTTTTTTCAACAAATGACTAGCCGTGCTTTTGTGCGTTGCTAGGGGCAGTGTTTTTGTATACGAAAGTTCCGGAAACATGTTGGCCCCTAATGCATGAAAAAAATCCCGGAAACAGATTATAGGCACTATTTACAGACGATTTTATAAAATGTAGCATCCAACGAGCCTTGCAATCTATCATACTCAAAACGAACAGAAAAAAGCCTGAACAGTTGTTTCCAGGACGTCCTCGTGTTCTTATTAGGCGGAGGAGCAGGACTGGATTAGTGCAATTTTAGTGCCATTAGAGAAAATTCTGAGGATCTTACTGTGTTTGGGATGTTTCTGTTACGACATCAGAACTCTTCGTCGTCGCGACAGAATTTTTTTGTTCTGACGCCAGAATTTCTATGGTAACATCATAAATTTTTGCCGCAACTACATAAATGTCAGGAAATTGTGTTGTAAGAGAGTCGCGACAGAAACTGCTGTAGTTGCGACAGAAATTTTCGTTGTCTTTTTCAACCGGGAAGTTTTGTAATGTGCATGGCAGGTGTCATTTACCAAATTGCTACAGCCTTCGGAATTAGCTATATCGGTCAGACCGGCAGATGCCTTAACGATATATTACGTGAGCATGAAAGCAAATTGAACGAAGAGCAGCCCGATTATTTTTTTTATTGCGCTTCGAGAGATGTATTTTCCGCCCCCTCCTTGAATATAGAGTGATTCCCGGGATAAGCGTTGACAAAATGATCAGACTCATCAATGAAGCACATCACATCGCCATCTTCGGTGACGCTTGGATCAGGAAACCACCAATCTCACTGTTGGGAAAATAGAATTTATGCGCGTGGCATAATTTTTTACCACAATGCGTCCCATGCATATCGCGAGTGGCGTTATCAGGATGCTCAGCGCGCGCGCTCTATTGCAGCTGAGTGAAGGGCATATGTATGCGGTGATGCCGCTATTAAAACTCGTTGTTGAAAGTTAGCGCCAAATTGTGTGTAGTTTGAGTCCTTCTTTTGTGCTGTTTCAGTTGTGCTACGCCTTTTGTCTCCTTCAACAGCGACTACTACACTTTATCAAAACCTGTTTCATCAAACTAGATCACCCGATGTATGAATATAAAACTATTGAGGTGCACACTCTAGCAATGCCTGAAGTTACATCGTACTCCTTCTGATGGAGCTCTTTGGGATGGGACTACATTGAGTCAAAGCAATCAGAAGAAAACAACGAACTGTGAAGTAGACATAAGACGCATAACATAAAGCATTATTATAAGCTACTGTAATCGAAAGCCGGCCCCAGGGAGATGCGCCAGAGGTGTGGCTGTGACACTTTTTGAGATCCACACAACAATCATCGCGATGAGAACTACAGCAGTATTAAGAACTCCTACTTATCCCCATAGGTTGTGGAACACAAATCGCAGTACTCGCACTCATTCACACTTTTACACGTTGCGAGTTACCATGCGCTAGTTACAGAATCTGGCCCTGACAATGATCCACATGAGAATATCTCTGTAGAAATTACTTGATATCAGATTAAACAAACTTTAAGCATACTTCATATATTAGTGAGATTCCTGGTCTTTATGGAGATATAAGGGGATATGAGAAGTAATATCAGAACAGCACGTGATCCAGGCTCAAAACTTGTTTACCATGGCCACTAAAGTTGCACCATGTTTTAATTGAACTCTTCAACAGTACTGATAAACAGAGAATAATTGTGGGTGTCTTTCACAGTCTCATAGCTTACTTTTGAAGGTGACCTTAACAATCTTGTCATTCGAATCTAGACATTTTAGTTGATTACTAGTGCGTGAATAGGTACAGGCTCCGTTCTGAGCCCACGTTTCCACGTGCTTGCGGGCTTGATTTCGTTGGGGTCCCGACGGAGGGAAAGAGCAACTCTTTGATAACATTTTGTACCACGTCGAGCTCAGCGGGAGGTGTGGTAGTGCGTTCATCAAGGGCACCAGGGAAAGCTGTCAAGAAACTTCTGTCTGCCCGAATTCTTTTATCTGGTGCATGAAAGATGAAACGTTGGCCGCTAGTGTGAGACACGAGGCAGAGCCTACTTGAGAAGCCGGAGGAAGCGTGACCACCACTTACTTCTGACGCTTGCTATAACTGTAGTACAGGGCGATGATGGCAGACACTGTGGGCAGATGTCAAGGCACCAGCATATCAAAGGCATCGTCTTCAGTTCTCTTGAGAATATTGCGGCCAGCATTACGACAACGAAAAGACGCCTGCCACATCCTACCTCTGCCCCAATGAGCCGGCGCACCCCAAGTGTGAAGCAAGGCGCCACAAGGAAACGCTAGGCCTCACGTGCCCACACCATGTGCTGACAGACCGGCGGCTCGTGCTGGAGAATATGATGACTGGCACGCGACAGGAGGCGACCAAGAAGGGAACGACGTTCCAAGAAGCGAAGCTTTTGAGGGACGTTTTTTGTTCGGTGTGGAGTCTTGAGTTGACGGGCTCAAGGTCGCCCAGAACAAATTAGTTTTCTTAGAAACCGCTGTCCTAACTGTTGGTTACAATAGGCTTGCTCTTACCGGGTACTGGCATTGTCTCATCGACTTGCTTGCACAGATTAACGATGTTCTTGATGAAGCGCAAATAATTCTCGCCTTGCTGCTGGGAGTGCTGCGTAGGATTTGTTCGGACGGAACTTTGCATTCAGTATGGTAGCCAAAGTGTTCGGTGAAATGGATCAGGAACACCAACTATGTCTGGATGTAATATTCATGGTTTCTATACGACATATTAGCATTGTCGCTTAGACAGAAAATGAAGTTTTTTTAGCTTTGTCACAACGTCACACCGGTTGGGCGCTATTGTGTCACAAAACGGCAGAGACATTCCTCGCGTGCCTCGCGCGATTTCGAGGGGCTCATAAGTGACCACCTAGACGTTGACGAGGTAAGGCATGTCTTGATGCGCCGATGGTGACTATTTTCGAGCGATAACAAACTTCCGCTCAACGCGCCAACAGCGGACGCCAACTTATGTGGCGGGGTATCGACTTCCAAGGCATGGCTCCACTAGTTTCTTCGAGGTGCCAATAGCCGACATTTTCTGTGGAAGGGACATGGACTCCCGAGCTTGGCTCTACTAATCGCTTCAATGTGCCAGCTAATAGGGGTTTTGCAAAAGAACCGAAACCTAGGAAAGTTGGTATATATTCCTCTTGACGATCACGCGCCAACAGACGAAGGACGATCGAATAAAGCGCCGGCGCTTGTCCCTTCTTTCATGCCCCCTCGTCTGTTCGCGCTTGTTCCTCAAGATGAGAGAGATTCCGCGCACCCAAAGTTAGGGAACGCAAATCACGAAGCGAACAAAAGAACGGAAAAGTAGTACAAAAGAACGCAAGCAGGGTGCGGGCTTTGAGTACGCAAGGACGCTTGGGTGCACAATTTTTCGAACTCCCTGATAACAGCCAACCTCAACTTCTATGGAAATGACATCGACTCCTGCAGTCGCATACCCAGAATGTTTTGCCGGGAGGGTTTTTTTTTGCAAATTGTAAAGGGATTTGTTCACACTGTGTTTATGTAAGCGGAATCATGAAAAATTGAACGCATAGCGGTAGCCCAAACCTGCGAGGCAGAAGGGACCGGTCCCGTACAAAACGCTATAGATTTGCCTGGCTCTAGAGTGTGCGTGGGCGTGCGTGTGTGTGTGCACGCAAGATCCTCAACGGCGATGCGCAGTGGCACAGACGCAAGACGTGAGTTGCAAGCAACGGCCACATCCTTAGCTTAGGCTTTGAGGATGTGGCCGATTGCTTGGGAGCGTCAGCGGGCTTGTTTGCCACTGCGCATAACAGGGTGTCCCAGCTAACTTTCGCCAGAGTTTAAAAATATGCGAATGCCACGCAGCTGGACAGAACAAAGGTAATCTTGTTTACAGTCGCTTGGAGGTACTCCAAATTTTTTTTTCATTCCGCTTAATTAGTGAATCAGTCTAATTAATGCATTAGTTGCTTAAATATTATAGTTAGATGAAAAGTAACAATGAGAAAATTGTAGAGCTACATGAAAAACTCTCGATACGGCTTTTTGTTCCTCAATGCGTCTTACATAAAAGTGTTTACGAGCGTGAAAGAAGCCCGCAAATGTACCCAAAATTGCCGCGAGACTGGCTGCTTGGGGCACTTTGCGTGTATTCGTGGACATCTTTGAATGGCAGAAAAAAAAATACAGGCAGAACGTTTTTGGATTCCCCGCCTATCGGAACGCGCTGTGGAGTCGAACATGTGTACTTATCTCCAGCACAAGAACGCCGTAGCCGCAGAGTGACCATGGCAAGCGAGGACTCATTTCATGTTTTGCTTACACGCGTTTACGCATATTGCTGTGTTTCTTATCGTGGCAACAGCGCTGCAGTGCTGCCGTTGCAGCGCGGCCCTGGGGAAAAAGCTATGTTTCAATTGTGAAACAATTCTTACTGGAAACCACTCAACGAACGCCACGCCAGAGCCTTAGAACATAAGCGACGTATGCTTCTGTCCACGCTGTATGTAGTTGGCTGGGGCACGTGCAGCGGAATGTCTCGATTATGCGTGTGCATGTACAGCGCTCGCCTGCTGAAGACAAGTAGCATCGGAGAATGCCGCTGGCGGTAGCACTATTCGTAGATGTTATCCGGCTGTGTTTTGCCGTCTCTCAGCTGGATGTCAACTCAGATGACCAAGCGATACAAGATATGCAACGGTGCGTTTAATCGAAGAGCGGAGCCGGAGTTGGCTGACGATCCTTCTCTCGGACGCACTTTTCACATTGCCGCATCTGTTCATCGTAGCACGCTTTCCACATCTTCCGTGAAAGTTGAGTGTTCTTGCTAAAGAAATCAATGGAAACAAGGAAGCGCCAATACTGCAATTCTGCATGCCGCTTGAGAGTCTGATAGGATGGTTATTTGTCGTTGGTTTGGTTCCGTCGCTTTGATAGCAAGGGCTATTGCGATTTCTTCTGCTTCCACGATAGTGGTGTTGTGAGTGGAGGCGCTAATGATTTCTCTGCCCATGCAGTCAGTGACAGCAGTTATCGCTCTTTTCTGCCTGCCTGGGTATCTTGCCGCGTCCACGAAGCGGGAGTTTGGTTTGTCGCTATGCGTTTTTTCAATGTGTGCAGCTCTGGCTTCTCTTCTGCCTGCATGTAGAGTTGGGTCCATATTTCTGGGTATTGGCGCCACTTTGATGCAGTTTCTGATTATTGTGGGGATGGGCTTAGTTTGGTTGTGTTTTTCAAGTAGCTTGTGATACCCGAGTCTGCCAAGGAGTTTCCTACCCGTGGTCGTTTGTGCGAGTCTGTTTCTTTGAGTTATCAGTTGAGCTTCTGCCAGTTCTTCGAATGTATTATGAATCCCTAGAGACATGAGGTTTTCGGTTGGGGCGCACTGCGGAAATTGTAGGGCGATCTTGTAGGCTTTCCTTAAGCACGAATTGATCGCATTCCTCTCTGTTTTCGTTAGCTGGTAATACGACAAGCTGTAAATGAAGCGGCTAACCACCAGACTTCTGATTAGGCGAAGGGTGTCTGATTCATTCATCCCCGTCCTTTTCGCGCGTACCCTCTTTATCATTCTCGCGACTTGTTGTGTTGCCGTCTTGATGAGGTTAAGCCCGTGTTGGCAGTGTTGATTTGATTGTACGCATTGTCTCTGTCGTCTGCCAACTCTGTGGCCACGCGCCTAGTAAGAGGTCCTCTGACAGTGGTCCATTGTGTAATTGTCTCAATGTACCTGCCAATGTCAGTCTTTCTCGCGCATACTCAGGGCACACCACGAGCACATGTTCTATAGACTCTACCACGCCACACACTGAACAGTCCGGGGAGTCTGTCCGTCCAATAATGTGCAAATATTTGCGCGTGAAGGCGACGCCTAATCGCAGTCGGTGTATCAGGCATGTATGAGGGCGTGGAATTCCACGCAGAATTGCACTGTCACGTTTCCTATGTGACACGGGCCTGGACTCACGCCTGTGATATTAGTTGTTTAATGTGTCAATCACCTCGTTCCTCCCATTATCATCCCCCATTGTGACCCTTTTTCTTCCCCTCTTCCCCTTCCCTTACGTAGAGTAGCAGGCCAGATGCTCCATTATCCGGCCGACCTCTCTACATTTTCCATTCATTAAACTACCTCTCTTGATTGTAGTCAAACAGTCGGGGAAACCGACGGTTTCGTCCTTTTCGTCCATTCCGACAGTTCCGTTTTATTTAAAAATGCGAAATTAAACGGAAATAACCTTCGAGCAGTGTCTGGAAACATAACCTCACAGAAACGTCCAATTGTAGTGATGATTCAGCGCTACGGCGCAGTTAAGTTGCCCAGAAAAGGGAGACCGATGTGTCCCACTCTCTGTCAAACGATTAAACATTGCTATCATACGTGCCGCGCGCCAATCAAGACCAGCAGAGTTAAAGGAAAAACAAAACACGTGTTATGGCATGTCTTCGCATAAATATGTTTGGTATATTGTTTGGACAAGATGAGGATCCGGTTTTAAAATTAAGTAGCAAGGAAAATGTACCATCATCGTACTTACAAAGTCGGGGATAGAACTGGAAGAGCGTTATCATGAGTCGGTTCCTTCCCTCACACGGATCCGAAGTAACGACTAAACTGCTCTGTAATTGCCGACATATCATCGGCAGGACATGCGTCACCGGATGTCTGACCTGGTACAGTACCTGCATCCTTCAAATACAGCCAGAACTTTCCAAGACTTAATCAAAAAGTCCGTCAAAGATTTAGTCAAGTATCTCATTTTGGCGTCCAAAATGTAAATACGGGCATCATGAAGTCATGAGGAGTAATGTTAAGTGCGATTGCTTTCGAAACATGCAGCACCAGCTAGAGAGTGACTTCCGCTGTTGCACGGCACACTGCCTCAATTCTTACGTTCTGCTGCTAAAAGCAAGGTCGCAGGTGCGACAGCAGACTGCGGCGGTGGCAACGCGATGCGGGAACTAAAAGAAGATAAATAAAAAGGTGCTCGTCGTACCTAGCTTGTTCGCAGGAACCTCGGGTGATCAACATTCCGGACTCCCCCATAGAAGGTGCCTCTCGTATTGGCCTCGAGATCGAACAGAGTCGGCTCCTAGCGGCGAGGAGACGAAGCTCCCAAGTGTGGATGCCGGTGGCCCGTCGCCGCTCCAGCCGCAGTGTGCAGCGATCGTAGTTCGCGAAATCACGATGGATGTTGGCGAGGACGGTTTGTTCGATGGTTAGTAACCTCTCAACGTGTTATTCCTTCATTTTTGTAACGGAAATTCGTAAAGTAAATCGCTGTACGTTTTTAGTGTACTGATGCGAAAAGCATTTGCTTAACGCGACCACACCATGTGCGCTCGTCTCCTGTCAACGTGTTGTGAGGTTAACATGCGTTCTTTTTCCGTTTTACAGCACCCTTGCCTCTAAGCACAATTCTCAACCATGTTAGGGACGGTGTCAGGTGTCTTGTCGAAGGCGACCAAGTCGTTGCGGCGGGCCACATCATTGAGTGTAGTGCCGTCGCTTCCGCCTGCTGCTCTGACGGTCCTGTGCACGTTATCGCATTCGTGATGCAGTGGTCCGCGCTCAGTAAAGACCCACACCGAGTCGACCTGAATTTGATCGATGAGACAAAAATAGCAGAATTGAACTGCACATGCCCTGCAGGGTAAAGTATTGCCTCAAGTTGTTCGGATGTAGTTGGTCGCGGCGCGTATCGCGATTTGTTTACATTACATCACACTAAGCTGACTCGCTGATTTGCGATTTGTTTACGTTATGCGATAAATTTAGAGAACTTATGTTGCTTTATCAATTTTTGTTTTTAGCCAGACCTACGCAATCGCTAGTTAGTTTCAGAGTGTTACTACCATTGTAAAATGTTTTCGAGTCGCTTTATAACCAGTTGCAACCGTTACACGAAGCTCAAATAAAGCATGCAACGTATAATTTATGTTGTATCATAATCATTAGATCCCTTTAATTACTTTCGCATGCAGGCACTTGAATTTGCAGTGGTGCTTGAATGCAGTGCATCGGGCTTCAATTTTTTCCGCCCCCCTATAAAAGACAGAAAAAAATATATCAATATGAGCAGTAGCAATAAATTCGCTCGCGCATGTTCATTCATCGCTTAGTGGACCATCCGCTGTTGGCTCGCGAAACGACACTGTTTAATCTGTACGAGATCATGCGTACACACTTGCCGTGTTTCGGTGCTCGTATATACACGTCTGAACACAGAGAACAGTTCCCGTGGCTGAGGAAAAACAACGGAAAACGTGACAACTAGTCACGCTCGGTGACGGTCGTTTAAACGGACTCGCAGCTGAGCGCGAACCTTGAATTCACTGCGCAGGCGGCGCATGAAGTTTATAAAATAAATTGCATGCGTGGACACACGGTTAATTTACTTGCGGAAGTATATAAAAGCACAGGCAACTCATTACTGGCATCCCAGGCCACGCCGACACGAACTTTCGCGGACTGCAACGATCTTCACACGCACAGCAACCACACAGCAACTACGCATGCAGCAAACATTAATGCCCAGATTGCCGATTAGGATTCCCAAACGTGATATCAGATTGGACTACTCGCCATCCTTTTTCGTCAGCGAACGCTTGAACGCACCATCGTCGAAGTGCTTACTGCACACCACCGCATACTTGGAAGGCGCCTTGCCGTTCCGAAGCCTGACGAGCCATTCTCGGCGACGTGCCGCGTCAACGGGATAGTAGTGAAAGCTTATCCCTGGCTCTGAGCAATATGTGCTGCATTGCCGAACCGAACAAAATCTCACGATGGTAAATGAAGCGTTTTCTGCGGGCACGGAGCACAGAATCGCGAGATGAAAACAGTAGCTCCCTACACTTCCACACACCGCACGGGCGACGCATCCACACTAACGGGGCGACAGTGCTGCCACCTATAGGTCGATCTCGCGGCCAATAGTGCAGCGGATTCTGGACGTACAACAAAATAGCAATATATTCCACGGTTACTACACTATCTCTTCGTAAAAAATCTTTCAGAACGAGGCAGACACGCCAACAGTTTCGTACGGCTGTTAGTCTTTGTGGCTCGCTCGTCTTTCTAAGGCAGTGGGAAATGGCGTATCCATGACCCATATCGAGACCTGCAGCTGATTATTTCCGGTATAAATGAACTTAGGCATCGCTGTCAAAGTTTCAAAATGAGCTCAGGAAGCTGTCCACATTTGGATTCAATAGGCGATTCTGTGTGCAAAAGAAAGACGCTCCTTGATTTTGTAATAAGGTGTATCAGCTTTTCTTTTTCTCTCATTTTTAATTCTAAAGTTGACATTTATGATTGCTGCATTCCTAGGTGATGCCAAGCGGGACGCACTATTTTAGCATAAACCGATAACAGTAAATGGCGCACGGTACCAGAGTTAAGGATAAGAAATTTTCTAGAACTGTGCCAGTTCTATCTTTCAGCAACAGCTTTAAATGCCACACTCCGCCCTAAAGCTGTAACGCTGTCTAAGGCGAGTTTTTCACAGCTGAACTGAAACAGAAACAAGCTACACGGGGCGATCGACAAGGTAATCGCTTATCTGACAGAGCCGTCCATGTCTGCCTGCCTTTGTCGCTTGTTTCTCTTCAACTGTTAAAAAAACTCGCGTTAACCATGAACCACCTAGCTCATTTGAAAACAACTCTGTACAACTGCGTCCGTCCACTACAAGAATGATCATCGCTGTCTTATCATGATGACAATAAAATCAAAAATAAACTTTTGAAGAAGCCACTGCAGCATGTATGAACAATGAGAATTCTTTCTCTAAAAATTGAAGGCTATATTCTACTGCGCCATAGCACTTTTTTTCTCTTCCATGATATTTATGTATTTCTTTTGGGAATGGAATACCAATGGTGAACTATGTATCTTGAAAGAATAATAAACTGAAATTGAAACTGAAAAAAAAATTCAATCAATGTGCCGAAGTCCCTGAACACCTAATTTCTTATATAAATATCGCAATAATATTTATTAGGATCGTTATAGCCCGCATTGGAATTGCGGAAACGAAGTCGGTCAGAGCTCAAGACCCGTGCCCGTACGATACCTCAGGCTGGCATAGGTTGGAGATATCCATCCCCAAATTTGAAATGAAGTGACACGACAGTTAATAATTTACGAAAAGCCCTACTTCGCACACTTCGGAAAAAGAAAACCAAATTGGACACCAATGCATTTTTGACAGAGTTTTCTGGCGGGCATCTCGAAACGGGGTCTATTCGTAGGGTTCGTGCGAAAGAGGCAATGACATCGAAGGCTGAGAAAAAAATGAAAAGGTCTGCAGAAGCAATCGGAGATGATTGTCAAAGTAAGCGAAGCTTTGCTTCTCATCCTTTGGCCGGAACTGCCTCACATGCTATGTCTGTCTATGCCATCCCTGTCTTTCTTTTGGCGTGTGTAGTAGTCCATGGTCGAGCTGGAACGCGGGCGAGGGCGTTAGTATAGTGTTACACAACGCGCAACACCGGGCTTGATCTTTATGCGCCGACCAAGCGCAACTGTGTAGATACTCTCCAGTACCAGCAGATGACGTCCCGAAACCTCCTCTCCACATCACCCCCCCAACATTCCTCCTCCCCGCAATCCCTTTCCGAAATTCGCCACGCTGGATTTCCTCTTTCCACATTCGTAGTCTCCACAGCTGTTCACCAATCATATCCATCAAAATCTTTCCGTATACCATGAAGATAGCTTCGTTTTAAATGCAGGTAAGCACAAACGCCACATACACATGATACCCGCCCGCGCGTAAGACTTTTTCATCATACGCGTTTTACAGCGAAGCCGGCAGGCTCTAGGTGGTCGGCATTTTTCGTATCCGCGTACGTCAAAAACGTGGGCCGATCCCGGTGGTAGTGCAGGCCAGCAACAGTGGCTCGTACCCCCGTACGGCAGACGCTTCGAACAGTGCGCAAAGTGAAGCGAACATTGTATACATTCTTTGTAATCACGCACACAAAATACAGAACAGCATCCGTTTCAATAAAGAACAAGCGCAAAACAATCATCTGAAGTCCATAATTGATCATACGTTGCTCCTGATAACAACGCAAAGCCCGTAGCGCTTCCCGCATACGTTTCCCGGTAAATATTACAGTTGCGTAACCTCCCGCGCCAATGGCAGCTTGCGACACGTGGAGTGACGTCGCTTAACTTTCGTATATAAAATAACCAGCCTGACAATTGATTTCAATGTTGTTGCAGCGCCACTATTGGCGGCGGCGTGCTGTAAAAATTACCATACCTGCCACTACTACCATTAATTTAAATTACCATTACTACCATTACTCTAAAGCAATAAAGCAATGCATACGACCGCCCCACCCCCCTGCCTTTATGGAGGTTTTGTACAGCTTCGCTGGACATCCATATGTGCAGGGCCGGGATGGCGAGTCAGTTTCCTTTAGTTACACATGCTCACGTACTTCAATATACAATTATTATTAACCGGCGTCGATGGTGACCGGAGGAATCAGACGAAAATGTCTCTTGACCACCGCTATAGCGCAGTCACCAGTTCCGTATATTGTCACCAAGTGCAGTTTCAGCCTATAGCTCTGAGTTCTAGCCCACTTTCGCAATTACAATGCTACAAAGGAAATAGCCTTTTTTTTCTTTTTTTTTCACAGGAATCAGCTCAAATTATTCAGACGATAATTTGGTTTCACCCTTCAGCGTGCACAAGTACCTTCTCAGTCTTTGCCAACAGGAAAGCTGTCCAGGCACAGCACAGAAAGTGACCGCGAAGCCACTCTGCAACCAAATTTAAAGCATAGATACTAAGAAAGGTTTACCCCAGAAGCCTCCTGCTTCTGCGTTTCTGAAGTAGATCAGGAAAAGTCACCGGTACACAGCCCTATTCTTCTTTCCTCAGCGCTGAAGGAGCTCCACTGTCGGGAGGACGCGTGCATAAACAACCGGCACAATCACCCGACATGAAAGCCTGGGAAAGAGAGAGACAGCTAACGGTGGAAGATTCAAGTTTAGTGCTGGGCTTTCTCGTATCGTAGCGTTGTGCAGCCTGGCATAATGGCCCATAAGACCCCCTCAAAATGGAGCGGCATTCAAAGCCCTTTGCATGCTTGGCAGTGGCGATTGTGAACGCTATGTAAGGGCCAATCAGAAAGTCTTTGCCCCTACTTTTTATTAGTCAAAATTCGGTGCATACAGGTAATTATAATCATACGTGTTATTCTATTTCCAGTACTCTATTTTGCCACGTAGTCCCCACACCGGTTCAGACATTTCTTCCATCGCAATGTTAGATGCTTCTGTATTAGAATTCGTCCGGCTCACTGTGGAACCACCGTTTTGGCTTTATCGTCTTCACGGTCTTTGCACACTCACAACGGCACCATCTCACACTTCTCAAAGCGAGACACCTTTCGCCATACGTGGGCGGCATTTCCCTGTAAATTTCAATGGGCGTTCATTCCTTGCTCCATAGAAAACAAAACGCACTGAAATACAGCTGCCGTGTTCAACAACTGACAGCTGCGCCGTGCCGCGGAGCTACCAGCAGACAAGGCCGGGCCGGTCCAAGAAAGGGCCACCACTGGGAAGGGATAAATTAACTTCGATTTTACTGTCATAATTTGGCTAAACAAATATGGGCGAAGACTTTCAGATTCACCCTCAACCACGTTGGCAGTTAATTTAGTCTCCTCGAAAGCCATGCACGGTGGCCTGAGTGTTTCAATCATCATGATCTTTTAAAAGCGTGTCATGGGTGTAGCTTTTGTCAGAATGCAGGGCCGGAACAACAACCCTAAATGTACTCATATTTGCTAGTTTGAAATTTTTCACAAGCTGCACACTGGCAAAGAAGAGTCGTAAACTTTTCTCCTCCTTTATATTTCCTTGGAATGGTACCGCGCTTATGACGCCCGCTGACAAGTCATATTTATTCCGCGAAATGCAATAAATAATGTGCTCCACCACGTGGTTCACCACCAAGCCCCAAATGCGCAGAACAACAATAGACCATCCGACGACTACGGAAGCAACACCGATTACGTCGTCACCGACATAATGACGATGAAGGCATGAAAACCTGAAGGTACGACGGCTCAATGCGGCGCACGTGGTATGAAATCTTAGGCGGAGACCAATAGAGATTTGTAGCGACTGGTTCTGCAAAGGAAACGTGACATTGATGCTTGAGACATACGCCACTACAAGTGCACGAGGTGCCTTTAGCAGCTTTAACACACGCACTCAACATACACTAGCTGATACAGCAACCTCACATTAAAATGTCCGGTCGAGACCACTGTCCCCCAAAAAAGGGTAAGAGCATCTTCGTTAGTCGCCAGCACTACTAGCGCTGCTCGAAAGTGCAAGTAAAGGCAAGTGTTTCATCAAACCGGCTTAGGACAGCCACGTACGACCCCTTTCTCTTGTGCGGAAGATAGTGTGCAGCATTTAATGTTGCCATGGCGTTACCTAACGTAGTTTACCTCGACACTCCAAACAGCATTCTGGGATTCTTCCGCAGCTTCTTTGTGGAAAAGTGCATGTCATGTGAAATAGTGCTCCTAGTCACTCCGGTCTTCTATTCTCGTCCCTTGGGGAATTTCTTTAGCGCGTAATACCCTAGCGGCATTCATGTTGCCTCGTTGTAGGGACAGCGAACAAATAAAAGATTGCCAGAAGTGAGAGTTGAGGACCTACCTCTTTACTGAAGAAACTTGTGACTGAAAAAAACAAGCAACACTCAAATCACAGCGACATTGTCGAGGACAGTCGTCGGGACGTCAACTAACAGGTAACGTTCACCCCTATTTATACGTGTATCACCATACATTTCAGAGTAATCGCTAGTTCTCGGGTAGATTACGTAGTCTGCTAAAACGCTATTCGCGCCGCATGCGCAATGCAATGAGAAAAGACCGAGTGATAACTCGATAACAGAGATAACCCGGTAAAAAGCTCTGAGCGCTAAACAAGTAAACAAATTTACGCGTGCCAGTATGACCTGCTGTACGGACCGTTGCGCAATTCATGCCAAAGCCTGCACACCATTCTCAGCTTGGAATGGGTTATTCACTGTATCAGGTGCTATGGTTAGAATGTTTAAGATTAACCACGGCAACAGCGCCTATTCGTGTACCCGCACCTTTTATCAGCTTTATTTGTTTGGAGGTATTTAGAAATGACAGTTACCGGAAGTTTGTTGTCGGCATCTCCTCAAATTATTAATCGTTCAATAAATAAAACACGACGCTATCAGGTGAAGTGAAGGTGTCGCAAGAAAAAGCAGTTTTCCCGAACGTGCATAAAGAATGAACGGAATAAAGAAAAAAACAGAGCAACAGAAAGGGAGAAGTTCGGGAGTTTACTGGATTCGACACAGTTCACTAAAACCACCATCAATATAGAAGACTGATCAAGTCTGAGGAGTTGAAGTATAAAGGAGACATAAAATACATTCAGTAAACGAAAAGAAAAACACAAGACCCTGAACGTTCTGTGCTCAATCAATGTTCACTGCGCGAAGTCTTTGCACAGCTCGTCTGTGAATATATATATGATGAGGGTTTGACTCCCCCCAGCATCGGTGAAATATTAAAATACTTATTTTTCTCGTTGAAGAGGGGCACATAACCAGTGCGACGTACCCAGTGACTCAAGTTGGCGTCAAAGAGGTTCACTGATGAGAGGTGCACATCCGGCGGCACATGCTCAGGCAACAAAGTTGGTTTGACGGTTAATTTCGAAGCCGGTTCCTTCAGCACAGCAGCCCGATGCTCTACCAATTAGACCAGGGCTATCTGGTCACCCAACTTGACTGTAAAACCGTTAGAGACACCAACAGATAGATCGGTAGCTACCGCACAGTGCGTAGAGTATCCCAAGAAAGCTAATCGCATTAAAGAAAGAGGGATACGCACACAAAATTCTCAACCCCTGATATGTACCGGTCGTCAAAACGTCCGTGCACCAATTTAGTGGAAAGGACGACGGACTACAATGCTTTTGACGGCGAGTGAATTTCTCGTCTATGATTCCTGTTCTGTCGTGTGGTAGGATCCTCTGCTGTCGTGTGTGTGCTACGTGTCTGCTGCAGGATCAGGCGACATTTGCACACGAGGTGTCCTGCTTTCGCATCTGCATTACTTGTCTTATCACTGGTTAAAAAGAAAGATTACTTGTAAGCATACTCCATGGGCCCAATTCACAAGCTTTGCCTTTGCAAGTGATATTTAATACTGGCCAGTGATGTTCACTAAAAATATAGACAGCATCACGATTGGGTGGAGCTCCTTCTAAAGAACAATCCTATCTTAAGAACTTTTTGTGTATACAGATCAAGGTAATTGTGAGCTCTTGGCAAAAAAAAATTAAAAAATAAGAAAAGAGAAAGGCCGAAGTTAGTAGATTACTCTTCAGGGCGTTACGGGTTACTCAAGAGGAAGGACAAAATACGATAACATTGTTCTTTTCGCTACCTTCAGTAAAGCACACCATGCAATGTCAAACACTGAGTACCCCTGGCATCCGATTCTTTTCCCTACAGCTCTCGCGCTGCACCGGCTGTTTCCTTTTGAGTTTTTATTTGCAATCGGAGCCCTTGATGAATATTCAAACGGGTTTCGCGGGGAATGCCGCTTCCCGTTCAGGGCGCCAGCTGCTGCGCGCTCCGACTCAAAACTTTGCAAAGTGCAAAGCGGGGTTCCTCATCAGTCAAAGTGCGCCGCTGGCCAAATTCGAGCTCACACGGTGCAGCCGCGGGTCGGTTGTTTCCCTCTAATGCGTGGAAATATACCGTCCATCGCGTAATTCGCTCGGTAGAAGGCCTGCCTCGGTGGATTTCGGCACACAGTTGTGGCTGCGAATGACTAAACCAGGGCGCGAGCGCAGAGAAAAACTCGTTAGACCGTTCGCTGCAGCAGTTCATTTGTGTCCAGCGGGTGCAACTATTTCAACACTGGGGCTCGTGCAGTCGATCAGGAGTTTTTGGCGTTCTTTTGACTGAGAGAAGCAGCCACAGTGGCCCTGTCGTTGCCTAACAAATGACAGGGTGCCACTGGAAAAGCTGTATAAATGGGAAAAGATTACATAGTATTGTCGCTGTATAATCCGGCTTGTTGACGGGAGGTCCTGGGTCACACTGCTTCTTCAGTGAAATTTCATCTGCGAGATGCACTCGAATACGTTGCTCGCCAGTAGGCGCCTCCAATTTGCCCCTTTTCGGAGAAGAAGAGACATTTGCTGCTAGCATACGGGATGTTAGTTTTATTGCTTCTCGAAAGATTGCACCGAACAAAGTGCTGCGTAAGTGATATGTGCGCAGCTTGTCATTTTTCCTTGGCAAGTCTTCGATGTGACACCACCCGTCAGGTGGTGGACATAATTAATACTGCTGAACAGTACATTGCAGATGATTGGGCATTTTACACCATAACGGGTGACGTACTTCTAATTTCTTAGGATACCAAGACGGAGAAGTACCAGTACTACAGCAACAACTACTACTACTACTACTAATATACTACTACTACTACTACTACTACTACTACTACTACTACTACTACTACTACTACTACTACTACTACTACTACAATTATTGGTAGGCCAGATCTAATAGTTCTAATAAGTGGAGTAGTCAAGCTACTAGACATATAATGATTTCATAGAATCATGGTACTTTGCTAAGAGGTAATTCAGGCGACATGGTCGAGACGCTGCATGCGGCTTTCACCAGTTATTTTGGCACGGATAATGCGGATCACACCACTGTGGTCATGCTAAACATCCAGCCTGTCGATAGCGCCAAACATGCAGCGCTCGACTCCGATCCTCGCTTACAACTCGTGGCCATGAGACGGAAACGGCATTTTGCAAGCCAAGAGGCCATTAGTTAGCCGAGTCTTCTCGCGTTACGAGCCCAGTCTGGCCGCGCTGCTCAGCGCGTCTCCCCCGCGACGTGCAACCGTAGCCCGTCGACTCGCCGTCACAGGGATAAAAGCATTCATCTTCGGGCTGCGGCACATGTTACTGCTTGCGAGGAAAAAAAAGGGACAGAAAGAGCAACCGGCCGCCGTGGAGACGCCGGCGTGCGGTTCTTCTCGTGCGCTGCTCAGGAATCTGACGCAAGTGTGGGAGGTCCAGCGAAATGAAACACCGCGCGCGTTTCATCTGTGCGCGGCTGACGTCATTCGGTCCGTTCCGCGACGGGATGACGCTGGAGTCAGGTGTCGCTTTTAGTGGCTCCCAGTTTAGACTGGGTCCCCCGCCCCCGCGCCGCCGCCATCCTCGGGGCACGCAGACCAATGGCCCGTGCTCCACGTGCCCGCCCACTAGGGCTTCAGGCTGATCATGTGCATGATGACAGCTTGACGCAAAGGGTTTCCAAAACCGTTACGGTGGCAGCCAGCGACCGCTCACCCTGATCCCAACCCCGACCTAAATTTGTGTGAATTGTTCTCGCCGGTCGCGTCCGAGTCTGAACGCCACGCGAACGGCAGTGGACAGAGCGGGCTTCGTGGTGTCAGGGCACGCGACTGGAGACGACGGGAACGAGCGTCCTACAGGTTTCCACTTACAAAGAAGACCCGTTGTTCAAAGCTATAGCGAGCATGAGAGCATTGGCAGGACGCTCGGAAGAACGCTTGGCCAAATAAGACACCTTAATTTTAACACGACATACTATTCAATCCTTGTTTGGCGCCATTTGTGGCTATTTGCGCCTCCAAGATTTGTGAATGGGGGGCTGGCTAACACTCCCAGTGTTAGTTCTAGTACTAACACATAAATACCCCAGAAAGGGGATGGGAAGACTGTGCGGCGGTAGCTCCAATGGTAGGGTATCGCTTGCTTAATGCGAAGACGTGGGATCGTTCCCCACCTGCGGTAAGTTGTTTTTTTTTTTCTCATCCACTTTCAGTTACATTAATTCATAATTACTTTATTTCAATTAGTAAGCACAAGTAATTTCCTCTGTGTTGTCCTTGGTGTCTTTGTGGGCTTCTCATGAGATCATTAATGAAAATCGGCCCCCGCAGTTAACCCCGTTTCTTCTCGTTTATTTCCGGGAGAGCATCACTTGTGCCGATAGTCTAGCGGCTATTGGCAAAAGGTGGATGACACCGGCGCCCCGGCGCCAAGTGATGGGAGGCCAGCACGAAACGTACAGGTCGTGGTGGCCGGGTGCAGAAATTCTTATGGACAAAACACCAACAAAACACGATAACTGAGAGCTACGCCTCTTGGTAATCACCAATAGGCGCAAGCTTTCTAGCTTTTCTTCGAGATAAATTTGCTAATGATGCAAAATAAATGGCGCAAACCGATAACGTGCCACAAGGAAGAGAGGTCAGCAGTCTTTCTGTGGCATGCATTAGTGTACGCCTTCGGCCTGATAATCCTTTATTAGTTAAATGATGTTTTACCGCTACCGCTTGTGTTAAATGTGGCACTGAAGACTTCAATCTCAAGCGTTCTTTCAGTTACGTTTAGCTCAGTAAATGAATATTCAGTAAACGGGGCGCATCACTAGTAGATCATCGTTAGTATCACCTTCGTTGAAACAGGGTGACTATGACTGGCGTTTGCATTACTGGGATCATGAATGGGATTGTGTATTATTTATTTGACTCATGTGATCCTATTTAGGCTGTACCAAGTTAGGTTACTTGATGTGTTGCCCGTAAAACACCTTATGCAAGCGCGAGTGATGCTCAGTTATGTAACGGCGAGTTTGAAGGGATATTGTGGTTTCTCAGCTGAAGAAGAGAGATTCATACGCAAAAATACACTAAAATATGGTATAAACAACACACACACACAAAAGAAAGAAAATACGTATACTAGTAGTATTTGGCGATATGTCATCAGAGCATTTGTCATGCTTGCTTCATTATGCATACGTTCAGGAATGTAGGTCATCATCATCATCATCAGCCTGGTTACGCCCACTGCAGGGCAAATGCCTCTCCCATATTTCTCCAACAACCCCGGTCATGTACTAATTGTGGCCATGCCGTCCCTGCAAACTTCTTAATCTCATCCGCCCACCTAACTTTCTGCCGTCCCCTGCTACGCTTCCCTTCCCTTGGAATCCAGTCCGTAACCCTTAATGACCATCGGTTATATCTTCCCTCCTTATTACATGTCCTGCCCATGCCCATTTCTTTTTCTTGATTTCAACTAAGATGTCATTAACTCGCGTTTGTTCCCTCACCCATTCTGCTCTTTTCTTATCCCTTAACGTTACACCTATTATTCTTCTTTCCATAGCTCGTTGTGTCATCCTCAATTTGAGTAGAACCCTTTTCGTAAGCCTCCAGGTTTCTGCCCCGTAGGTGAGTACTGGTAAGACACAGCTATTATACACTTTTCTTTTGAGGGATAATGGCAACCTGCTGCTCATGATCTGAGAATGCCTGCCAAACGCACCCCAGCCCATTCTTGTTCTTTTGATTATTTCTGTCTCATGATCCGGATCCGCAGTCACTACCTGCCCTAAGTAGATGTATTCCCTTACGACTTCCAGTGCCTCGCTGCCTATTGTAAACTGCTGTTCTCTTCCGAGACTGTTAAACATTACTTTAGTTTTCTGCAGATTAATTTTTAGACCCACTCTACTGCTTTGCCTCTCCAGGTCAGTGAGCATGCATTGCAGTTGGTCCCCTGAGTTACCAAGCAAGGCAATATCATCAGCGAATCGCAAGTTTTTAAGGTATTCTCCATTAACTTTTATTCCCATTTCTTCCCAATCCAGGTCTCTGAATACCTCCTGTAAACACGCTGTGAATAGCATTGGAGAGATCGTATCTCCCTGCCTGACGCCTTTCTTTATTGGGATTTTGTTGCTTTCTTTTTTGGTCTACGGTGGCTGTGGAGCCACTATAGATATGTTTCAGTATATTTACATATGGCTCGTAGGTAGGTACTGATCTTTAACGCCGTTGGCAATATATATATATATTTATATATATATATATATATATATATATATATATATATATATATATATATATATACATATATATATATATATATATTGTCACGTGGTGGTGACGTTGAAGAACACAGTAGCAATACGCAGTAGTGTTAAAGACAAAACTAACTTTTATTGGGCGAACCTGTGCCCACAAAAACAGGCTACAATTATAGCACAACGATAGCGGCGAACACGGTCGGCGATCGTCGAAAATCTGATCAGCGGGTCAAGCGCGTCGGCTTTTATAGAAGAGTCGTCGAATGTTCCAGACTAATCGTTCGGCCCCGCGTGCCTTCCACAAAGTTCTACACCATTCGCGTTACGCGATGAAATCAGATAACACAAGGTTCGGCGACAACAGACAGCCGCGGGTAGAAGCATCGATAACTTTCCAGAAACGTCGGATGCGTCCCTCGCTGTGCGATTACAGTTGTTAAGCGGCGAAACGTGGTCGCCCGATAAAGATAACTACACGTGTCAATATATATATATATATATATATATATATATATATATATATATATATATATATATATATATATATATTCTAAAGTCGTGGCCACAATACTTTACCGCTGCTGGGGCCTAGTTGCAGGCACACGCCTCGGCTACGGGAGGTTGTGGGTTCAATACGCACCGCCACTGGGCACGCACTGGTTCACAAGTATTATGAAGATATCGAATATGAGTTACAGTCAACTGTTTCAGAGGAGGAACTCAGATGGTTTTTACAGTAATTAACGCAGGGAAAGCGAGTGGTCCAGCTGGCGTCCCTATCGAAATCGTTAAGCAGACTGTGCCGAGGTTGCTATAACGTAAAGCGATTCCAAACTGCATTTCATTTCTACAATAAGGCCTCCACAATCCGTCAGAAAGCTTTCGGACTAGACCCGTTTCGCCAAATTGTCAAGAGATGTTACGAAAGCCTTGAAAACTTACCATCTGATATGACGTCTACACACTGATTATGCATGCTTGAACAAAAAAAAAATATTTTTCATTCTAAGTATTTTGCCTCATCAGCCCTCCGAAAATATTCAAAAGTTTTCGGGCTGCGTCCACTTCGCCCTTCTTTTACACGATCTCTTAAAACCGCGAAAACCGACGACGTCAAAGAGAAGTGTATGCAATATTAGTACGAGCAACACTGTATTTCTTTAGGAATAGCCGGACACTTCAGCGATCCGAAATGAATAGAAGATGGCTGCCCGCCGATCACTCTGGCACTCGCTACTCGGAGCTGGATTTATTTGCGTATAAAAATTTTTACGTGGCAGTTTAACGTTGCCAAGCCCTTTCGGCACGTACAGAACATCAGTCCATCAAATTTTATGCGCTGAGGATCTGTTTTAGCTGCATTTTGACTTCCGCTGCACGCCTCTGCGAGTTTCTACCAGACACAGAAACCTAACCAAGAATCGGGGCAATCGTAGCTAGACGCAGGCACTATTCTCCTCATTCGGTTGTATATCTTCACTGCGCTGACCCAACCTCAATGAAACCCTCTCTATATCTGCGTGCTTCTTGCCCCTCGTCCGCCAATCAGATAAGAAAAGCCTGTCAATGTAGGCGACGCTATTGGCTTTGAAGTAAAATAATGTTAACAGCCTATAAACGAGGAGAGCATTTGATTGGGCCGTTCAAACAACGCAGCGGGTCACCACCGCCCGATGCTTACGTAGGCGGTTACGTATATTTGCCGTCAAGAGAGTAGACTAAAAATAGATTGGAATAGTTTCACATCGTGGGGCCCTAGTATCAACAAAAGTAATCACTCTATTATGCCAACAAATTTCGAAAACATCATAATGGCCGAAGTACTGAAAGACGTCGATCTCTATACCCCTGCATAATAAAGGAGCTCTAAGAGAATGTTTGAACTACAGAACCATTGCTCTAATATCTCGTTAAATATTTCTCAAAGCCACACAGAAAATTTTAGAGCCATATTTGGAAAGAGTTGCCGATAGAGAAAGCAAGGTTTAAAAAATGGCGTCGTACCAAGTATCGCTTCGCGAACATGAGATACTTCAAAAATACTCATTCTCAAAGTTGATGAAAAAAGCGAAAAATCTAAGCCCACATTGCCAAAAAGTTATTACGCAAGGATTGTTCATGAGACAAAGCTTCAGCCAATCCTAATGCTGGGCAGACTATAGAGAAGGCAGCCCGCCAATGCCAAAGAGAAGCTATGAACTAGAAGGTTTGTGAATTCAGCTTCTGGTCTTTTTCGAAAGGGAAATAAGACAGATATAGTCACATCAGGCGAAGAATAGACGATTCAAATTAACAACAAAACAGTCGGTTCTGTAGGAGGCTATGTTTTCTTTAGATATTAAATAGATAAAGATGGAAGCTCTACTAAAGAAATTCACAGAAGAATAGTACTACGAGGGAGACAAATTGATGGAGTTTTAAAGATTATGATTGAAAAAAAGGTTAGCCTATCAACTAAAATACAATTGGTTAACGCTGTAGCGTTTCTTGTGGTGACATACACTCTTGAAAAAAATTGCACCATTTGGGTCGTACCTGGCCAGACAATAATCGTCATCTCTCTTGTCCGCATTTCCGTTCTTTAACGCGGCGAGCCCGGTACTTCCAAGTCGCGATCAGCATGCGCGTTATCAGCAGGACAGAGCATTCTCGGCAGGAAAGTCGACTACACTCTAAGAAAAGTTTACACCCTTTGGGGTGTACATTTGCCACACAACATTAATCGTAATCTGTCTTCCACACATTTCCTTTCTTGAAAACGCTGCACTCGTTACTTTCCAATCGGGAATATCATGCTGATAACGCGCGTGCCATTCGTTACTGCAAAGTACCGGGCTCACCGCGTTAATGAAAGGAAATGCGGGCAAGACAGATGAAGATTATTGTTGTGTGGCAAGATATTACCTAAAGGGTGTAGTTTTGTTTAAGAGTGCGTCACCTCAACCAACGCTACAGCGTTAACCAATTGTATTTTAGTTGTTAGGCTAACGTGTTTATTTATGATAATCTTTAAAAATCCACCAGTTTCTCTCCGTCGTAGCACTATTCTTCTATGAATTTCTTTAGTCGAGCTTCCATCTTTATTTATTTAGTATATATATATATATATATATATATATATATATATATATATATATATATATATATATATATGACCACAAGCACGCGTACATTTAGTGGCGTCATGAATATACCAAAACGTGCATTGACGCAGGTCAAAGTCAACGCAAACAACCGTCAACACAAACTTGCTCGTACATACCGTGGCATTACGGGAAAAAATACAAAGGAAAGCAAACCAGGTAAGCCATTTGCGAATAACCCACAAGTCAACAGGTGCACATTCATTCGTGTCCACAAGGGAGGCAAGATGAAATACGTAGCCCATGGAATGGAGCGAAGAGAGGGGACATGTTAATAGCATGTGAGTAGTCGCAGCTGCCAGGAAAATGTTTCTTTTGCTCATCGTTTGAAGTCGCTGAAACTCTGTTGCGACATAATAGACCCCAACCTGGTTTTAGGACACCTGTATTGTGACCTCCACTGACTTCTGAGTTGAACCAACTGCGTTCAATTGTATTCTTTGCACAAGTGATCCTTTCTTGTCTGTGAGCAAGCTGTTTTCTATACAAAGTCTCTGCGTGCGTGAAAAATGAAATAAAATATTAGTGAAAAATTATATGACAAGGTGAACTCTCACACTCTTTCTTTTAGAGAGAAAACTGTATAAATTGAAGTCTGTGTGATTGCAATCGCACAGTTGAAGGCCGAACCCCGGCTGAAATGTCATTAAAATCCTGTTATTTTTTCCTACGTACTTCTATTCTTTAAACCATTTCTGTGCCGGATCCTGTGATTCTATGTTACTCTGATATACCAGGCGCGCCAACTAACTTTCGCCAGAGTTTAAAAATATGTGAATACCACGGACCTGGACAGAACCAAGGTAATGTTGTTTGCCGCCGCTAGGAGATACTCAAATTATTTTTTCGTCCCACCTAATTAGATAATTAGTCTTCAATAAGTAATCAACTTCTCAAATATGATGATTAGATTAAAAGTGTCAATGAAAAAATTGTAGAGCTGTTGTAGATAATTAACTAATTAAGCGCAATAGAAAAATACGCTAAGGAGCGCCATATGACGGCAAACCATATGTCGTTGATTTCATTCAGTTGCGGTTAACCACGTTTTTAAAGATTCTCCGTTCAAGTTACGTAAAACACACTATATATATATATATATATATATATATATATATATATATATATATATATATATATATATATATATATATATATATATATATATATATACATATATATATATGTACATATATATATATATATATATATATATATATATATATATATATATATATATATATATATATATATATATATATATATATATATATATATATATATATAAATGTCTTATGATCAGAAACCAACACACAAGGACATCACGGACAGCATATGGGAAATAATCTGCAGTTCTCACTGCGTTAAAGAAATGTTAAAGAAAAGGAAATCAAAGTGGATGAAAAAAGAAAGAAAACACTCGCCACAGGTGTGATACGGACCGACTTCTTCGCATTACCCCTGCGATGCTCTCACCAATAGAGCTACCGCGGCGCCGTCTTTCCGTTAACTTTCTGGGGTATTTATATTTATCTACTAGAACTGGAAAGTAATCCTGGCAATGTTTAACACGCGAACGCTCTCGAATGAAGGTATCTTAGCAGGGCTCTCTGAGGAATTATCAGGCATTGCCTGGGATATCATTGGCCTTAGTTAGGTTAGAAGAGTTAGTGAGGCTTGAACAGTGCTGACTAACGGCCACGTCGTCTGCAACAGAGATCTTCCACATATGGCAGAATACGGCGTGCAATTTCTAAATTATAAGGACATAGCGGGAAAGGTTGATGAATCCTACAGCATTATTGAGAGGGGAGCAGTCATCGTAACAAAGCTTAATAGGAGGTATAAAATGAAGGCAGTGCAACTCTACGCTATAACCTCCAGTCATGTTCATGAAGCGATAGACTAATCTTATGAATATGTTGAATTAGCAATTAGAAAGGTGCAAACTCGGTATACTGTATTCATGGGCGACTTGAACGAGAATGTGGCGAAAGAGCAGGCTGGGGAAGAAGTAATTGGCAACTGCGGCATAGATACTACAAACACCAGAGGAGAGATGTTGGTAGAGTTAGCGGGAAATAATGGGCTCCGATAAATGAACATCTTCTTCAGGAAGTGCGGTAACAGAAAGTGGACCTATCAATTCACGAATGGAGCAACAGGTAATAGATTTCATACTCTGTGTTGATCTCAGCATAGTGCAGGATGTAGAAGTGTCAGGTAGGGTGAAGTGCAGTGCTGAAGCCGACATCCACCACCTGCTGTGGGTTTGCCCTGCGTTGAAATCGACGAGGCTCCAACACCTCGCAGCAGCGGTACTTTCGCCGCATAATGCTAGCCATTGCAGTGCTTGGACGCAGGGATCGCATTATCGATCCCTCCTGGACATTATTAGATCCGCAAATCGTTTTTCATTCATTTAATCATCCTTATTCGCCCGCGTGCCATACGCCTGTATGCCCTCAGTCATTACACCTTGCATTAAAAAAAGTGCAGAGACCCATTTCTCTGTATTTTAACCGAGAAAGAGGAAAATTAGTGATGAAGAAACAGGGCAACTTAGATGCAGTAAGAGTAAAAGTACACGAATTCGGGGTGGTTCTCGCAGGTCAATGTGCAGCTTCAGAACCGTAAGATGAAGAAAACATTGAGGTAATGAAGGAAATCATAACTAGGCTCATTTCAGAAGCAGCAATCGAAGTAGGAGGTAAGGCACCAATGCAACCAGTAAGCATGCTCTCTTAAGTAACAAAGGACCTAAAAAGAAACAAGAAAGAAACAGAAATTGCCTAACTCAAGAGATCAGACAGAATTCGCTGAACTGTCAAAAATGATCAACAAGAAGAAAGTAAGGATACGAATTTATAACGTGGGAAGGATTGAGGAAGCTCTAAAATATGGCCACAGCATGAAATCAGCGGGAAAAAAACTTGGCATAGGACACGGCAAGATATATGCACTGAAATATAAGCACGGTGATGTCATCAGCAATTTTTATTATATAGTGAAAGCAGGAGAAGAATTCTGTACTGGCCTGTGCTATACCCAGAGCAGCCACGCTACTTTGAATGAAAGTAGTGTTGAAAAGGATATGGAAGCTCCTTCTATATCTAGCGATGAAGTTACATGGGCCTTACAAGATATGAGACGAGAAAAAGCGGCAGGATGAGATGGAATAACAGTCGATTTATTCAAAGTTGAAGCACATATCATGCTTGAAAAGCTTGCGGCCCTTTATACCAAATGCCTCACGACTTCAAGTATATCAGACACTTGGAAAAATTCCAACATTATACGAATTTATAAGAATTGAGACGTTAAAGAATTTAAGAATCATAGGCCCGTTAGGTTGCTTTCAGTAGTATGTAAAATACTCACCCGGATAATTTCCCATAGAAACAGGGTAGCACTTGAACCAATAAGAACAGGCTGGCTTCAGGAGGGGACATTCCTGAGGAAGTCGGCCTCTAGAGTCTGTACAGGAGTACGTTTATTTAGGTTAATTACTGACAGAGGACCGTGATCAGGAGAACGAAATCTATAGAAGAATAAAAAATTATCTCAAAGACACCTCTGGGTGTGGGGTAGGTATGCATCAAGTGAAACTCTTGCTTGGGCTAGTTGGTTCATGGTTGAATTAGTAAAGGTGAGGCACGGAAGAGCAGGACTCAAGAAGAACACACACGACAGGACCGGCGCCACTCGAGACTGGCAGGCTGAGACGGCGATCAGGTTGACGCACAAAATGGCAGGATCGGTGCGAGAGCTTTGTTGAAATAAAGGGCTCAATGTAGAAGAAATATGCTCAAGTAAAACTCTTGCTTGGGCTAGTTGGTTCATGCTTCTTATCTTATCTCCTTATCCGTCGTAACTCCTTATCCGTCGGCGTCGAACCATTATGCGCTGCGCGGACGATATCTTGAACAAGATATGCATACAGAGAGTGCCCATTGCTGATAACTTCGCGCGCTGTGTTTTGGCCGCTTCGCGTTGAAAAGAGAAGCACGGTCCCATATCTTGACAGCGGTCTGCGAAAGGGGCAGGGCGTGACGTGCGCTGAGAGATTTGTGAGTGCAGTGTTCTCGCCGCTTCGTTTGCGTGGAAGGTAAAGACGCTCGCTGCTGCGGACTCTATCTACATTGTATGCGTGATTCCAAACAATGTATGCACTTTTCGCTTCACTTTGCAGAGTGCTTGAAGTCTGCGTCACCTCAGTTACGGGTCGCCCCGGTATTGCACGATCTCCGGAATCGGTCCACATTTCTGTCTTACGTGACGGACAGTTTTCTCATTGGGTAAGCATAGAAATTTAACATGGGTTGGGGTACATACGGTAGGCATTAGCAAATCCTAACTGAGAGCTTACCACATGTCATCGAAGAGTACACAATCATTGCATCCTGTCTGTGCTAACCCAAGGAGCAGAAACTTGGAAGTTAACAAAGGAGCTGGAGAACAAGTTAACAATCGCGCAAAGAAAGCTTGGTCAACGTGGCTTGCACCTACTTATGCGAGTGAAAGCTCTGTTGAGCATGGTTAGAGACGGTTTTGCTTCTTTGAATGTTTTATTACAGATCAAAGGCTTCATCACTGTCTTGCTGTGGCTTGACGAAGGTAAAGACTGATCTATGTTCTGTAAAGCGATTCCTTGCAGTTAGAACGTGGGTTACTGTAATGTAATTACTGTAAGTCTGGCGCCTGCGGCGAACAGTTAACACGCTCGCATCGGGCGTGCTTCATCCATGGCGGGACTGAGCGACCAAGCGCCGGAAAGCAGCTGTTAAACCCTCGCCTAGTCACGTGGTACACAGCTGTGAGGCTCGATCGAGCGGAGGGAGCTGTGACGCCTCTGCGCAGCGCATCCCGTGATACGACGTCAAACCTTAACACTTGCGCGCCGGCGGCTGAAAGTCAAACGCGCGCCGAGATTGACCTTGGGAATTGTAAGTCGAGGAGTAGAGCTTTCGCTCTAAAGAAATGTTAGGCGTAACGTTAAGATACAGGCAAGGGATTGGTGTGGATCAGAGAGCAAACGGGGAGAGCTGATATTCTTGTTCATATCAAGATAAATAAATGGAGCTGGGCGGCCCATGTTGTGCGTAGGGTAGTTATTCGGTGGACCATCAGAGTTGCAGAATAGGGGCAAAGAGAAGTGAAGCGCAGTCGTTGACGGCAGAAAACTTGTTGGGGCGGTGAAATTAGGAAATTTACAGGCGGAAGTTGGAATCAGCAAGCCCAAGACAGTGGTAATTGGATGTTGATGATTGCAGGAACATTTCACTGGAAGTGTTAGCCAGCGCCACCACTCACGGCCCTGCCGGCGTATGAGGAACATATATTCTGTCGCAGACGTCACGTCTGCGCAAACTTTTTGGTTGAAGGCAACTAGTCAGTAAACCATCGTAAGAGTGCGTAAACCATCATAACTTAACGTAAAGCTATTCCAAGCTTTTCTTTTCCAATTCTGCAATCAGCCCTCCACGATTGTCCAAAAAAGTTTTTTGGAAAACTCATACTTGACTTGTCTGTCATGCAACGCCACAAGAACCGCGATAGCTCCCAATCTGACATGACGTGTACACACCAACTATGCATGATTCCGTCGAATAAAAGAAAAGAAAAATCTGATTTGACGACTCTTCGCTGTTAGCGCTCTGCTATTGGTGAGAGGTTTCAGGTTGCCCCTACTTCACCCATCTGTCACTCCACGTCACAAAAACGCGAAAACTCATTTCGTCAAAGTGACGCGTGCGCGTTAAAGATGCATTAATATGCCGAACAAAACTGGAGTTTTTTCTGAATAGCCGGAGACTGCCCCGTTCTGAAAGGAACAGAAAATGGATGTCGCCGACCGCTCAGACACTGGCTACTCGCACCTGCCGGAAAGCATGGGTTTATTTGCGTAAAATGTTTTTTTTGCATACCGTACAACGTTACCGAGCCCTTTGGGAACATATAGGACATCGCTTTGCGAATTCCTCTTCGCTGAGAATCTCGTTTGGCGGCGTTTTTAACTGTCCGTTGCACGCCGCCATGATTTCAGACAAGCCACCGTAAGCGAAGTAAGGCAAAGTGGACCAATCGCAGATGCCGGCACCTGCCTCTGCATTCGGTTATCTATTTTCAGTGCACTGGCTCAGCACTATCGAACCCCTATACACCTGAGCGTCCTCCTCGCCTCTTGTTAGCCAATTCGATATGGAAATCTGCTCAATGTAAGCAATGCTATTCACTTTGAAAGCCAAATAAGTGACCTCCTATAAACGAGGAGCGTGCTTCATTGGGCTTTTTAAACAACAATGCGGGGCATCGCCCGATGCCTGCGTCGGCGGTTACGTAAATTTGACGTCAAGAGATCGGAATAAAAAGAGATTGGAACAGTTTTACGCTATAGTGCCCCAGCGATCTGAAGGCATCAAAGCTGCTGGATTCAAGACCCTCGCTGTGTAATGAGCCAGAAGAGAGGAAACCAAGGGGGCCCGATGTTTAGTCATATCATAAGAAGGCAACAAACAATGACACCAAGGCCAGCATATGGGTAATTATCTGCAGTTTTTTTTCAATTAAATAAGTTATAAATAAATGGAGATGAAAGGAAAGTGGTGGCGCTGGCTAACTCTCCCAGGGTTAGTTCTCTAGTAGATAAACAAATTCTCCAGAAAGTGGGCGGGAAAACGGCGCCGCGGTGGTTCAATTCGTGAGAGCACCGTAAGCGTAATGCGAAAACGTGAGCTCGTATCCTCTCTGCTGCCAGTTGCTTTTTCATCCACTCTCACTTACATTTACTTCTCATTTCGTTAATTAAATAAGAACTACAGATAATTTCCCATATGATGTCTTTGGTGGCATTGTTTGTTGGCTTCCTAAAACTGCAAACGGCATTTTGCTTGCGCCGCTCACCGTCAGCGACGCATTTGTGTACGTTGGAGCCTCGCATTCGTCCGCCGCTTTAAAACTTCTGGAACAATCGAGCCGAGCAGCACGCCACCGAAAACTGCACTCGACACCGCCCAAAGCATGCAATGTGCGCGCCAGGAGCCATACGAGGAAGCACCGCCATAAACTGCCGCGCCGAAAATGTGTCTGTAAGCCTGATGACAATTCCTTTCGGTGAGAGCAGCTTACCAAAGGGATAGGGGAAAGGAGCAGAGAGGACACAAAGCGGAACGCGCTGCATTTCCCCAACTTGTAATGAGGATTGCCGAAGGGGACGTGGAAATTGGCGAGCATTCGACGAACTCGCGCATCGCCGCCGCACCACCTATGCAGGCGCCGAAAGTGCCTTGCCGAAACATTCGCCGCTCGCTTTCACAGCTACGATCCTCAGAACCAAGCAGCGTCTCTAGTGCGCCAGTCAATTAATGCGTTTTTCAAAGCTGGATTGTTTCCCAATAATTCATCAATAGCGGAGACGCTTCTGCCCGCCGCCTCCAATGCGTGCTACCGAGATGCCAGCTCGGCGTGAAGGGGGTTGAGGGAGTGAACGTGGCATCTGAAAAACCTAGTTGTAAAGCGTGAATCGTAATGCGCTTTTCGCTCTCGCAATTACTTATACCTCATCAGGATTGCCGTCGCTGGGAATTGCTTGTTAGAATTGCTTCGTTGAGTCATCGTGGCGTTAATGGATATCTAATTTCCGTCAAATTCTATCAAAGGCTCCTTTAGAGAGGCCGCCTTTCTGTACCGCGACTATGGAAAAGCCGTCCGGTTGGTGATCAGAAAGCTTTGATTGGATAATACAATATTTCACAATGAAGTTCGTTGAATGATGCGGCGACAGTTGCTGTGTCGGGTCTGCGCGATCAGCGCGTTCCGTAAGAAACTAGTCAAGTCAGGACCATAACAGATGAACTAGCGCTGCCATCAAACCAGCGATTTGCAGTTGCCCGCATGATAAGGCAGAGAAGCGTCCGTCGCGTTCATGTCGAGCATCCCGAACAGGCCTTCTGGTTCGTTCTCTACGACAATGCACAGTGCCCGACGCCGTAGTTGTGCAGCCTGTGCTAGTCCAAAGATTGTTGCGTGCCACGCGCGTTCACAAACTCACCTGATCTTGTACCGTAGGAATAGCCTGAAATCATCCAAGTAGGGAAAACGTTTTCTGACATTCTAGACATACAGCTCAAGGTGACGAAGATGGTGACCCGTGCCTTACGGAAAAAGGACCTTGCCTGCAGTTTTCAAGGCTATTACACGCATCCTGTTAAATGCATTGCTACTGATGGGCATCAATTTCAAAGGCAGTAAAATGTGTTTCAGAAAATATATCAAGGCTTTTAGTTCTAAGCTCATTTTCCAAACTTCATTGCCAGTGGTCGTATTTAAGCTCATTAGAGTTGAGTTGAATAATACTTTTACTAGGTGCCTCTGTCGTCTGCAATGGCAAGGAAATACTGAATCCAAATCCAGCAATCAGATCTCGGTAACCACCAACGAAAAAGTGAGCTCTGCTAATCTATCAACCGTCCGCACTGAGTAATATTCCTTGTTGATTTCATAGTACGAGCAAAGTGTGTCAGCAAGAGGCCGTCAAATTGAGAGCATAGACATACCTCCAGCGAATTAAATTTTACTTCTAAGGGAACAAAATAACGTTTGGGGAGCTTACCTTAAAGGGACGTTTTGCTACTATCAGTTTCAAGCACTCCTGAAGGAAACACGATCCGGCAAAATACGCCATAATAAAATAAATTCCGGGGTTTAACGTCACGAAACTGCGCAGTTGGTTATGAGGGCCGCGGTTTACTCAGCCTGAAGGCGCGTTCTGAGTTTGATATCGCAGGCTGCACGTACCATGGTCACGAGAAGAGTCATGTGCCTCGCCGCAATTGATCGAACACAGTCAACAATGATCCCCATTTCATTGCGTAAGGAACACTCTACAGTGACGCTTCTTGTCATTCATTGAGAACAAGAATACGCGTCACCAAAATAGTACGTCTGATTTTCGCCGTACATAATAAATTTATTGGATCATTGAACTACGTGTAATGCCTACTAGAAGGCCACGTTAATTTGAGCATTGCTCCATATTTCAGCTGGTCAATGTCATGATATACGTGGAACATTGGCACAAGATGCCTTAGTTTCTCTTAAAAAATAAGAATGTTTGCAACAATGCTTGGGGCTTTAGCTTGACCTTCGTGAAGTTTCGTTTGACCTACTCGTTTTCGAGTAGCTTCTGCTGTCTGGTGCATTAGGTGCAACGACTTGCAATTCTTGGAAGTTTGACTTGCCCCTCAGTCCAAATCGCGCACAAACCATGCGGCACCGAAGCATTTGTTTCGTTTCTCAAGAAAGTTGTTCTGCAATCATAATATTGTATGAAGTTTACCGTTTACAAATTCCCTTCTTCACAGTAAGCAAATGCCGTATTCGATCAGGGCTATCAACCGAAGGTGTGCTATGCACTTAGAACGAACGACATGGCGGCAGGTGATTTTTTTCGATGAAGTATAACTTCGCAATACGGAAAAAGTCCCAGCATCGCCCGAGCGGCGAAGCATTGATAGCGATAGCAAAGTTTTATACAACTGCGCGAAGCAAGGCTCGTAGTTTTATCGGCCATATAAATTGCAGCAAACATTCACTTACGAATGAAATTAAGAAGCGCTCATAGGCAAGTATGAACCGATTTCACTTGATGACCCCGAACATTCGCAGTCACGACATTGGCTTAATTAAGAGCGCAGAGTGGATCAAGCGAGCGCTGCGGTGGCCACTCGCGTCAGCGCGTCTCCGAAACTTAAGATTGCGCTATCTCTAGCACAAGGAGCCCCGGAAGACAGTGCACATGAAGCCTCTCGACTCCCTTGGTCTTGCACCCTTCTGAGATTACCTCCACGGTAGGGCACGGACGGTGTGTGAGGTCAGCCGCACGGACAGCCATGCGCAGGTATACGGAAAGGCTAGCGGATGAGAAACGTGCTCACCAGAACCCCCCCTTCCGTAGCACGTGTTGATCCCTCACCCCCACTTTACGCGCGCCTTATCACGTCACCTCTAACATTGGGCGCGCATCAAGACGCCGTCGTTCTCGGCTCACCCTCGCATGCTTTCCCTCGCACCCATCGCATACGACGCACGGGGCGCGATAGGATATTATCGCACATGGAATTTTTACATAACTCTATAGTGACGCCGACGACAATGACGAAGATGCACCTTGAGTGTCCAATAAGTGCTGACATAAGAATAACAGAAAGAACGAAAGCGTTACGGGGCTATAAATACGCTAAGATCTCTTCCAGGATTCTCAGCAAGACTCAAAAGATAACTCGACCTCACAAGAATTATCGCAACGAGCATGAACGACTGTCGTGCAGTTAAACAACAAAATTGCAAAAGGCGAAAGATGGAGGTAATACAAAAAGTGGTGAGGGGTATTCTGGTGGAGCATTCGCACACTTCAATGATACCGGCGTGGTGAAACGCGCAGTGGAGAGCGCCAGTGCCACACATGTTTATATCAAGCAAGCCGCAGCCCGCTTGGCTTGTCCAAGCGCATGTTGCAGCGCATGAAACGGCGCTGCTGCGGGTGTTCATGAAGGAGCGAGAGAGAAAACCCGAGACGTCACTGAAAGCTGCACTGTGCGTGATAGTGCCCTGTGCAAAGCTCTCGGAATGCCATTGTCGAACGAAGCGCGTAAAGAGAAAATAGGGGCGGGAATATTATGCGGTCGATACGTCGCAAGAACCAGCTCAATTGTTTCAGCCGCTCTACGCAGGCGAGAGTGGAAAATGTAAGCGGAGGCAGAAGACCCGAGGCGAGAGCGCTTGCGCGATGGGTTCGTTTCTCTTCGAGCCTCCCGAGGAAGGTGCGGCCTCGAAGTGGTTCTATTTTGCCGCCAGTCAGAAGTCTGAATAATGCAAACGCGAGTACCGGCGAAATCTCCCCCTCGCAAGCCGCCCGAAATGGGCGCGTGGCATGTCCCAGGAGCATCTATACGCTTGTCTTATTACGCCAGAGAATAGCGGGGGCCAATTCAGAGCTCGAATTTTCAGATTCACCTGCATCGCCTGAAGATGCATAACGAATGATTCCACAAAGAAAGAAAGAGGGAGAGGGACAATATATACGCCAGAAACTACGTGCGTGCGTGCACTGAGCATTTAACGACTGCGGTGCACGCTGACGATTCTTTAAGTAGTAAAGCTTCGGTTATGTCTTGCCGCCCTGTCACGGAGCAATGGGTACTAACATTTCCTGAGCGCTAGATTTTGTATATGTAGAGGAGTTCAATAATTGCCAGCTATTTTTGGTACCACCTCTCGAGTGAAATATATATGAAAGCATAGGGCGTATTCGCTTTCAGTGCGCGCTTATTGTCTGCTTCAGCAAAACGAGAAGAGCTCATTGGTTGGTTGAGCATTCTGTCACACCAAGGTGATAGTGTCGCCGAAAGTGGTCGTCCGAGAACACGTCCCCTGGTGTTCAGTCTCTCACAGCGCGTGAGGGAACTCCGTACTAATTGTTAACCAGCGAAGCTGAAACGTGCAGCCCCGGTGTTTATCACTGGTTTACTCCGGACGGTTCATTAAACGACGGCTTGGTAGGCTGCCGGATTCTCGGAACGCAGTTGCTGCTTGCGCTCGGCTGCACGAGCGTATTCTTGTGCCCAGGCTGCAGCATCGGCATGGCCTAAACAAGCTCGTTCCCGGTTCTGCTCACGGAGTCGCTGGTCGAAAGCTGCCGCTCCTGAGGAGTACGTATAACGCGTGGCCTACCTATTTCGGAGCTGGAGAGAAACAGCTGCGCGCATGCTCAGCTGCGACGGAGAGCAACGACGTCACCACTGGTGCAGCCAATCGCTCGCCCCTATTTCTCTTTTTTCTTCTTTATTTCACGCATGCACATGGGGCTGCGCCAGAGGAGTTATCAGCGTACAGGCGACGGATTGACGGACAAATTAGCTAGCCATATACAGATTCGCTGTAAAACGAGACAATTTGTAGAAGGAAAATGCCTATTCAAGACAGTTGCTCATGAGGATTATGGGCATTGAAGGCTTTAAAAAGAACAGCATTAAGAGCTGTATTTTCTGCCACATCCGGACTCCCTTTTATAGGGTATGTTGCAAAATTAAGTCTTGTGGGAGCATTGGAATTATTTAATGACTGATAGCCCGTAGGCGCCGGAAAGTTCCACAGGGACTGGAAACGCCTTTTTGTCGGGAAAGTGCTATGAGGTTATAACAAATGCCACATAGGGCGTGGCGGACTGTGTTTCTCTAAATCTATCCGCTTCGCAATCATTTTTGCTGTAATTCTGCAAATTCGCACAAGGCCGCTGCGGTCAAGTAATTTCTCCACCGTAACAAAAAAAAAAGTGAATAGAGGAGGATAGGTGGCAGCAGTTTCCATAGGTCATGTGGTGTTCATATTCAAAGATATACGCTAATTGCACCAACCTGCGAATAAGGCGCATTATCGGACGTACGAGGGCGAATCAGAAAGTATTTGCCCTGTTCTTTATTAGCCAAAGTAAGCTATACACAGGTAAATACCGATATACGTTATTCTACGTACCTTACACTATTTTTTACCCAAAGCCCTCACACCGCTTCAGACATTTGTACAGTTGCAGCACTAAATTTGAGATGCCCCTGTGGTCAATCAGCGACGCACAGGGCCTCTCCGAACGCTAATTGCCATGCAAGTCTGCGTCCATTTACAAACTCACAACACCACCACTTCACACTTCCCAAGCGGGACACCTTTCCCCATACGTGGGCTGCATTTCCCTGTGGATTTAGCGGGGCACACTTCGTAGCACAACCACCATCTTCAACAACTCACAGGAGCGCCGTGCCACGGAGCTACCGGCAGATAACGCCGGGCCGGTCCAACAAAGGTCTGCCACTCCGTATAATATGTTGGCTTCGCACTTACAGCCATAATTTGGTTTAAAAAGTAGGGGCAAAGACTTTCTTATTCTCTCTCGTAATTTTTGATTTCTCTCCATAACAATGCGCTCAACGCACAAGCTATTTATTACGTGAAAACCGTCCGCGATTTTCCGACCGCTGTCGCTAATACTATGTTTGTTATGACGAGAGCTTGCTGCTCACTATCAGCGCTCACTCTGCAAAATGAGCTCTTTTAAGTATTAACCAAAGAGCCAACGCTGCAAGTGAAGCATCAGGACTAGATCTATGCAATGAAGTCGTGTGCGTACTTGGGACGATGTAATTTGCATTTGCGCACGCATGAAAGAGCTGAGCAAGACATGATGCATTAAATATTTGTCACAACACGCACTTTGCACACCAGGACGTCCTCTGACTGTAGTTGTTTCCTGCCTTTGTTTCGTGTTTTCCTCTAAGGTACTGGTAGTATTCCTGTGCAATTCAGGCCTTGCTAGCACATTGTGCCTTGCGCTCGCGTGCTAGTGCGTTTCTCATCTGTTTGTACGAGCACGTATAATTGGAGCGCAGCTCTAGACGCCTGTTTCTGCGTTCGGGGTCGGCGTAACCGAGCAAATGAGCACAGCGAAGGATGAAAGAGTGAACGCCGAGCGCAGCGAGGGTTGAAAGACGGCGATGGCGAAAAGAGCGCGACGCAGAAATCGGAGGAGGAGGGTATGGCGAAAGCGTGAGAAGAAAATCGCAGTGAAGCGCAAGACGGGCTCTGGCAGCGACGACCGCTACGAGATGACACCAGCGTAGCGAGCCGTCGTCTCTTCACTGATGGAAAACTTCAAGCGCGCCCACCGACTGATAACATGTATTAGGCAGTGTCGTAATCATGGCAGTGTCGTAATCATCGCTGTAAAGGCCGTTCCTCTGTCGGTGATGAGGACCTCTGGGGCGCCATGTCGAAGCAGGATGTTTTCGACAAAGAATTTCGCCACTTCGGCGGCGCTACCTTTTGGCAGTGCTTTAGTTTCAGCGAAGCGGGTGAGGTAGTCTGTCACCACGACGATCCACTTATTTCCGGTTGTTGACGTCGGAAAGGGTCCCAGCAAGTCCATCCCGATCTGCTGGAATGGTCGGCAAGGAGGCTCGATTGGCTGTAGTAATCCGGCTGGCCTTGTCCGCGGTGTCTTGCGTCGCTGACAGTCTCGGCATGTTCTGACATAACGGGCGACGTCGGCGGTCAGGCGCGGCCAATAATACCTTTCTTGAATCCTCGATAGTATCCGGGAAAAACCGAGGTGTCCAGCGGTCGGATCATCATGTAGGGCGTGCAATACTTCTGGACGAAGTCCTGACGGGACAACAAGAAGGTAATTGGCGCGGACTGGTGAGAAGTTCTTCTTCACGAGTAGACTGTCTTGAAGCGTGAATGAAGATAATCCGCGCTTAAATGCCCTGGGGACAACGTCGGTGTGCCCTTCCAAATAATCGACGAGGCCTTTAAGTTCCGGGTCCGCTCGTTGTTGTTCGGCGAAGCCTTCCGCGCTTATTATACCAAGGAAGGCGTCGTCATCCTCGTCATCTTGCGGCGGCGGGTCAATGGGGGCGCGTGATAGGCAATCGGCGTCTGAGTGTTTTCGTCCGGACTTGTATGTTACAGTGATGTCGTATTCTTGTAGTCGGAGGCTCCACCGTGCCAGCCGTCCTGAGGGATCCTTTAAATTCGCTAGCCAGCACAAGGCGTGATGGTCGCTGATGACTTTGAATGGCCTGCCATATAGGTAAGGGCGAAATTTCGCTGTAGCCCAAACGATGGCGAGGCATTCCTTTTCGGTTGTAGAATAATTGCCTTCCGCTTTTGACAACGACCGGCTAGCGTAAGCTATCACGTGTTCATGTCCATCTTTTCTCTGGACCAGGACGGCGCCGAGGCCTAGGCTACTGGCGTCAGTGTGGATTTCGGTATCGGCGTTCTCGTCGAAGTGCGCAAGTACGGGCGGCGACTGCATGCGTCGTTTGAGTTCTTGAAATGCCTCGGCCTGCGGCGTTTCCCACTTGAACTCGACGTCACATTTAGTTAGCTGCGTCAGCGGCTCAGCGATGCGTGAAAAGTTCTTGACAAATCGCCTGTAGTAGGCGCACATGCCAAGAAATCTACGCACTGCCTTCTTGTCGATGGGCTGTGGGAACTTTGCTATGGCAGCTGTCTTCTGCGGGTCGGGGCGGACTCCAGATTTGCTGATGACGTGGCCTAAAAATAGAAGCTCCTCGTAAGCGAAGCGGCACTTTTCCGGCTTCAGAGTAAGTCCTGATGTCCTGATGGCCTCTAGTACTGTTGCCAGCCGCCTAAGGTGAACGTCGAAATTTTCGGCGAAGACGACGACGTCATCCAAGTATACGAGACAGGTCTGCCACTTCAATCCTGCTAAAACCGTGTCCATCACGCGCTGGAACGTTGCAGGCGCCGAGCACAGTCCGAATGGCATAACCTTGAACTCGTAGAGGCCGTCTGGGGTGATGAAGGCGGTCTTTTCGCGATCTCTTTCGTCGACTTCTATTTGCCACTAGCCAGAGTTGAGATCCATGGACGAGAAGTATTTAGCGTTGCAGAGCCGATCCAATGCGTCGTCTATCCGTGGCAGGGGGTATACGTCCTTCTTCGTGATCTTGTTCAGACGCCGATAATCGACGCAGAAACGTAGGGTTCCGTCCTTTTTCTTTACCAGAACAACCGGGGATGCCCACGGGCTTTTCGATGGCTGGATGATGTCGTCGCGCAGCATTTCGTCGACTTGTTCTCTTATAGCTTCACGTTCTCGCGCCGAAACTCGGTAAGGGCTCTGACGGAGTGGTCGAGCACATTCCTCGGTGATTATGCGATGCTTGGCGACTGGTGTTTGTCGAATCCTCGATGATGTCGAAAAGCAGCCTTTGTATTGTCGGAGCAGACTTCTCAGCTGCTGTTGCTTAATCATAGGGAGATTTGGATTAATGCCGTAGTCTGGTTCGGGAACCATGGTCGTCGGGGTAGATGCGGCGGAATCCGATAGGACAAACGCATTACTTGTTTCCAGAATTTCCTCGATGTACGCGATCGTCGTGCCCTTGTTGATGTGCTTGAACTCCTGGCTGAAGTTTGTCAGCAACACTTCAGTTTTCCCTCCATGCAGCCGAGCGATCCCTCTTGCGACGCAAATTTCACGGTCTAGCAGTAGACGTTGGTCGCCTTCAATGACGCCTTCTACGTCAGCGGGTGTTTCGGTGCTGACCGAAATAACAATGCTGCAGCGAGGCGTGATGCTCACTTGATCTTCAAGCACACTCAAGGCGTGGTGACTACGAGGGCTCTCCGGCGGCATTGCTTTATCTTCCGACAGCGTTACTGACTTCGACTTGAGGTTGATGATTGCGCCGTGTTGGTCCAGGAAGTCCATACCGAGAATGACGTCTCGTGAACACTGTTGGAGGATAACGAAGGTGGCAGGGTAAGTCCGGTCATGAATGGTTATTCTTGCCGTGCAGATCCCAGTCGGCGTGATGAGGTGTCCTCCAGCGGTGCGAATCTGAGGGCCTTCCCATGCGGTCTTCACTTTCTTCAACTGGGCGGCGATGTGTCCACTCATTACGGAGTAATCGGCCCCTGTGTCGACTAAGGCAGTGACTTTGTGGCCGTCGAGAAGCACGTCGAGGTCGGTTGTTCTTTGTCTAGCATTGCAGTTAGGTCTTGGCGTTGGATCACGGCTGCGTCGTGTTGAAATGAAGTTGGAACGTCGCGTCGTCAAGTCGCCTTTCGTCGGTGTAGTTTTGGCTTCCAGACTTCGTCGGGACGGCGGCGTGTCGTCATTAGGTCGTCGAGATGGTTTCTTCGTCGTCTTCGTCGGCGGCGGAGGATCTTGGTCAGTTCGACGAACAGCAACCGCACCTCCATCGGTTGCTGCTTTTAGTTTTCCGGGTATGGGCTCGCTGACCGGCCCCGGGCTGGGCCAGTGTATGGTCGGCGCTGCGGCGACAGGTAGCGGCCTGGTGATGGCGAACGGGACGGCCGTCGAGGGCTCCACTGAGTAGCGGCGAGGTAATCGGCGATGTCACGTGGGCGCTCGCCAAGCTGTGGACGCGGCGCGTTGATGGCGAAACCTCGCAGTCCCATCTCCCTGTACGGATATCGTCGGTAGACGTGACCCGCTTCTCCGCAGTGGTAGCAGAGCGGGCGGTGGTCAGGAGCACGCCAGATGTCCGTCTTCCTCGCGTAGGTGCGCTGGGCGACGGGTGGTCGTGCTGGCGGCGGCGGCGGCGGACGACGAAACTGTGGCGTGACAGGGCCCTGGCGCGGTCGCGGAGGGGGTCCTTGACGGGCGTGCGACGGCGGCGTAGGTCATCGCTTGCGGCTCACGCTGCGGCGATTCAGGGGCTACTCCAAGTTGTTGTTGGAGCTCCTCACGCACGGCGTCGGCAATCGAAGCCACTTGAGGCTGTGATGATGGGAACAGCTTTTGTAGCTCCTCCCGCACGAAAACTCGGATAGTCTCGCGTAGGTCGTCGGCGGCGAGTGACTGAACTCCGGCGTAGTGGGTAGAGCTTGTACGGCGGTTGAATTGCCGGTTCCGCATTTCGAGTGTCTTCTCGATGCTGGTTGCCTCGCGAAGGAACTCTTCTACGGTCTTCGGTGGGCTTCGTATCATTGCGCCGAAAAGTTCTTCCTTCACACCACGCATGAGAAGGCGGACTTTCTTCTCCTCAGGCATATCCGGGTCGGCATGGCGGAACAGACGTTTCATTTCTTCCGTGAAGATGGCGACGTTCTCGTTAGGTAGCTGCACTCGGGCGTCCAGCATGGCTTCGGCCCTTTCCTTGCGCACGACGCTCGTAAATGTGCGCAGGAAGCCGGTACGGAAGAGGTCCCATGTCGTCAAGGTCGACTCCCGGTTCTCAAACCACGTTCTGGCGGCATCTTCTAAGGCAAAGTATACATGCCGCAGCTTGTCGTCGGAGTCCCAGTTGTTAAAAGTCGCGATTCGTTCGTAGGTCTCCAACCAGGATTCTGGGTCTTCAGTCGCTGCTCCATGGAATGTCGGTGGGTCCCGAGGTTGTAGGATAACGGGGGACGCTGGGGCAGCCATTGGGGTTGTTTTGACCACGATCTTCTTCGTCGACTCAGGTAGAAGTCCGTGCTCTGGGGGCAGTCCTTGCAGTCTGCGGCTAGCACGCTGGTCTTCGGCGATGTTAGTTTTGTCCTCGGGCTTTGGGCTTGGATCGCGGCTTTGCGGGGGCGTTCGGTACATGAACGCACAAGCACCTCCACCAGATGTCACGTGGTAGTGACGGTGACGAAAGAAGCAGTACGGTGGAATACAAAACTAGCTTTTATTGGGCGAACCTGTGCCCACAAAACAGGCTACACTTATAGCACAAAGAAAGCGGCGGACACGCTCGGCGATCATCGAAAATCTGATCAGCGGGTCAAGAGCGTCGGCTTTTATAGATCAGTCGTCGAATGTTCCAGATTAACTGATGGGACCCGCTTGTCTTCCACAAAGTTCTACACCATTCGTGTCACGCGATGAAATCTGATAACACAAGGTTCGGCGACAACAGACACGCGGATAGAAGCGTCGATAAATTTCCAGAAACGTCGGATACATGCAGGCGCGTCCCTCGCTCTGCGATTACAGTTGTTAAGCGGCGAAACGTGGTTGCGTGATAAAGATAAGTACACGTGTCAATATGTACCGATACCATATGTATTGCATCATGCAGTGCCGTAATCGCCGGTGAATTTTTTTTCCTTTTTGCTTTTCTTTCGCTCTTTTTATTTCGCTTCTTACCAATTGTTAACAAATCGTCAGCAATTTACACTCAGCAATTTACACCGCGGGGCAGCGTACTAGGACCCTTGCCCCTTTTTGTTACTAACATCAATGATGCGCCCAATAACACCTCAACCTGCATGCGTGTTTTTGCCGATGCTTGTGTATTATATCGACCAATTTGCAGCCTTGATCATCAACGTATTCTTCAATATGACCTTCATCTCGTTACCAACTGGTGCGAAGACTGGCAAATGAAACTTCTCATCTAAATGCAAACTAATGACATTCACGCGAAAAACATCAGATCATAGCTTTTCCTGTTATATAAATACAAATCTAGTATCTCAGGCATCAGCATACAAAATATCTAGGCGTTAATCTTACACCGAGCCTTTCCTGGGCCTTTCACATCACAACCATATGCGCGAACACTATGGCTCGTCGCTATATTCGTCGCAACTTGCGTAACTGCCCGTCTAACATCCGTAAATTGGCATTCTTATCGTTTGCAAACCCCCAGCTTGAGTTCGCGTCCCTTATGTGGTCTCCCTACCATGAATACTTAATCCGCATGTTAGAAGCCATTCAAAACCGAGCCGGTCGATTCATTTGCCGAAATTACAGCTACTAGTCAAGCATTCCTCAAATAAAACTCTACCTTTCCCTTCAATCACTGAGTAGCCGACGTGACATAGCACTCCTTTCCATGCACCATAGATATGTTCACCAAATTAGGCTATCAAACTTACCACTGGAATGCGCGTCTTGCACATCACGACAACTTTATAATGATTTAATCCTCAGTCGCATCTATGGCTACCTAACGCATTGAACTTCTCGGCTCTACCACGAGCGATTCAGTTATGGAATTATCTTCCTAACAGCACTATCGCGCAAATGATTAATGATAAATTCAGACAACTACTGAACCCGCAGTTTTCATCCTAACAAATATATTTATCTGTACATATGTCATTTCATATAATACGTCTAGCACAATGCGTTGGCGGGCTAGTTGGTGCGAATCCGTGGATACTTTATTTAGCGCAAAACAACAGACACAAGAAACATGACAGGACAGGTGCTGTCGTCTTTCTTGTGTCTGTTGTTTTGCGCTAAACAAGGTATTCATATAATACGTGTCACATATGTGCCATGTCTCCTTTTTTTTCCAATTTTGTTTGTTTTATGCGCGCGCGCTACGTGCCTTATTTTGCGTGGGTGAGCGAGTAATACGTCGCTTTTTATGTTACTGTAAACTGTACTTTTCATTCTTTTCCCGACAACTCCTTGTATTGATTTAGCGTTTTATTTGTAACACTCCTTTGCAAGCACGTGATGATTATAAACATTTTTAGCTCTCACATTTTTTATTGCTCATATATGGGTTTTCTCTTGTCATTTGTTCAACGATGCCCCCCCCCCCCCCCTTACTCAATGCTGCCCTTGGGGCCTGTACGGTACTTTGAAATGAATAAATAGATATATAACACCCTCTTTATGCCACACTAACCGTTTTCATTCCTTACCAACCAATGATTTCGATTGTGGGCTACGCTCAGAGACGATCGCTGGTGTAACAACGTTAACATGGGAGTGCACTTATAGGTTAACATTGTGATCCATGGTTCCACTTTTAAAGCAAGGAGCGAACGTTTCGCAGTTGCTCTAAAGGTCGCGATAACAGAAGATGAGTGGCTTCAGAAACAGTATTCATGTGGCGGTTCTTCACAGTACCATTGGTACCCAAATTTTACTACCAGAAAAACAGTGGCAACTACGTTATGATGTCGAACTTTACACCATTACCTCCAAAATGTCCTGACCACGGTAAGTTATCCAGTGATAGGCACCTTTTTAACAGCGGAACGCTTGTCCATCCGTTATTTCAACCTGCGAAGGCGTTTTGCGGATAGTTACTACAAGGATGACAAGCACGCCAACGAATTACTCGACTCGACAGTAACACCTTTGCCTCAGTACGAAACAAGTGCTTTATTTCTACAAGTTGAGTTGCGGTCGAAAAAGCACTGTATCTATTAAGTAGGCAGTGACATCATTAGAAGACATGTCATCAACGTATGACTTCTGCAGTTAAACCTGGCGGTTTTGTCGACGACAATTCGCGCCTCTGGTTCAGCGATTCTTGTTTAGCGTAACGCGCACGCACATGCAACGGGCGAAGCGGATGTTCTATAATCTTACAATTCGCATCTGTGTACGCGCAGTTCAGCGCCCAACCTGCACGTGCTTAGTTTGCTGGACTGCGTCTCAGCAGTTTCGCGTGCTTCGGACCATTGTCACTGGTTTTCCAACTTTGCAATTAGTCTAAGTTGGGCGGAGTAAGTGTCCGAGGCAAGCGCACCTGCGTGCACAGTCATATGGGCACACTATGCACGAAATGCCGGCAGGATCACGGCTAGCTTGTTCTCCTAAATAAAGGGGCAAAATAATGCAAGAGCAACAAACACCAGCAAAACGACACAGTTTTTCTCCTTCGGCATGGTCAGTATTAACGACGGCGCAATATGATGTGTCTATAATGTAGCTTTAATCGTAGACCTCGTTGTAATACGCCGTCAACGCTCCTTGTAGGTGCACAATCTAGATTTCCGAGTTTTGCAATTCAAATGCTTACATATACCAATGTACGAAATTATTGTATTACCTTGGAAAGGCCGGTTTCAGGAAGGGTTGGCAGAGAACAACCGACGAGACTGGTTTTCTTGAAGTAATTGCAGGTCTTTGCCCTCAATATTGGCCCCGACTCAGTGGTTTGTCTCGTACCTGCAAGGGAAAAGTAGACGAGCAAGACACGCGTCATTTATACACAAGTATGTTTCCTTACCGAATGGGCGTATAACTTCATATCAGTAATGAGGACGCATTATTACTATGTAATGAGCTAAGTAGGAAAGCTGTAAGTATCTTTTAAGAAAAGGCAGTCTTTGTGGTTCCCGAATTATTCACCTTATAACTTCCTATAAAAACAACAGAAATGCATATTGTGTAGATGGGCGACATTGTAAAGTATGCACAAGGAATTAAGAAACAGGCACCATGCTTGGCAAATATATATATTTTTTAGGATACTGTTTTAAAACAACATTAACTGCTATACAGATCACAAGCTTCTACTAGCATAATGACGGCGGGCGGTCGGTGTATGTGTGTGTGAGTGTGCGTGCGTGCTAAATTACGCCTCATTACTTCAATATGACGAGTCACCAACTAGCCCAACAGCAAGTTCTGCTAGATTCAGTACTGTTTATCTATCGCACCTTGAAATGTTCTTGTAGAATGGGGTTTCTAAGGCCATGTTCCCAAAGGTTTTCGTTCGTTACTGCTGTTTGCCATTGGCCGGCTGGCTTCGCTAATGATATGTCGAAGGTCACGAATGTCGGACATCTGCTCTTGAGAACAATTCTACCGTAAGAACTTTTCGTCAATACAGGTACCGGGCAGAATTTTGTTCGGAAGCGCTGTATGTCATTGACCAGATGCATTTATATATCCGACATCACGATCGCTTTCCATCTGGTCTTGCAGACCATTTCAGCGAAAACACTTTTGAGTGAATACTGCAGGTACTGCAGTGGAATGTGCAAAGCTTTTGCTTCGTAAGTGCTTTTTGCCATTGGCCTTCGCTAATAATGCGACGGCGAATGGGAAAGCCTTTGCACCTATTTCTTTAGCCCCCCAAAAAAAAAAACGTCTGTAAATGTGAACATATCCATTCCCAGTGGTAGACCTTTTTTGGATCGGCCCCACCTTATCTGCCGGTTTCTCCGCGGTACAGTGCTGCTGTCAGTTGTTGAAGACGGCGGCTGTGCTTCACACGTCCACGGCGTACGAGCAACGAAGTGTGATTTGTTTTGTATGGAGAAACGGAGGAACATCCATCAAAATCCTCAGGCAAATGCAGCCCACGTATGGGGAAAGGTGTTTCGCTTTGAGAAGTGATAGGTGGTAGTGCTGCGAGTTCACAAAAGGACGTCAAGGCTTGCATGATAATGAGCATTCGGGGAGGCCGCGTGCGCCGCTGACTGACGACAACAAGTGAGAGAGGCTGGGCCACCGAAAATACAGTCCAGACCTCACCCTTATAGTGAGTTCCACCTTTTCGATCGACTGAAGAAGTTCCTGCCAGGACAGCGATTCACGTGCAACGATGAAGCTAAGACAGCTAGCCGTCCTATGGTGGTTGCACAGCCAGTCGGACGAATTCTACTACGGGGGCGCCTCAAATTTAGTGCTACGATGGCGCAAATGCGGGAATCGGTGTGCGGACTATGTGGAAAAGTAATTTAAGGTACGTAGAATGGTAGGTATGTTTGAAATTATATGTATGTACCTTATTTTGGTTAATAAATAATTGGGGCAAATACTTTCTGATTCGTCCTCGTGTGCACACATTGCGATTGCCTAGTTTCTGCTTCTACAAACAGTTCTTCTAGCATAAGAACCTCCTTGCATCTAGGCACCGTAGGCCCGTGTCAAAAATAAATCACAAAAAAGAACGTGATTACGCTAAAACTAGTTATCAGACCAGGTGACAGTCAATTAATCTTGAACCGACCCTATTGCAAAACCCAGTACCCAGTGTAGCGCCGGATTATGGGCCCAGTGCCACGCGTTGGATGCTGGGGTGCTTGGTAGGCTTGGCGTACTGGGAGGTGCTGAGTACTGGTGCGGAAAACAGCTCTAGCATGTTAAATACGTGGTGCCTGGACACCGCATATATTTTTTTGAATACAGAAAGCAACAGAGAGCGTTTTAATGCAATAAAGAACCTCCCACTAGGATTTGATCGTCGGACCTACAAGAACCCAATCCCGGTACTTTACGACTACGCCACGCCAGCAGGTGAACAGCGGCTGATAATTTGTCGTTTTTAAGGATCGAGAAGCAGTTTTACTTTCACAGAGATAGTCTTGCACAGACATGGTAGATGCGCTATCGCCCAGCAACTAAAACTCACGCCTGTACCACAAAGAACAAATTTGCTGTCCGTATTCAGTAGCATGCTCGGAAGTGCCACAACATCGATTTTCACTTGCGATTGGTATTTTAACTTCGAAAAAAGTCCTAAATGAACCGCCGACCTGGGATGTTGTATGGGCTGTTACTGCCGATTTGGATAGCCGTTTCTTGTTCTTTACGCGAGGGATATGCAACTTTTTCTTAGTTCAGTGATTCCATTCAGTGGACACGTCAGTTTAGTCATATATATTCGTCAGAGAAGCGCAGGCTAGTGCTGGGAGCCTTCGGCGACAGCACATATATACCGGTGTAAACACCGCGCGTCACATAGGCGCTCATTGCTTCTTGTCCTGGCACTGTAGATATGAAAAAAAGGCTTAAGAGCACCCATGCGAAAGCTGAAGTATAGAGCGATTTATTCTTGTTAGACTTCTTGATTCCTGAGCCTAAACGCGCCATTAGCGTGCAGACGGACTCGGCAGATACGCTAGGCCTAAGCTTCGGTGGGGACCGATCTCGGCGCGGGTAGCTGGCGAAAGCTAAAATGTCTGTATTTGAGCCCCCAAAATTTTTTTAGTACAATAGCGAAAGTGGAAGCGCACGAAAATCTCCTCAGCTTTGTTATCAGTGCAATAAATCAATCAGCGGTAGGCTTCGAACTCGGGGTCCGTTCGAGCGCGTCTGAACGACTTCTGGATTTCATGTCCACTCCACAATACTGCGACAACGGCGACAACTCCCATTCATATGTTACGTGCGAACTACTAAAAGACGCGGCGTCCTCTGCGTTTACGTGGTTTCGTTCAAGAATTTAGCTATCTGCCCAGTCAAAAAGGGTAATGCAAAAAACGAAAGTAATCTTCACTGTCAAATGTCCACGAAGAAACAGGGCAGCTCACATGCCTTTATTACAAGCTGCGCCACGAAATAGGGGTTTATAACCGCAAGATATAGCGTTATTTCGGACAAGAGACTAGTATCAAACGATGAAAATGTATAAAGAATTTAACATTCAGCAGCCGTCATCTTTGCCTACTGGAACCAGCACGGTACAAACACAACCAGCGCAGTTCCCAGTGCGAACCAGCGAACTGCAGCGAGAACCAGTGCCTACACAGCATGCAATAAACCAGAGCTCCCCAGCGTCATGGCAGTGGACCCAGCATCTCGTCCAGCGTGACCCAGCGTTCTCACTGGTGTCCCAGTGAGTCCCAGTGAGCGCCAGCGTACCCAGTGCGATCCAGTACCAAAAAACGCGCTGGTTTCACACTGGAAGGCACTGGAAGACGCTGGTTTTTGCAACAGGGTAGAGGTATTATTGAATGCGGCCAGGCAATAACAAACACATCCTGCGAATAAAAGTATTTCTAAATTTGGCCTATGTGTTTTTTGAAACTATTTTGAATAGGAGTTTCAATTTCACATATCAATTCGCATAATCGAGCGAGAAGCAAGCATCTCAAAAACTGATATGCGGAACCAAAAACAGGCGTTGTTTCTTGTTTCTTTTCCATTCGCGCTGAATTTCCGAAAGATAGCGCACATTTGTAGAACTGTTACGACAGTTCATTAGCTAACTGCTCCCCCTGATCATTGTAGACATCATTTTGCCTCGTGCAGTGCACGACGTGTTGCCAGCACGAGTAGCGCACCATACGACGGCTGCATATATGTACTGGCGAACTAGTGAAGTGAATAGCATGTCAGGTTTTATTAGTAAAAAAAAACTTTTTAAACATAAAACTCTTTCAAAGATCGCAAAAGGAGTGTCTCTGTTCAAAAACTGAAGTTTACAGTGTATCGTTTTTTTTTAACTGCTGTCACAATATATTCATGAGCACAAGCAACCGTAGCGTGAGATATGCACCACCGGTTGCTCATCAGCGTTGTATGGGATTTCTGCTGAGAGCAGCAATAAGGCGCGACTCAGGGAAAGCCTTCCCGATTTTGCGGACGCACAAAAGTGAACGCCGAAACAAGCCATACAAAAGAAAGAAATAGAAAACAACACAAAACAAACTAAAAGCGACATATTGCTGTCTCTCTATACGTATACATTGATATTTCTTTTTGTATCAATGCAGCGAAGGCCGCGAATGAAACATAGGTCGTAACGAAGTGCTCGAGGCAACGGCTCCTTTCTTTTTGTCGTACGCTCGGCCTATCAGAGCCGCTGCATTCACTGATCCTTATGTTTGCATGACGGCGCCGTGAGAACGCTACGTCTGTCGCACACTGTTCCACCACTCTCTCCTGTGCCTGTCGTATATTAAGGACGCCTCAAAAGAAAGATAGTTATAAGGAGCCAAACAACCAAACCATGACCACAATAAAAGAGGGCAAAGATCGGGAACACGTGCGTGGTTAGGACGCGGCGTCTTGCCGAGCCGCTCGGCGACGGGATGAGAGGCCTCTCAGGGCTACGCGACAGCCGCCGAGTTGGCGAAGCGCTGTGGTCTTTCGTCGTGGCCGCATCACTCTCTCTTGTAGCCACTCCTGTCGCACTGGCTCGACAGCCTGTATACCCCCGCCGGGACCGCGCTACGAGCCAGGCGCATCCTTCATCTCTGCTGCGGCGGCAGCGCGCATGCATGGCGGACGTCAGCCGACGACGAGCAGCGGTTTCGCAGGGAGGCCGCTGCCGGCTTTACGCGCGCGGCCGGGAGTCCCGGGGGCCGCCGCAGCCGCGTGCGCGCTTCCGTATGACTCTCTGGAGCCCGATTTGTCCGCGCCTCGCGATACGTTGTCCGAGGGAGGAAGAAAGGGCAGGCGAGCGCTTCACTTCTGGCGCATTTTGTGCCGCTGAGACGCTCCGAATCTGTGCGGGATAACCGCTGTCTGTGTCCAGCCTGTCATTCAGGAAATTACAGCCCGCGTCTGATCACGAACGATAAGGCGCCACAAAAATTTTCCAATTTGGCTTTGCCTCGCATGCGGAGAAATCGCCCCGCGCTAGCTGTCTACGGTGAAAGCTAGAACAGTCCTTCCCTGCAGTAATATGTGATTTATGGATCTATGTTTACGGTTGTATTCATGTAGAAGCTTCAAATAAAAGTCTTTTTTTTTGCACGTTTGCTGCAGGCGCCTACTTTTCCTTCCGGCTTAATGCGATTAGGGGAAGTGCTGTGTGTTTCAACTGGGTGCTTAATCGGCGAAACCTAATGTGAAAGATTCATATCCACGGTTTTTCTTTCTTTCTTTCTTCCCTCGAGTGCGAGAATAGGGCGTTACTCCCAAGGATAGGAATGCAGCACACGATGTAGTCATTCTGATAAAAAAATATTACGCTGCTTTGTAGGTCTCATTTTACGAGTGTGTGTCGGCTGAACGAGTCTGCAACTCTTCACTGTTAATAGAAAACGGAGGAAAGCTAATGGTCAAATCGGAATATACATTACTGGCGTCTTGTGTTAAGTGAAATTTCTTACGACGGACGAGAGTACGAGCTTTGGATGGATGAACAATTCGTCAGAAGACCGTGATAGCCACTTGTGTCAAATTATGTGATGCACAGCACAACTTCAATATCTGAGGCGCCTTAACGTTTTTTTCCTCAGCGCTGGAACAAACAATAAATTCGGAACCATCGTGAACGCAGCAGGGCCCACTGTCATGATAATAACACTTAGCGATGGTGTTACTTCAGAAAGTAGACCAGAGGTAACATTTTCACACAGTAGCTGGTATCACGCTTTTCTACCATCTTGTTTACCTGCAGCACGACCGTCGTCTGTATTGTGGTGTGCCTGGCAACCACAAGTGCGTCTCTGCAGTCATTAAGTCGTAAAGATGTCCGACTTGACGACTTGTTCCTCGAAAAACACCGCTCTGCATCTTCTGCATAATAATTGCTTCTACTGAAATTACATTTACACATACAGCTCTTTCGACTCCAACCTCCACTAGTGTGGTAGTTATTTCGTCGACATTCTTCTTCACGGCTTGCCAGACCTTCAAGATCAGCCACCTCACGAGGTCGACGGTGTCCGCATGTGTGGCCCTCCGTAGTAATCCTTCATGAAGATAAACTGTCATAAAATCTGTAGGCTATGTCCTGCGATTTTAAGGCAGTTCTAAAATGTCTTTTCCCAGGTCGAAGTAGCGGCCCACATAAACAAATGGTGTTAGAGATTAGAGTACACTACAACTAAGCGGTTGAGAGAAGCCACAACATAGTATTTAGCTGGCTATTGGGGTACTGCGACATCACTGTCGTTGAAAGTACCGACAATGCTGCCCATGACGGCACATGGGGAAAACGAAAACAGCTGAATTTCGTTGTCCGAAGCGGATGTGTCTCCCACCTGAGCTCTCCTGCCCATAGCGTCACGATAAGGAAATATAATGCATCGGAGCTCACTAACCGGCATCTAACGCCATGGATCCATACATAAAGTTACAACTTTTACCCGGTTGTTGTCGACAGGAAGGAATGTTGCAGTGTCGCCTTCGCGTAGGTGCTTCCTTTACAGTCGCCTATTCACTCCCAATTGGAATGGTGGACAGCACCAAATGCAGCACATGATGTGCCGAATAAAGCTTAAAGCACCTCCTTCATTACTGTTCATCGAACCAAGATGAGTGGCCTGCATTTCGGGCAGCTTTACACCGCTTAAATGACAGAACCCTTTCGAAAGAGAAGATCCTGGGTCTATCACCTCGTGCGTCGACAATGTGCAAAATCCCAGAAGCGCTGCTGCGTTTCTTGAGATGCGTCTAACCAATATGCCCACTTGTGATAAATTGAACGATGAACAGTTCATTGCGTGTGTGCGAGTATACTGTAAAGTTGTCTCAAGCTTCTTGTCATATTTCAGACACCCTTCCCCAGTGCCTGGTAGCCCACCAGGCTGAGCCCTGTTAACTTGTCAGCACTGACAAGTGTTGCTGCTATGGCGACTATCGCAAAACTGAGCTTAGCCGAAGCAAAAAGCAAACCAGTGACAACGCGAAATTAAAGGTCTTGCGAGGTGTGGCGAATATCGTGTGGCTGATGCGTTCTTTGGTAATAATTCAGAAATAGTTAACTCATGCCTTACCGATTTGGATTCAGTTCAAGCATACAAACTTTGGTCAACTCAGCGCTGTACCACGACTCGGATAAAAAGTGTTCTTAAGCCAAAACTTCAGAATATTCGCGGTCGGCTTTACGTGATAGGACACTGAGCCAGTCAAGGCAACGAATATTTCACGCAATAATGGTAAAGCATCGTGTGCTCTCTTCAATAGGCGATAAGTCTTTCTGATGTCATTTTTCTTCACGAAGGCAAAAAAATCCACAAGTTCTTGTGTACTAGGCTTTCCAGATCCCATTGTAAGCACACGCGGATGGGATACAGTACCATTGCCATGTTCAAGTAAGCTCTCAGCTCTCCGCGGTGAGGGAATCAGTGCGAATATGGTTCAGAGAAACAGCCTTATCGATAATTCTAGAGGCTAAGCGTAAGATTTTTGAAAATTTTCGCCCATCAATCTGATACGCACAGCTCGTGCAAAGTACGCCCTGAAGTTCCACACGGAACGTAATAAATCCTAGTTTACGTATAGTAATGATAACAATTTGCGTGTTAAAGACGGTCTCACTTTCTCAATAAGGTGCCATACTTCGCCTAAACAAAACTTCTGTTGCATGAAACTAAACGTGGTTCCTTCCCGAGTTTCGTCAAGGTGGTTTATAGGTACTTGAATTTCGAAAATGCCTCAGTGCTAGCTTGGAGATTACACCTTAGGCTGACCGAAATGATTAACGATATTTTAACTGCGCAGCTTCATTTGACAGTGACGGGTCGGGCTTGTCAGTGCGTTTATATAGAGCTTCAGCCTTCCTTCCTATACGACATTTCTAGACACTCGGAAGGCGCTAATGACGTCTTTATCAGGGAGCAAATGAGCGTGCGGCTGCAACAGATACGTTAATGAACACTTTGCGGCCTGCTTCAGGACAACGCGACTCTGGAGTAATCCAATAAAACAGGTTTAGGTGAAAGTGATTTGCGCGCAAAGTATGCAAGCTTTTCGTTGATGGACAGTACAGGGAACCTTCGTGGTACAGGCTTCAACGGGTGCTGATGTTTAAATTTTCTCTCCTCATCAACGGTATGTCCTACATTTCGCAGAGAGAACAGCCTGATCGCCATGCTTGCACCTGTCCTGCCGTGCACGACAGAGTAAAAAAAAAAAACGAAATACCGATTGAAGAAGGCTCGCAAAGGCATGTTAGTGAGTAGAGGCGAAAAATAGCTCGGCTCCTTAAAAGCATCCGCCTAGGTCGAATATGTCGTCAGCTCTTTCGGGTAAAAAGGTTTACTACTACTGCAGCTACCTAAGTTAATATATGAATGCTCGTTTTCCACCTAGTATAGTGACTGTTACACAATCGAATTAAACAAGGTGGGTCCTGATGGTAAAAACCAATAGAAAATAGAACTTCCTGCGCCAGCAAAATGACGTGCTGTTCCCACACTGAATATAACGTCAAACATTCCATTCATATAAGAAAATATGTGACAAGCAAGCCCTATGAAGAGTGTGTTTATTAAGGGGCTTCAGCCGTAAACGATAAATGGTTACGTAAAGGAATTTACGTTACATGGTAATTATGTTAGCGTTCTGGCATGTCTGGTTGCTTGTGGTTCTACTCATATGAGCTCAAAATCCTTTGCCCGGATTCACAATAAACACTTACATAGGAATTGCTGGTAAAAGCAAATTTGTATGTATATAATCTGTATGCCGCAGTTAACCTACAGTGGTGCCTTCTTCGATCACTCAGACATGGTTTGAACATTTCGCGCTTGTAAGAAATTGACGGCTCTGCTACCGCCGCGGTCACAATACACTTCTCGGGAATACAAACGAAAATAAGCAAGAATGAATAACTGCAGATGTAGACGAAAGGAATGGACACATATACGATCGTTCTGACGTGCTGAAAATCTGTGTGTTAACTCTACAGGTAGGTGTTGTTGCTACTCGCTTTCCGTTATTCTGTGCGCAAATGCTGTAAACAAAAACCTTCCTGTCATTTTTCTCCGTACCTTTTGTGCGGAAATTTCGCATCCTCAAAGAAAGCCTGTTTTGGCAGCGCGCCTCGTAAGTTGCTGTGGATAAGTTCTTGAACATTTGTAGAGTTATCGAGTGTGTAGTGCCAACATCAATTCGCGTATTAGGTTCCCCGAATACGTTTTCAAGATCTGTATAAGCTACCTTCTAAGTATTGAAGGCTTATTATGAGGGAATCGCGACAGCTGCAGATGTTCAGAATTTGTCTGCGTTATATTTTCTAGTGCTGTCACGAGAAAGCATGTGCAAAATATGTCGGTAGTGTATTTGCGAAGCCCTTTTCGTAGAGATTTCGTGCTGCACGACATAGTGTCAATTGTCGGTGGCCCTAACCTCTTGTTCCCCGAATCTCACGCATGCACGCAGTCTTGAGCGCGCCTAGGTACACGATATGTTTTCACTGAGTTTGAACAGCACTTTATACTTATACGTAAAAATAAAAAATGGAAACGTTATCAGCGCTTACCGAGAGGCACCGAGTCGCGTATGATCCGCTCGTCGCGTCTGCTTGTCCCGTGGCTTCCGAAAACTTGCGCCCACGGGTAGCTATTCAGAAGGGTCAGTCGCACCTCCATCTCAATACCGCTAAGGGAAAGCAAGTAGCAACGACACCTAGCTGTAAAGTTAACACACAGATTTTCAGCATGTCAGAACGATCGTATATGCGTCCCTTCCTTTCGTCTACATCTGCAGTTATTCCTTCTTGCAAATTTCCGTTTGTATTCCCGAGAAGTGTATTGTGACCGCGGTAGTTGCAGAGCCGTGAATTTGTTACAAAGGCGAAATGTTCAAATCATGTCTGACAGATCGAAAAAGGCACCACACTACCTTAAATGAAGCATACAATTCCCAACTTCCTAGCGCTTAGGCCCGCAGCGTTCTCAGAAAAACTACGGGGTCAGTTACACCTGGGGCCCTCCATTTCCTCCTTCTCATTAACTCTAGTATAAGCGCTGTCCAATGCTGTTTCGTCTCGGAAGAGAACAACAATTTACAATAGGTAGTAAGGCACTGGAAGTGGTAAGGAAACACACCTACTTAGGGCAAGTAGTCACGACGGATCCGGATCATGAGACGGAAGTAATCAGAAGAATAAGAATGGGTTGGGGTGCATTTGGCAGGCATTCTCAGATCATGAACAGCAGGTTGCCATTATCCCTGAAGAAAAAAGTGTGTAATAGCTGTGCCTTACCAGTACTCGCCTACGGGGCAGAAACCTCGATGCTTACGACAAGGGTTCTACCTAAATTAAGGACGACGCAACGAGCTATGGAAAGAAGAATGATGGGTGTAACGTTAAATTAAGGGATAAGAAAAGAGCAGATTGGGTGAGGGAACAAACTCGAGTTAATGACATCTTAGTTGAAATCAAGAAAAAGAAATGGGCATGGGGAGGACTTGTAATGAGGAGGGAAGATAACTGATGGTCATTAAGGGTTACGGACTGGATTCCAAGGGAAGGGAAGCATAGCAGGGGACGGCAGAAAGTTAGGTGGGCGGATGAGATTAAGAAGTTTGCAGGGACGACATGGCCACAATTAGTACATGACCGGGGATGTTTGAGAAGTATGGGAGAGGCCTTTGCCCAGCAGTGGGCGTAACCAGGCTGATGATGATGATGATGAATTCTGTAGAAAGGATGAAGACACCACTGGGAGCTGTCAAGGTCGCCTGCTTTGTGCAAGGATTAGAGTGGTAAAGAGACGGCGGCGCGACTGACCATTCTGAATAGCTACCCGGGTGCGCTAGTTTTCGGACGCCAAGGGACAAGCAGACGCGACGAACGGTTCATACCCGATTCGGGGCCTCTCGGTAAGCGCTGAAAACGTTTCCCTTTTCTATTTTTACGCACAAGTGTCAAGTGCTGTTCAAATTAAGCGAAAATATATCGTGTACCTGGGCCCACTCAAGACTGCGTGCATGCATGAGGTGCGGGGAAAAAGATGTTAGGGTCACTGAGAAGTGACACTATGGCGGGTCTCTTAGGCATGTAGGGCTCTCTTGGCCATATTTATCGGCAAGAAGGTAGCCTAGCTGCCTGCGGGATTATCTTACTGAGCTTTGCCGACTGCTCGGTTGCGGTAGTCGAAAGTTCAATTCCCCCCGCCCGTATTTTAAATTTAAATTTGACATTCCCCAGTGCACTACAACTGCAGGCCTGGAGTGACGCCTGACACCGGCGAACAATGCCGAGAGCGAGTGTGGCTATAGTAATCCAGGTGGAACCAAATGAGGAAGGCCCACTAAGTTTGAACAAAGACACTCTCTCCCCAGAACAAGAATTGGCCTCCCTGGTGCAGTATTCGGCCACAACCTCCCTGATGATATTCACAATTAACCAATGGCACTCAGTCCCCAGCAGCTGCGGAGCACCTGACCAAGGTGGCGGTCAGACCTGTAACGCAGCAGAGGGTGCTAAGAATCTCTGGGTCCAGACAGGCCGCCAATGAAAACTGACCCTTGCAACGTTTAACACCCGAACCCTCTCGAGTGAGGCTAGCTTAGCAGGACTCTTTGAGGAATTATCAGACATTGTTTGGGAAATTATCGGCCTTAGTGAGATTAGAATAACTGCTGAGGCTTATACATTGCTAAATAACGGCCTTGTCCTCTGCTATAGAGGTTTCCCTGATAAGAAGCATTACGGGGTAGGATTCTTAATCCAAAAGGACATAGCGGGCAACATTGACGAATTGTACAGCATGAATGAGAGGGCAGCACTAGTCGTAATCAAGCCCCAAGATCCAGTCACGACGATGAGGAAGTAGATCAGTTTTATGAAGATGTTGAATTAGCGATGAGAAAAGTGCAAAGTCGGTATACAGTAGTAATGCATGACATCAATGCAAAAGTGGGGAAGAAGCAGGCGGGTGAACAGGCAATCGGCAACTACGGTGTTGCAAAAAAGGATAAGCTGAGAATAAGGAACACCCTTTCCATGAAACGTTGCAACAGAAAGTTGAGCTGGGAAAGCCCATATGGTGAAACAAGAAATGAAATTGATTTCATACTTTCCGGCGATCCCAGCATAGTGCAGGATGTTGGTTAGGGTAAAGTGCAGTGATCATAGGTTTGTGAGGGCTGGGAATCACCTCAATTTGAACAGAGAAAGAGTAAAATTGGTCAAGAAAGAACAGGTCATTTTAGAGGCCGTAAAGGTAAAACCAGACTAATTTAGGCTGGTACCTGCAAACAAATATTCAGCCTTAGAAAAGAGATATAATGATGATGACTTAGAGGTAAGGAATTAAACCGCAACGAGGCTGGCTTCAGCGGCAGCAATTGAAGTGGGAGGCAAGGCACCAAGGCAACCAGTAGGCAAGCTCTCCCAAGTAACAAAGGACATAATAAAGAAATGACAAAGAATGAAAGTGTCCAAATCAAGAACTGTCAAAACTGATCAACAAAGCAAAATAAGTGATATTAGAAATTATAACGTGAGAAAGACTGAAGAAGCCGTAAAAAATGGACGCAGCCTGAAATCAGTAAGAAGGAAACTTGGCATAGGAGGAATCAAGATGTATGCACTGAAAGGTAAGCAGGGTAACATCATCAGCAATCTTGAAGATATAATAAAAGCAGCGTAAGAGTTCTATACTGACCTGTACATCACCCAGAGGACTCAGTAATACTCTACTCGAAACAATATTGAACAGTATACAGAAACTCCTCCTATAACTGGAGATGAGGTCAGAAGGGCCTTGCAAGGCATTAAAGGGGGAAAAGCGGCAGGAGAGGATGGAATAACAGTCGATTTAATCAAAGGTGGAGGGCACATCATGTCAGGAAAACTGGAGGCTCTCTATACGAAGTGTCTATCGACAGCAAGGGTCCCAGAAAACCGGAAGAATGAAAAGATTATACTAATCCACAAAATGGGAGACGTTAAAGAATTGAAAAATTATAGACACATTAGCTTACTCCCAGTATTATACAAAATATTTACCAAAATAATCTCCCATAGAATAAGGTACAACATTGGACTTTAGCCAACCAAGGGAACCGGCTGGCTTCAGGAAAGTATACTCTACAATGGATCAGAGCCATGCCATTAATCAGGTTATCGAGAAATCCGCAGAGTACAATAAGCCTCTCTATATGACTTTCATAGATTACGAAAAAGCATTTTATTCAGTAGAGATACCAGCAGTCATAGAGGCATAGCGTAATCAAGGAGTACAGACCGCTTACGTAAATACCCTGGAAAATAGCTACAAAGATTCAAGAGCCACCTTAATTCCACACAAGAAAAGTAGGAAGATACCTATAAAGAAAGGGTTAGACAAGGAGACACAGTCTTTTCAATGCTATTCACTGCGTGCTTGGAAGAAGTATTGAAGCTATTAAACTGGGAAGGTTTAGGAGGAGTAAGGAACGACGGCGAATACCTCAGCAACCTTCGGTTTGCCGATGACATTGTTCTATTCAGCAACACTGCGGACGAGTTACAAAAAACGATTGAGAACATTAACAGGGAGAGTGTAAGAGTGGGGCTGAAGATTATTATGCAGAAGACAAAAATGATGATAAATAACCGGGCAAGGGAACAAGAGTTCAAGATCGCAAGTCAGCCTCTAGAGTCTGTGAAGGAGTACATTCACCTCGGTCAACTAATCACAGGGAACCCTGACCATGAGAAGGAAATTCACAGAAGAATAAAAATGGTTTGGATCGGCATACGGCAGACATCGTGAGCCCCTGACTGGGAGCTTACCGGTATGATTGAAAAGGAAATGATACTATCAATGCATTTCACCGGCACTGAAATATGGCGCAGAGACTTGGAGCCTGACAAAGAAGCTCGAGAACAATTTAAGGACCGCGCAAAGAGCGATGGAACAAAGAATGCTAGGCATAACTTTAAGAGACGGGCAGAGAGCGGTTTAGATCAGAAAGCAAACTGGTATATACGATATTCTAATAGACATTAAGTGACAAAAAACGCACTGGGCAGGTCATGTAATGCGCAGATTAGATAAGGGTTGGACCATTAGGGTGACAGAAATGGGTACCAAGAGAAGGGAAGCGCAGTAGAGGACGGCAGAAGACTAGGTGGTGCGACGAAATTAGGAAATTTGCGGGCGCTACTTGGAATCGGTTGGTGCAGTACAGGGGTAATTGGAGATCGCAGGGAGAGGCCTTCGTCCTGCAGTGGACATGAATAGGCTGCTGGTGATGATGATGATGATTATGATGATGATGAATAAAAAAAGAAAAAAAATGAAGAAATTGTATTTTACAGACGTGAGTTCTCATGACCGTCTTCTCCACCAGCGCAAAGTAAATTTGCGAGTTTAATTCCAGTATCAGCTCTTTATTCCTCCATTGCCACAGTATTATAAACCGCGATTAAGCAGTAGGGATTGAAAAAAAAAGAACTCATAATTCCATTGCCTTGCCGACTGAAGAGGATAGCTGTGCTTCCGTATTTCACCATTTCCAGCTTTCTATACCACGAGTAAATATGCCGACGGGCAGTTGTCTCTTTCAAAACTGCTACTTGTACTTTGCTGGTCATTTCTTTGCCTGCCATTGTATGACCATGCGCTTCGTGAAGCAGCTTATCCTTTCATAGAAGAGGAAAAAAAAACATAAAAAGAAATATTTTGCGATAGAAGCAAAAAAGCTACATTATTGCGTGGTTTGAGAGAGAATGTATGAATGTTTGAGAGAGAATGTACGGAGAGAATGTATATATATGAACGATATATTTACAAGGGAAAGCACACAGCGCTGGATTAATGGTAGGGTTAAAGCATGCACACCAGCTGCACAATCGCACCGTCGTTGTCTTCATCCTCCAAGCACCGACCACAGTATTGCCGCCCGTGACATTACCCGCCAGTGGCCGAAGCACCATCCCGGTGTAATTAGGGCTCGGGTTGAGCGTGATACGGTTTAAGGCGCGAGACATGGACTTTGCCAGTAGTGATTATTGCAGATGCTGACTTAATATTTAGTGGAAATATCTCTTAGGTTACATTAGTGACCTTGCTTGTGAGTGGTAAGGGCCAACATAACAGGACAGAAGTTTTTCGCATAGGCTAATGCGACGTGATGGCAACTACTGTAAGACGAGTGATCCTGGAGAAACGTTGGCCCCCCTCATCGTCGTTGGTCATAAAGACATCTTTGATTAACCTGTGAAGGTAATCAGGGATCACGGGCAACCTGGCAGGCGATGTCAGCATGGGCAAGAGCATCACGAGAACAGGCAGTGGATGCGTGTGCATTTGGATGGAGTGTGGTGTCCATGCGCAATGGTATGTCGTAATAAAACAGTAGGTAATAAGGTGAGCAGCGAGCTGTGTCGTGACGGGAAGTGTTGTAGGCGAAGCTCACAAAAGGCAGGTTGGTGACCAAGCAAGCATATCTGTGAGAGTACCGTTGAGGCGCTCAGTAAGGCTGTTTGTTTGTTTGTAAGCGAGGACTTATGATGTCAAGCGTGTGAAGTGGTCGAAGGGCGAACCTGACTGTGATGACGGCAGTGAAAAATCCGGTGGAGAATCTGTGGTCAGAGCAAGAACCGTGGGGTTGGCCAATGGGGTCAGATGCGCCAGTGATATGCGGTGAGGAAGAACTTGCGCCGAGAAGCCAAAATTGAGGAAGGGAAAAGAGGTTCGGTTGTTTGTAACAGTCACCACCGTATAGAGAAGCACGACGTTGCGTGTCATGGCGATCTCAGGAATAGGGAAGCCAACGTAATCGCCATCGGGTAGGGGTGGAAAGGGTGAAAGGTGGACGCATATTGCGGCTTGCGGTAGCACTCGAAGAAACTCGACGGAGCGTAAGCGGGGTTGGCTGGCATCGACGTTGTCGGAGCACGAAGGGAGTTGTAGTCGGAGAAATCTCGCGGAACAGTCTGTATGAGGGCAGTGTGTGGGGACAGAAAGTCAATTCCCAGGATGAGGTCATGTGGTCACTGTTCTAGGACAGCAAAAAGAGCAGATCTGTGCTGATCAGAATGGTGATGCGTGCAGTGTAGATTACATGCACATCAGGTGTACACCTGTCGGTTGCTCGGAGAGTAGGTGAAGCCGTGGGCATCAGGACTCTCTGGAGGCGGCGGTGGAGGTTAGAGCTCATTGCAGAGATTTGTGAGCCGCTATAAACAAGAGGAGTAACTGCCCCATGATCAGCAGGAACTTCTAGGAGGTTGCATCGTGTATGAGGGTCAATCAGAAGATTTTCAGGCCGGGTCGTAAATGCAGCGTCACCTGCGGGGGCTGCACGGTCTAGGGAGACCGAGTGCGGCCAGGTTGGGCCGAGCTGGTCTGATGGCTGGGGCGATGGCGAGCGGCTGGTGCGGTTTCCTCTAGGAGGACGTTCAGCGCTTGAGGCCTCATGACGGAACGATGGAGGATATGGTTCATGTTCCGAGCGCCACCGATTGTAAAAGTTTGGTCGGTATGACGTAGGCTAGCAGCTGGGGCAATGGCAGGCAATGTGTCTAATCCTAGAGCACATGAAGAAGACGGACCGATCATCAGACACGCGCCATTCGGCTGGATATCGAGAACGTGGCGTGAAGGTCGGGTACGGTGTAGAAGCAGCGATCGCTGGGGAGACCAGGTTGGGAGCAGCTTTGCCGATATGAAAGGGGCGTAAAATGGCCATATTCGCGACCTCTTGGCGAACCACGACCTGAATTAGTGACACAGTAGCCAGGTTGTTTCACACACCGTCATGAGGAGTAAGGGGTGCCATGCTCTCGAGTTCTCGACGAACAATCCTGGTGACGTTTTCTGGAGCTGGCGTTTGACGTACTGTAAGTAAACCTTCGCATGAGGACGTGGAATCCGTATTGGGAAGTCGGTCGAAGTGGACGGTGATACGCTGATTTTTTGCCTCTTCAAAACGACGACAATCTCTTATAACCGGCTCCGCTGTAGAGCCATTCTTACGCAGTAACAGAATGGAGGCGTCACCCGCTATGCCTTTCAGTACGCGTCCGACTGTCCGGTTCAGGCATGTCCTTGTCGACCTAGCGGCACAGAGCCAACACGTCTCGAATGTAAGATATTTACGGCTCTGTGGACGTCTAGGCGCAAATCGCAAGCTCTTTCATTGCCGCTAGTTGTCCAATAGGTTTGCCAAATAGATCGTGTAATTTCTGCGTAAACACTTCCAAGCTAGTCAAATCATAGTGCTGCGTCTCGAACCAGAGTTGTGCAGTGTCCTGCAAATAGAAGATGCCATCCGCAAGCATTACTGGCATGTCCCTCTTGTTGTTGCTGCTGACCCGCTATTACATAGCCATAGACTCACCGAAGTCCACGTGGCCTGTGCTGTTGAATGGCCCGAGTCCCTAGAGTATAAGAGAATGAACGGTGACGGACCTTGTTCACCCTGGGTCGCTTGGTCGGTCATTGCGGTGGCAGCAACGTGTCATCCGTAGCGAAGGTCTAGTTGGCGGTGCTGTAGCGAGCTTATCCCCCACTTCCACCAATGATGTTACGGGGGAATCTATGTACAGAAGTATGTATTTACAAGGGAAGAAGCACAACGCTGCAGCAATGGTAGGGTTAGCGCATGCCCACCAGATAGCCGCACCATCGTCATCGTCCAAGCACCGACCACAGGATCGCCACCTGTGACAATATTTTCGCGATGCAGAACAGGACATCCAGACAACAGACGATAACGAAGAAGTGTTGTCGTTGCTAAGGCGCTTCCGCCGCCTTGTTCTAGTGTCAGCTGGTGCCTTCAATATTCGCTTTGCATAAACAGCATTCGTGGTTGTCTCCTCCTCGCAGCATTTTGGTGGTGGTGCTGGATACAAACACGGAGCTCCGCAGCGGTCGCCGCGTGAGCGATGACACGTTGATGGACAGCCAAAGCACCACAATGGCCGACCACCCCCCTCTGGTGCCACAGACTCTGATCTCCATCCTGTTGTCACAGCCGCGAGACTCAGGGACTTTCAATGGCATCGATGGTACAGATGTTGAAGACTGGATTCTCTGATATGAGTGTGTAAACGAAAATAATCGGTGGGGCCCAATGCTAATGGTAGCGAATGTGATATTCTACCTCCGAGACACAGCGCTAGCCTGCTACGAGACCCACGCGCACGACATAACGAGTTGGGACGTCTGCAAGCAGAAGCTTCTATACCTCTTCAGAAAGCCCTTGGCCGGCAGCTGGCAGCGAAGAAGGAGCTATCGACCCGTGCTCACACGTCAGCAAAATCTTATGTGGCATATATTCAAGATGTCCTCGCGCTCTGCCGTAAAGTTGACAAAGACATGAACGAGACCGACAAGATTGGCAACATTCTGAAGGGCCTAGCAGATGACGCATTTAACCTGCTTATCTGCAAGAACAATGACTCGGTGGATACGATCACCAAAGAGTGCCGAAATTTCGAACTGATAAAGAGTCGCTGCATTACAAAGCAGTTCAACAGGCTACCAAATACAGCTTCAATGTCTTCATGTGAGGAACAGCCACGTGGACTTCCTTTGTCTGGACAAGAAAATTTTACGCGGTTAATTCGTCGCGAGCTCGAAGACATGTCTCCCGCCGCTCCTCGTCACCATTGCCCAGGCAACGCATACAGGCAGTTGTCATACAAGAGACAGCAAATTTAGGTCTACCGTCTCTCTGCCGCATTTGTGATGCCTCTGTCAGTCAAGACCGGCCCCGCCCAAACACTGCTTCCACGTGTCCAGTGGTTCTAACTCGCCATCGTAACCCGGCCACGAATGCAGCTTTTTACGCACAAGACGCGGACGAAGAAGAGGCTGTGACACACGAGCGCAGACTTACAACATTAAATTGTTTCATTTTGAAGCAGGTGACCATATATATATATATATATATATATATATATATATATATATATATATATATATATATATATATACATATATATATATATATATATATATATATATATATATATATATATATATATATATATATATATATATATATATACATATATATATATATATATATATATATATATATATATATATATATATATATATATATATATATATATATATATATATATATACAGCAGAATCTGTGAGACATGACGTGTGCGCCGCCAGCAGAAAATACCTATCTCTACGCAAGAATAGATTCTTGCTGGAAAGGGCGATGGACGGTTTTAACACACCCGTGTCACCTCACCTGTCAATCAATTCCGCTTCGATGATTTCTGGGGTTAACTGATTATGATTTTTGCTGACAATTGAGCATGCACTACATACCGATTTAGACGTGACTGTATTTGTGGCATGTGACCGATTACGTGTGCAATTTCTACAATGGGCATCCAAAAACTCTCCTCTCATTTCTGTCACATTGTAGTGATGCTCCCGTAGCCTGTCTTTAAGGCATCGTCCGCTCTGACCAACATAGTTATACCCACAGTTAAAATGCAGATTATAAACTATTCCTTCTGCACAGTCAACAAAATATGACTGATGTCGCTTATTGCAAGCAGTATCTTTGGGGGCACACAAACTGGTTAATTTGCACAAAGATTGCAGTTCATCGGGAGCTGAAAAAAACCACTTTTAGATTGGTCCACTGGCAACTCCTTTTCAGTCGATGCGATATGCTAGATATGTAATATATGTGATATGAATGTGAAAGCACTTTTTTCCGCTCCCGATAAACTGCAATCTTTGTGCAGATTAACCAGTGCGTGTGCCCCCAAAGAGCCTGCTTGCAAAAAGAGACATCAGTCAAAGTTCCTTGACTGTGCAGAAGGAATAGTTTCTAACTAAATTATGGGGTTTTACGTGCCCAAACCTCTTTCTGATTATGAGGCACGCTGTAGTGGTGGACTCCGGAAATTTTGACCACCTGGGGTTCTTTAACGTGCACCTAAGTCTAAGTACACTGGTGTTTTCGAATTTCACCCCCGTCGAAATGCGGCCGCCGTGGCCGAGATTCGATCCCGCGGCTTCGTGCTCAGCAGCGCAACACCATAGCAAGGAATAGTTTATAACCTGCCTTTGAACTGTGGGTGTAACTATGTTGATCAGAGCGGATGATGTCTTAATGGCAGGCCACGGGAGCATCGCTACAATGTGACAGAAATGAGAATGGGTTTTTCGATGCCCACTGTAGAAATTGTACGCGTTATCAGGCAGACGCCACAAATGCGGTAACGTGTGAACCGGTATATAATGCATGCTCAATTGTCAGCGAAAATCGTAATCAGTTAGACCGAGAAATCATCGAAGCGGAATTGGTTGACAGATATGGTGACACCTGTGTGTCGAAACCATCCATTGCTCTTAGCAGCAAGGAGCTATACTTATTCCTTAGAGATAGGTATTTTCTGCGGCCAGTGCACACGTGAAGTGTCATAGATTCTGCTATATATGTGGTCACTTGCTTCAAAATAAAATAATGTTGTAAGTCTGCGCTCGTGTGTTTCAGCCTCGTCTATGTACGTTTATCCAGACCACCAGGATTGGGACGACGCTCTGGCATATGTCACCTTCGCGTACAATTCATCCCGCCATGACACTGGAGGTTACTCACCGTTTTATCTACTGTTTGGCCGTGATACCGTTTTGACCCTGGACGCTGTACTTCCACAAGTTACACAGTCGCACAGCGCTTATGCCCGCGATGCGATTTCCATGGCAGCACAGGCCCGTAAGATTGCCCGCAATCGCCACACTGATTCCCAGGCTGCCCAGAAGTCGCGTTACGATACGCACCATAGGGACGTACAGTATGTACCTGGCTGCCTCGTGCTCCCGTGGTCACCATCTCGTCGTGTGGTCCTATCGGAAAAACTTCCTCCGCGATATTCAGTTCCCTACCGAATCCTGCGACAGCTTTCGGATTTGACGTACGAGATTGCTCCCGAAGAGCCAGGGCCATCGTCTGTACAGCCAAAAACTGATGTTGCTCAACGCTCCCGTTAAAAGCTCTACGTGCGTGCCTTTGCCGGGCCGTGATCACTTGCGCCGGGTTTGAGCTACCACCTCGGCGGCGTAATGTCGAGATGCAGAACAGGGCGTGCACACAAGAGACGATGACCAAGTTTTGTTGCTGGGAGGGCTTCTGCCGTCATGTTCTAGTGACAGCTGGTGCCTTCAGCATTCGCATTGCATAAACAACATTCGCGCTTGCCTGCGCCTCGCAACAATATTAAACCCAATGTCTTAAAACTCGTAGAAACTAACGTAACCCTTCATTTGCTGTACAACGCAGCGGCCCAGCCCTGTGCGGCCACGTATACGTGCACAGTGGTAGCCTCAAAAAGGTGGCAACTGCTGCCGAATGCTACACAAGCAAATGTTTTATGGCGAGCCAGACACATTTGCTAACACACAAGGTACAGAGGCAAGAAGAAAAAGGGTGGCTATCGTTACGGTTTCGGATACTATCGGGCTTCTATCGAGGCCATCACAAATTATTGCAGCCAATCAAAGCAGAAATTATGCCTTTCAGAAAGTGTTTGCCTTTGTCTGCTTGAGGCATGTTCTAGTCAACCTTGCAGCACAGAGCAAACACCCAATGAATACAAGAGATTTACGGCTCAGTGGAAGTAAATCCATAAATTATCCTAAGTACATGCGGAATGGTGGTGCTGAATACACTGCAATGTGATTATTGTTTGCTCTGTAACCATTCGCAGAGCAGGTGCTTTATCTGCTTCTTTTTTTCTCAAGAGATCGCTGTTTGAGCAGGGATATCATAAACATTTTTTACGGATAAAATAAAAAATGCTTCCATCCTTCAATATTCGTTTCATTGCTAGAGCTGCGTATACAACCTAAAAACAAAACACAAGCTATGAACGTCTACAGGAAATTATTCACGTCCTGCGTTCGCCCCGTTAAGGCTGTTCTACGAACCACATGCATGTTCACTTATACGGAGGTTATACTGCGCTTTGTCACTGTCAGGTGAGCGGATCTGCTGGGACGCTCGCACATGGGACCGCGCTTCCCAACCCCGAACCCCAGGTCAACAAATTTCTGAAGTTTCTTTTCTTTTCTCTGTTTGACACCTTTCACTCCTCTCCATTGGGCAATAACAGGCCACAGACATCCGTCTTGCCTTTCCTCGGAGGCCTGGTGATTAACCCACCTCCGCTGCCCCTTAATTTTTTTCTTCCTTTTTGTTTTGCGTGAATTGGTTGCAGGTCGCCGGGCCGAAGTTGATGCTTGGATGGACTACTCCACGTGAAGGATAGAATTGATCAAAAAGAATTATAATGACATTATCTGGACTTCACTTTCATGCACTCCATGGCAGCTCCTGCTATACCACACTGCAAGCAACGCCGCGTAACATAGCTCGAGAGTGGATAATTTTTAGTGAGTCACAGGACGCTCTGCAATGGCTGAAGTAAACAGCAGCTAGTCGCTCACATTAACTGCTTACCCACAATGGCCTGGAAGACAATCCACAGTTTTGTGCTTCAGGGAATGTCCGCCAATTGTGACACAGCAAGAAATATCAAGCCTGACCATGTGCCCGGAACGGGACACTGTGACTTATCTAAGCTGACCCTGACACCTTTTTTAGAAAGTGACGCTGTAGCGTTTGTGTCAGCCGTTGCATGGCGCCCTTAGCGTGGCGTATAGTGTGATGCAGAGGGGATCTGCGGGCACAGACTATAGGCGACGTTAGCCTACAGGCGGAGTTAATACATGCGGGGTTAGCCTGGCGTACTTAGCCGGCAATGTTTTGACCTCAAGTGTAACTTTCGCGCACCACGCGGCCTATATAGGCATGATCGAAGGCACTTTTATCATATTCGTCCGAATATTGCTTTTCCAAGACATTATTTATTCAAAATTAATTTTTACAGCACATGATATTGGTACTTTGCAGAAGTCACATATAGCGATGTATTTACAATATTTACAAGAGAGGCAATGATGCATAAACAAGATGGCTGTCGAGAGCGATTCCACCTACACACGCTAAATTGTCTTCTGACTGGAGCCACTCTTGGTTGCGCCATAACATGACCCCCTCCTGTAAAGGCGCCGTTTCCCGCTCTAACTATAAGGGAGGTGAAATAGCGGCAAAGTAAGGCTTCAGCCGGAACACATGCGCGACATCCTGGGGACACGTGAGTCCAGCGGAGCAATCTAATAGTTCACATCGTCAAGCTGACGCACTATCTTGTAGGACCCTGTGTAGCGCGGCAGACGCTCTTAAGACAAGCCGACGGGGAGACATGGTGCCCACAGGAGGACAACAGAGCCAGGAGGAAATCGAAAGTCCCGATGTCGGCTGTCGTAGCACATCTTCTGCGCGGCCTGAGACTCAGTGAGCCGGGAGCCTGCAATCTGGCGTGCCGTGTGAGCCCGGATGAAGACGTTTTGTGCATATTCAGTGGGAGTGTTCGTCGAGGAAGGAAGCAGTGTGTCAAAGGGCAAAGAAGGGTGGCGGCCAAACAGAAGGTAAGAGGGTGAAAAACCAGCGGTGTCGTAAAGGAAAGAATTATAGGCGAAGGTCACAAAGGGTAATGCGCAGTCCCAATCACTGTGGTCGTCAGAAACGTACAGAGACAGCATTTCTGTCAACGTGCGATTGAAGCGCTTCGTCAGTCGGGTTTTCTGCGGGTTGAAGGCGGAACAGGAGTGAAGTAGGTCTTTGACTATTCGGGACAAGAAGGTGCGGTTGCTATCAGTGAGGAGCTGCTGGAGTGCACCGTGATGGAGGATTACGTCATGTAAAGGAAATCTGCCACCTCAGTGGCACAGCTCGTGCGCAAAGCTCGCGTGATCGCATACCGGGTCGCGCAATCAGTCGCGACAACGACCCATTTATTGCCAGATTTCGATTTCGGAAAATGTCCGAGCAGATCAAGACCAACGCGAGAGAATGGTTCTGGGGGCGCATCGATGGGGTGAAGGCGTCCAGCAGGCAGCACGGCAGGTACTCTTGCGAGCGCTGACAGAGTGCACAGGCTGCAACGTAGCCGTGCACAAAGTGGTACATGCCTGGCCAGTAGAAGCGGTGCCGTACGCGGTCGTAAGTATGCGAGACGCCGAGGTGGCCTGCAGTAGAGACGCCATGCAACTGCTCAAGAACTGATGTTCGGACATGACGTGGTGCAAAGAGCAAATGTTCTGGTCCTTCAGGGCATAAGCTGCGACGGTAGAGAACGTCGCGGAGCAGGAACATGCGTAGCATGAGCTCCGAATGTCCAGGAGTGAGATGATCGATGAGAACACGTAAACCGTCATCACACCGTTGTTCAGTGCGGATGTCATGGAGATCAGAAATGACCAGGACACAAGAGTCGGTGTCATGTGCATCATATTCAGGGCGGTCGACAGAATGACGAGAGAGGCAGTCGGCGTCCTTGTGCAAACAGCCTGACTTGTATAAACAGCAAATGAATATTCTTGGAGTCATAGAGCCACCTACCCAATCATTCAGAGGGGTCTTTAAGCGAGGAGAGTCAGCACAAGAAGTGGTGATCGGTAACCACAGAAAATGTGCGGCCATACAAGTAAGGGCAGAATTTTTAGACTGCACAAACTAATGCCAGGCACTTGCGTTTGGCAATTCGAAAATTCTTCTCAGCGGGTAATAGAAGGCAGCAGGCGTACGCAATTGCGCGCGTTGCGTTACGCTGCCATTCAACGAGTCGGTGGAAAGCTTGTGCTCGGTGGAACAGGAGTGAAGTAGGCCTTCGACTATTCGGCACAAGAAGGTGCGGCTGCGATCGGTGAGTAGCTGCTGGCGTGCGCCGTGATGGAGGATTACGTCATGCAAAGGAAATCTGCCTCCTCAGTTGCACTGCTTCGTGTGCACTGCGATCTGTGTGAAGTTCAGTGGTGGCAAATGAATCACGATGAGCCAGCAATGAGGGAGACGTGAGCAAGCCTACGAGGGTAGAGAAGGCTGTGGTTTGAGCAAGGCCCCGTGTGAAAGCAACGTACTTCTTAAGTAAGTCACTGAGTGGGCTAGTAGTTTCGGTGAAACTCTTGATAAAACGATGGGAACACGAGCACAGCCCAACACAGCTTCTTACGTCTGCGGTGGAAGAAGAAACATGAAAGTTCTGGACAATGCAAATCTCGTCAAGGTCCGGTTGAACGCCAGCGGCACTGACGAGATGGCTAAGAACGGTAATTTGCCGTAGTCCAAAGTGGCACTTGGATAAGTTCAATTGCTGGTCGGCGCGTCGGAAAACAGCACAAATAGCCGATAGACGAGTTAGATAACTCGTGAAAGTTGGTCAAAACATTATGACATCGTCTAGATAACACAGACATGTGAACCATTTATAGCCGCGAATTACGAAGTCCATCTTTCCTTCGAATGTTACCGGGGAATTACAAAGGCAGAATGGCATAACCTTGAATGGGTAGAGGCTGTCAGGTAGTACGACGGCAGATTTCTCACGGTCTATGTCATCTACCGACATTTGCCGATAGCCTGATCCGAGGTCTATCGATGAAAAGTACTTGGCTCCGTGCAAGCAGTCCCAGGTGTCATCAATACGCGGCAGGGGGTAGACAACTTTGCCTGTGATTTTGTTGAGGTGTCTGTAATCCACACAAAAGCGCCAACTGCCGTCCTTCTTCTTGACAAGGACAACAAGGGACATCCACAGACTTCATGATGGCTAGATAACGCCTTTATTCTACATCTTATCGACTTCTCCTTGTGTGACTCGTCATTTAGCATGCGAAACACAGTAGGCTGGCGGCGTATCACATTGGCGTCTCCGGTGTAAATACCATGGGCGACCACCAATGTTTGTGTGAAAGGGCGGCCGTCAAGGTAAAAAAATGTCGCGTTAAGTTTCCAGGAGACGGCGGAGGTCAGTAGCTTGTGCAGGAAGAACATCAGGTGGAATCATCTTGTTAAGTTCGTCTGAGAGAGTTGGTGAACCGGAAATTCCTCTAGATGTGACGGAATTTAGGCGTCAAGAGCCGATATCTCGCAATCATTCACGGGGGAGATGTCGCAACATACATGCCGCTGGGAAGAATTTGTGTCGAGCAGGTGAAACTATGGAGAGGGAACGAAGTCTGATTGTTTGTAATAGTGAGCACTGTATGGGGAACGGCCACATTTCTTTCAAGCAGTATGTCAGTGGTGGGCATAATACATAGACGTCAGGAAAAGATGGGAACGACAGTAGAGTGAGGTACGTAGTGGCTTGAGGCGACAAGCGGGTGTCTTAGGGAAAGCATAACCCTGGTTGTGTGACTGGTGGACTATAGGAGCCGTGGTGCAGTTCAAGCTGAATGACACTAGACACGCAATCAAAGAAGGCTGAAGGGGACGGTAAAAAGTAAGCCGAGTATAACGTCGTCAGGGTACTGTTCCAAAACGGCAAACAAAACAGTCGTTAGGCGCCCTGCCATGCTAATGCGAGTGGTGCACATACCAAGTACGGTAGGCGTTCCTCCGTCGCTGACGCTGAGGGCTCGTGACCCAGCGGATGTGAGAACTTTGTTCAGGTGTCGGCGCAATCGGCACTCATCACGGATACGTGCGCGCCAGTGTCAATGAGGGCTGGGACACTGACGTCATCAATTAAAACGTTCAAGTTATTTTTGGCCGGCAAAGTGATCAGAGGGTTTTGCTGTCGAGTCGCCAATGCAACGTCACCTCTGGGAGATGCATCGCTTAGTTTTCCGGAGACGGGCATCGGAGCTGCGTGGGGACGGGGAGTAGCCTGCGACGATAGGGACGATGGTCGACGGGGTGGTGGCGAACGGTTGAGGTGACGTCGGAATGACGACGAGGGACTGTTCCTAGGAGTGGCAGCGTGACTGTTTGGCGGTTACGGTGCCAATGGAGGCTAGTAATGAAGCTCGCTCTGTTCAGGGTGATAATAAATATTGAATGGTAGTCCCAGAATGGAGGAGACAGTACGGTTGTTAGAATGGCAAGCAAAGCAACCGATACGCAGGGAAGCAAACCAGATTGGCCGATCGTCTGCGGTTCGCCACTCGGCTGGTTTTCGGTAGCGTGGAGGATACTACGGACCACTAGATGAACCTGTAGCATGAGACAGCTGTGAAGCGGCAACGGCAAATACAGCATGACCTCCAAGATTAGCTAGTTCTACGCGGTCTATTGCCTGCACAAATGATGCTGTAGGCAAGTTGTTCGATTCATTGGGGCGGGAAAAAAGGGTTGCATGAGCCATGGCTTCAAGTTCTCGCCACACTGTCCACGTCAGGTCATCTGATGATGATGGTCGCTGCAGTCCTAGTCTGTCGTCACAAGAGGATGTCGCAGCTGTGTTCGGTAGACGTGCCAAGGGCGTTGCGATGCGGCGGCTCTTGGTCTGCTCAATGCGTTGACACTGTTTTATGATGTCCTGTAATGTTCCACAATTTTTGCACATGAGCAGGTTAAAAGCATCGTCAGCGATCCCTTTCAGTACATGCCCAACCTTGTCTGACTCAGCCATATCGCTGTCGGCCTTACAGCACAGAGCCAACACGTCCCGGATGTAAGAGAGGTATGATTTTGTGGACGTCAGGGCGGGGATCGCTAGTTCTTTCTTAGCAGTGCTCTTCCGCCGAACAAGTCTCTAAACTACTGTTTGCACGTGTCCCAGTCGTTAAGTTCTTCCTCGTGGTTGTCATACCACACCTTCACCGTGCTTTGTAGGTAGAAGACCAAGTTAACCAACATAATCGTCGCATCCCATTTGTTGTGGGCACTTACACGCTGATACGTGGCGATCCAGTCTTCCACGTCGATGTGGTCGATGCAGCAGAAAGTTCCTGGATCTCGCAGCTGAGCCAGCACAGCCGTCGGGGTTGGAGGCGTTGATGTGGGCCGTGCCATGTCGGGTTCTGCTTCGTCCGTCATATTGTCCAGTCTGAGGTGACGACCACTGCGGAGCTGCGGAGCTCCGTTGTTGTTTCTCGTGGGTACCCCGCACCTCTCACGAATTTGTTACATTGAAGAAGTCAGATATAACGATCTATTTAGAATATGTACTAGAAAGACAACGATGCATAAACAAGATGGCTGTAGAGAGTGATTCCGCCTACGCACGTTAAATCGTCTTCTGACTGGCACCACTCTTGGTTGCGCCGTAACAGTATGATCAGAAAGTGATTATAGGACGTCATTGTGCAAGAAGTCCCGGAACTGGAGGCGTTGACAAGAACTTGGACCAATTCCTTTGCATTTGTAGACGCTCTATAATTTAAGGCCAGTTTCGAGGAACGAATGAGGTATGGTGCATGACACGCGACTTCCATTTCTGGACGTTCTTTGAGTGTGATAATGTCCGCCATCTGAAATTGGCGCGATTATAGCGTTCCTGTAGGACACAAGCCACAGAGTCCCTGTAAATAAGGTTTGTGTTTCTGCATTTTGTTAGTGCGTGTGTGTACCTTCTTTATCTGCTTCTTTTTGTTTCATCCGTCACCATCTCACCTAGAGTAGCATGCCTAGATAAAATTACACTTTTTCTCTCTCTTTCAGTGGTTGAATGAAATAAGAATTATTACATATTTAAAGGCTACAAGTTAACTGCGCTCGTACTACCAGTCGCGATATGTAGATTATGTATACCAAAGAGCGTAAATTCAATACGACGTATAGTGTCCTTTATCAATACGTATACGTATTGCTAAAGGACACCTATGGACCAGCTCTCAAAAATGCAACGCCCACATTATCATGCTGGCAGCTCATGTTCATGATGGCGGCGCTTTGACACGACATGCGAAACTACAGTCGTGGTTCTTAGAAAGCATAACTTCATGAAGACGTATAATTGTACACGAAAGCAAAATTACGTGGTACTGTATACAGCCTCTGAAGAAAATGCAAGAAAGTCCTCAAAGTGCGATATATTCCCCTCGAGTAAGAACCTTCGATGGCTCGTATTGTGTTTCGTGGGAAATCTAGCTGGTCCATGTTTTCTTCTCGATGTCACCAAACAACACAAATTGAAGTTCTCCATTGAATTCTACTTTGATCGTTTTGGGTCTTTATGCTTCCGAAGTGGTACACATATGGGCGCCATTCCCATATATGTGTAGTAGCGTTTAAGCACCTTACGTAGGTCAAATTCGTGTTCCACGACAGAGCGACTGCGACCTGAGCTGCTTTCTTGTACAAGACCTGCTGTTCATGAAGCTGATGTGCAAAATTATGTAACCGTGTTCGTTCATACGTTGCAGTTAAAGAATTTGTATTCCAGCCCAACCATAAGACTATAGGTAGAAGTGATTTGACGTAAGCTTTGAATGGCAGCATAATGTTTCAGTCATGATGCCCTACTGACTAGCATTCGCTTCGCGGCCGTTGAGTAGTGCTCTTCAAAAGGAAGCAACTTCAATGCAAAGGTACTGCTAGCCCTCAAATTGCCTGGCGAGACCGTTCGGCAGCTTATAGCGCGTATGATGTGGCAGATCATTTTATGACAGCTTTGCTGCGCTATAATTAATCTAAAGCACAAGCTAAAATGCCCAAAATTAAGGTAACATAGGTGAACTTTAAAAGCCCGCTTTCAGCAGCCAGCCTTAGCAGCCATTTGCACTTTTTACAGCGAAGCTGTGAGCTTTTTTTTCTTTAAAAATGGCAGCTAGAAATGGGGTTTGCGTTTAATTTCCGCGAAAGAGGATTGTGTTTTCTCGTATATTCCAATTACAATCCGATGCTATCATGTCAGCAGGTTGTGCGTAAGTCGCACGGACACATTTCTGAGGCCTTTTACTTTGAAAAATTCAATTACTTCAATATTGCACTTGCGCTAGGCGGAGGGCCTACAAGGATGAGGACTTATGCTGCGCTAACCGTACTGCCACCTAGCACCCGCGGTCAATCAGACAGAGCTTAAATAGCAGCCAGGAAAAGGGGCTTTATCTTTCAATTACCGCGTAATAGATTTATGTTTTCTCGTATATTCGAATAACAATCCGAAGCTATCATGTCTGTAGCCTGCGTGTGAGTCGTACTTTATGAATTTCCTGACGCAGGTAACTTCTAAACATTAATTTACTTCAATAAGGCACTTGCGTTTGGCGGAAGGCTTAGAAGAATGAGTACGTGTGCTGGGCTTCCGCACAACTACGTGCGCGCGGGACGTATATCGCTTGTGTAACGTCCTCTGAGGTCAGTTGGGGTGGTGGTACTTGTCCGGTTCTGGGTAGTATCGAAGATTCACGCATCTTAGATACTATCTTAAGTACTCTTTGGGTTTCTCGTATCTGTATTATGATACGTCCGGCAAGACGTGTATCAGTATCTCTATTTACGATACAGGAAGTAACGTATCGTGTATGTTAATATACAAGATACCACTATCGGAATATCACTATGCGAAACTAGAAACTTTGGCTGAACTCCACTTCTCCTGGCTGATACTGCTGCCACTAAGCCACCTGATTAAAACTAAAGGCAGCGACATTATTTTATCTTTCCGCCAGAGCCCTCCAGCGAGGGAAGGCGAAACAACTTCTTCAGAAGGTAAAACTACGCAGTGGTATTTGCGCCATCGTGCAGAGGTTTTCTTATTTATGTTCTTAGACGTAATTATATGGCGACCCGCTAGTTGGTCGGCTAGCAGAGCAGCCACTCCCATGAATTACATATGCGCCAAGCAAAAACCGCTGACAGCGCCGCGTCAGAGAGCTTTTATGTTAAGCAGCTAAAAAGCAACCCCAATAACTTGTTTCGGAATGAAATATTACACGCTGAGCAAGAGAATAATTTTGAGACATGAACAGACATTTCATTCAATGAAACAAGGTTAATCAGAGTTAAGGAATTTCAAAGCAAACATTCTTGTGTGTACACGTTTGCAGCTACATTATACATACATCTATAATAGGATATTTGCGAATGTATCGAATTATCTAAAGATACAAATGGAAAGTATCGTATCGAATGCAATAATTGTGCTAGTATTTTGTACCTGTATCGCAAATACTTGTCCGGGTATCTTGTATTACGATACAACTGCAATGTATCTTGGCCCAGCCCTGTACTTGTCTAACCTCCGCACTGCTTTGGCTGTACATCAACTTTCACAGGATGGAATGGAGGCGGACTTTTTTTATATTATGCCGGACACCTTTAGGTACAGCTCAGTTTTTTCAACCTTCGTTTGTGTCTTCATTTATTTTTTCACTTTCTTACCCTTTTATTTCTCCTTTTTACATTTCCCATGGCTTATTTTCCCGGATGTGCAATTTTCTACAAAATAAAAAAAAATAAAAAAGTAAGACTACCAGGATGAGTCCGCTGGCTTACCACATGAAGATTTTTTTTTTCATTTCTTTCACGGCTATACGTCTCGGAAGAACCGGCAGCACAACTCCTTTTTCACCCGCTCGCTATCACAATTTATCAGCTCCAATTGAATCACAGGGCGACTATACTCCCTTTATAAATTGCAGAAACAGCAAACATTCGACAATATAAAAATATTTGACGTTTCCCAGAATAACATCCCAGAGAACCTGTCAGTCAAATCCCCAACATTGGCTTCCTCATTTTTTTTTTTTTTTGAGAGGTCTGCATACCCGCATTTTCTTTCAAGGATCCTCAATAAACACGAATACTTCGTTCGCTTCTTCTTGCATGTACTGCGCGTCTCTTTTCACGCTTTGTGGGTGAACGCAATTTTATGTGGTGCTGTATGGCATCTATAGAAAAACAAAGTTCTTGATATGGCAATATCTGCAATTGCCAATTCTGCACCTTGCAAAAACGGAAAGAACATTACTTCATAATGTCTTCATAATTTTTGGTAATCATGACCATACAAAGCCAACAGACAATAAAGCTAAGGAAAGCATCGGGGGAAATTAGCTGCGGTTGAAAGTACAGAAAATAAAAAAAAGGCTATCAAAGGTGGGCGAAAAGATAACTTGCCGCAGGTGGGAGCCGGATCCACAACATGCGCATTACACGTTCGTTGCACTATCAATGAGCTATGCTAGTACGACGGCTATCAATGCGTCCACTTGGTTAGGTATTTATGTTTAGCACATCTAGCCTTGACAGTCCTATCTAGTGCCACACGGAGCCTTGGTGGGCGGATGTCCAAGGTAGCGGACGCATTCATGGCCTCGAAGATTGCGCGCTGGCAGGTTTTCCCGAGCAAAAATAAATAAAAATAAACAAAGAAAATAATAAAAAATGACAAAGAAAACTAAGTAAAGAGAAAGGAAAAAGAATACATGTAATTATTAGATTAGTACGACTACAATAAGTAGCTCTTACATTTATGACGCATTCCAAATACACAGACCCAAGCCGACTTGTGTTTTAATCTTCCCACATTCTAACTATTCGGATCTGTCTACTCACTACAAGTAGAGTTACTGCAAGTTTCCGAGTCCACGTCCCCTTTGCGCGTTAGTTACAATGAGTTGTTCGTATAATTCACCATGAGCAGGAGTTTAATTAACCTATATCGAATATTGTCTGCATGACACTCAAAAGGAAAATAAGAGCTGCAGTAACTAATGTAACTGCCTATATGCCGGAATACTTAAAATAAAAAGCCACTTGAATATTGTGGCGCTCTCGTGTGGAATTAAATTCACAATATTATTATGTTCAACAAGGATACTGAGCAATCATTTAAGCAGTCTTTATTTGACCTCTTAAAAAACTAGGTAATTATTTAACGAAATAAAAATTAGGATTTTTCGCTATTTAGTGTACATCTTCAATATCTCCGTTGTGGTGCAAAGTCCGAGTTAGTGTTTTCCTCATTGGCTGTCGCAATGTTTGATGAGCATGTGACTCTATCCCCACCCTTTCACTTGTATCCATCTTTTCCGAACATCAGGGTATAGTTCGCGGTAGTGCCAGCAAATGGCATAGTGACTTTAAGGTTCTCGAACTTCCCGCTTTGACGTAGTGATGACGTCATCGAAACAAAAATAAAAGAACTGAAGGTTATCCCCGAGCGCTGAACCTCACCACAATACCAGTCCCGCCGGCGTTATCAATTTTCTTGTTAAACAGTAGCCGCTCGTTGGCTGCAAATGACTGATCATCCTAAAAGCGTTTAGACGCGACGAGGCAAACCCAACGATTGCTCATTCCAAATTTTTCGGAGGCTCCAGGAAAAGCAGCCATGGTGTTGTTCCTTCTTGTTTTATTTTTTGTTAATGCTACGGAGTCAACGGTCTAGGGTAATTGTCCGCTACACTCCGCGGCAGCTTTTGTATTCCTATGTAATAAATATGTGCTTATGAATGTAGATGGACGAGTGAACAAGTTGGTTTTGCACCTTCAGGCAAAAGGCACGACACAAGAATTGTGCAACTGTCGTTAGCACGCTTTAACCGAAGCTGCTCCCAATATTGTGACTCATATACTGGCTACTGGGCCAGGTACACTTTTTGGCGTGACATACGCAGTACTTGCAGTTAGCTTCAAAGTATTGTCTTGTCCCTGTTACCTACGTGCACGAAAGAAGTCCGCTATTTAATATTATTGTTCAGTAATAAACGTGGTATTTGTCTGTTCTCCATATTGTCTACCATGTTGCCATTGCGCCTCTATAATATAGCCGCAATGCAGACTACCAGGTATCAAACGTAAGAAAGACTGCCCACGTACTCAAAGGACTTGCGTACTACTCCTCACACTTACTTGCATTCAAGAGCTGTGCGACTGTCGAGGACATCATCAAGGAATGTTGGCAGTTCGAGGAAGGTGACAGTCGGCACATGAGACAATTTGCTCGCATCCTCATTGCACAAAAATCACTACCAGGCATCGAAGGATGACACTGTAGAGTGGATTGTATTGAATGTGATAGAGTCCGCGTCCCAAATTGAAGACCCGAATTACCCTGTATCGACTCACGACCAGGCATCTTGCTTATATGTGCAGTCGCCCGACAGTTCGCGGGTGCTGGCGTAGGCCACAGGGCTTACTGGACGTCTCTTGAACACTTGCCTACAATTCTCGCCTTCTTTCACACCATCAGGTATCAGCTGAACTAGTCCTACACCTAATTTATTTGTCTCAAAATTTGGCCACCCTGTCAACGTTATGGTTTCTTTTATCTTCAAGTTATCTTCTATATTTAAGTGAGTGCTCTCCTGAAATTCCCAGTGGTTTCACCTTTGCCAAGATGCCCGCATTATAATTTGTAAGCATTATTTGGCAAGTACTCCAGCAATATATGTTACGCGAAATGTGTAATGTCTCATATCTGCACAAAAATGCCTAATTTCAGAAGTTAAGACATTTAGAGGTGATAATAGTGTGAATATAGATGATTGGTAGCATTGTAAGCGATAAGGAACAATTGAAAGAAAAAAGAATTGATCAGATGGAATACCCGTAGGATCAGATTTATACCTATTCTTACGTATACACAGCGCTCCGTAGAAAATGCACGGGAAAGCCTGTAGTACGGGTGGGTAAACTATATTTTGTGCCTGGGTCAACATGAAATTTGGGGGTGAGCCAACTTAAAATCTGGGCGTAGGCCAAATTAAATTTCGGGGTGGGCCAATGGCGGCCGCATCACGATGGAGGCGAAAACACCCGTGTATTTAGATTTATGTGCACGTTAAAGAATCCCAGGTGGTCAAAATTTCCGGAGTCCTCCACTACGGCATGCCTCATAACCAGAAAGTGGTTTTGGCACATAAAACCTCCTAATGAAGATTTTTTTTTTAATTTGGGGGTGGCCAAACTTGAAATTTGGGAATCTGCCAACTTAAATTTGGGGCTATGCTTATGCACACTTAGACAACTTCAACAGAGTTACTGCCTACTTTATGTCCACCTCTGTTCACATTTTGGGGGATTTTCGAAAGGCGTCCTAACACGCCACCTGACTATGCTGCTCGAAAAGTCAATTTACTTACATGCTTTCTGCAAGTTTCTGCCTTCTTGCCGTTCATCAGCCTCCTGAACTCACTATCAATCGTAGCCCATTTTGACGCCAACGATAGCGTGAAAGTCCGCAATGATGCAACGGCCATGGGATTGAAGCCGTCTAAATCAACTTTACCGTGCACACGGCGGCCGCTTTCTTACACTTAGAATGAAACTATTCCATTAATGGGCGCGATTCTTAAGCATATACATAAAATCGCAGTTTAAAAAGAATGCTCATTTCTTGGCGTACAGTCGCATGTCGTCATGGTGGCATCACGTTATTTGCGGGATTACATCATTGAAAGAGCGAACTTGACCGACTCGGCCACTAGCTTGTCTGTCCTCAGGAGCAACCTTACCCTTTTGCCAAGACGCCAATGGTCTAGACAGTTTACTAAAGATATATACAAGACTGTTTTTAAGCCTGTTCATTATTTGCGTCTTCCACAGCTATACCGTGAAGGTGCTTCCCTTTTACTACACTGTGCTAATAAGTGAGCGTGTCTTCAAATTCTATTCGCTTAATAATGCCGTATTCTTGCTATTATTGTCGCACGTATTGTACACAGAATACCCGGGCACCCTAAAAAGAGATCCTTTAACTACTTACCAGTGCACATCCACAATTGAGATCAAAATAAACATAACTTGAACTCATTTTCTCGGAATTAATGGCTGAATTGAACACTTACGTCATCCTGAACAAGATCAATAAGGGCCGTAGTGCTCAATCTTATAATGTCTGTAATGCCAAGCCTTTCCTTTTTTCGGCATGTCACCTTGTACCGAAGAAACGTTCCCCTTATGTATCTGATGCATTAGTTGTTATTCTAGAGCACACAATATAAACAACGCGCCTTGGTTCCTCAGTGGCTATGGTGTTGGGCTGCTGAGCATGAGGTCACGAGATCGAATCCCGGCCACGGCGGCCGCATTTCCATGGGAGCGAAATACGAAAACACCCGTGTACTTAGATTTATGTGCACGTCAAAGAAGCCCAGGTGGTCGAAATTTCCGGAGTCCTCCACTATGGCGTGCCTGATAATCAGAAAGTTGTTTTGGCACGTAAAACCCCATATTTAATACCAATATAAACAGTCATGCACAACTCCATAATGTTCTGGCGGCAGGCCACAATGGCAGGCCACACAAGTATGACTACGCTGATTCATTTGGATTGGCGTCGTGCGTTGTTACGTCGCCACATATTAACTCTGCAAAAGCTTGAAAAGCCGTCCATCTAACCTGACTGTCTTCTTCAGTCTCTTGATATACCATACGAGTTCTTTCATAAATTTAATTTTCAACTGACTCGGCCCTTTCCCTTTGTTTACATTCGCAAAGTTTGTGTCTATCACTGCGGTTACCAAATATGCCCAACGGTAAGCTACCACTCAAGTCTTCCTGGCCACCTGAGCAACTGATGTCACAGGCTTTCTACAACGCGGCGTTATGTTCAATATGGCGATCCTCAAGTAGTTTTTGCGCACTTAGCTCACCGCTTTCTCACCAATGCCATCGCTGGCAATACTCCCTCGTGCTAGACAAAACACAAACACTCAACGACCTTAATGAAGTATCAGTCACATCCTAGTTGACATGCTGTCGATGTACATTTCCGCTATCACCGGGGTAAGAAAGAAAGGTTGGGTTGCCGAATGTCTTTGGCGACATTCGACAACCCAACCTCGCTACACAACACCGCTTGTTATCCATACGTGTACGGATACGACGAACTTTATTAAAAGGATCCTGAGAAGCGGCCCCCTTTAGGGTGACACCATGGGCCGCTCCCACGTGGGGACAGTTAAGCCTAACCTCACCGCCGCATCGCAGGATCTCTCGACGTCACAAAGCTGACGATGGTATTCTGAGCTCTTGATGGTTGAGTTCCACATTTGTTCAGTGACGTCTTTGTCCTCTCGTAACGAAGGACACCACCAGAGCATGTAATCTAAATTGCATGTCCCCCGCAGCTAGGTCTCTGTGAGCTGAAAACGTCCGGGAATCCATAACTTTTTTTAGACAGGAGCATACTGTATTTTCTCTGAATATACTTTCGGCTTTAGATGCCACCTCTGAAAAGACTAGAGGTTCGTGGTAATGTGCCCTGACTAATCGCACAAGCGAACTCACTCGTACTCACTTATCCGCTTAACAGCAGGACCAAAAATGTTTATGTGGCAGCCACGCCTCGATCGCCTGCTCATCACCAGAACCGGTTGTGCCTGTTAGTTGACCTAGTTGCGCCCTGCATCTACGTTCGTGTTGTCAGCCTGAGGACTTACTTACGTACTTGACTCCTACATCGAACCAATGCAGAACGTAAGTTCTTTGTGTTTTTGTCGCTTAGCACCTCTATATCGCCGGCAGCTGCACTTTTAGATATTGCAGAAAAATATACATAAACATCCTACTTTCAAGCGTACAAACAGATGCGCACTACAGGACCCAGTAATGCTTCTGTTACTCCTCTTTCTTTTCGTTTTTTTACCGGTGTAAATCACTCGAGTGTAACTTAGAGGTTGCCCGATGTTTTACTTATGCTTCGTTCTTCCGGTAACCTCTGGTCCGAGCAGTAACGAATCTTTCAGTACAGTGAAACAATAATGTACAGCTCATACACAATAAACTTACAAAGGATTATTAAAATCTTGCAAAATTAATATATTGTAATGTGATTTGAAACAATAAAGTTGGCGGCCGGCAAAAAGCAGATTTTAGCACGCCAATTAAAATGCTATACCTAAAGGCTTATAAGAACCATCTAATGTTCAAATTTCTTGCCTGAATGCCAATATGTATGAAATGCACAAAATAGCAGTGCGCTCTGTCCCAGTTTCAACGCCATACTTTCGTGTCACGTTGTCGATGTTACACTGTAAAGAAAAATGAGCCAAAATGGGAGTTTTATCGGCTTATCAACCCCAATACCTCCCATTCCCCAACTATTTACTCCGTCATAGCGGAGTGAAGACGGCATATGTCTTCATTATAGTGCCATAGGTTAGCAACGTAGTATAAAAATGACATGACCCCATTATACTCCCCCCCCCCCCTCCTTCAGGAGTTTCAGGTCACGTGGTTGGAAAATCCCCATGGAGTTATAAATAGCGACAGGTGCACGCGTGTCAGTGCGCGTCCATGTGAAGCTTGTGAAGCTCCAGTGCCTTCGCTGGCTATTTCACATGAGCATTTGCCGAGGGAACGAATCATCTGCATCGAGCAGCTGCAACGACCGATTAGTGTTGTGTGAACGGGTCAAGGTTATTTGCACTGCTGAAACGCGCTGGACGTCTTCCCTGTGTTGTACGCTTGAAACTCCGCGACAATGTTTTCGGTGTCCGAGAAAACGCCAATGCGACAAGATGCCGTGCGCCTGTGCAAGGCATCCTTTGGCTGTATACGGCCGCTCAATCTGCGAAATCGGGCCGTTTGTACATTGGATGCAAAACAAGTCGTAGTATACAACTGTCGGCAGCTGTTCACAAACTCATGGGCAAATTGCAATAGAAAGTGCGACTTCTCCGTCACAGCGACGTTTACTAATCGAAACAGACGACAAAATGTATCACGCTGCCTCCTCGTTGTGTCTCCTGCAGCCATCGCGGCGGCTTCACCGGCAATCCTATTGCAAAATACAGTACCCAGTGTTCAGTGCAACGCCGGATTATGGGTCCAGTGTCGCGCGCTGGATGCAGGGACGCTGGGCAGGCGCGACGTACAGTGTAAAATAATTTACACCCTCAAAAGTGAAAAAGGGTGAAAATGTGTCTATAACTCACCCAATAGAATCTTATTTATATAAGGGACACCCTAAGGCTGTGAGTTATAGACACATTTAAACCCTTTTTTCAGTTTTAAGGGTGCAATTATTTTACAATGTACTGGTAGGCGCTGGGTAATGGTGCGAAAAACAACTCTAGCGCGTTAAATACGGGGTGCCTGGTAACCGTACATCACTTTTTGAATACAGAAAGCAATAGAGAGTGTTTTAATGCAATAAAAAAAGTAAATATAGTTACACCAGGATTCGATCGTTACACCTACAGATCCCAAGCCCGGTACTTTACCACTATGACAAACCAGCTTTTTTTTATTATTGCAAGGAATTATGAGTAGTGTCAAACCAATATTGTTACATTACAGTTGATCATACATGAGAAACAAATGCACACATAGTATGCAATCCACTGAAAGTTGGACTACATACCATGTGCGACTTTGTTTCTCATGTTTCTCAAAAGTAGGTGGACATGCATGGATAATTTGACATATCAAAATCGAGAAGCAATTTTAGTTTCGCAGAGACAGGTCTCGCACAGACATGGTAGATGCGCTATCGCCCAGCAACTAAAACTCACACCTGTACCAGAGAGAAAAAGTTGCTGTCCTTATTCAGTAGTATGCTTGGAAGTGCGACAATGTCGATTTTTACTTGCGATTGGTATTTTAACTTCGAAAAAAGTCCGAAATGAACCGCCGACGCGGGACGCTGTATGGGTTGTTACTACCGATTTCGATAGCCGTTTCTTGTTCTTCACGCAAGGGATATGCAGCGTTTTCTTAGTTCAGTGATGTGGTTAAATTGACACGTCTCTTTAGACATATATCTTCTTCAGAGAAGCGCAGGCAGCCTTCGGCGACAGCACATATACCTGTGTTTATGACGAGTCACATCGGCGCTCATCGCTTCTTGTGCTGGCACTGTAGACACGAAAAAAAAAAAAGGTTATTTAAGAACACCGATGCAAAGGCTGAAGTATGAAGTGATTTATCCTGGTTAGACTTGTTGATTCCTGAGCTGAGAGGCGCCGATAGCGTGCAGACGGACTCGGCGGATACGCTAAACCTGAACTTCGGTGGGGACCGATCTGGACGCGGATAGCTGGCGAAAGCTAAAATGTGTGTATTTGAGCCTCAGAACCTTTTTTTGTACAATACGGCAAGTGGAAGTGCACGAATAGCCTCAGCTTCGTTATCGGTGCGATAAGATCAATTATCGGTAGGTTTAGAACACGGGGTCTGTTCGAGCGCGTCTGAACAACTTCTGGATTTCATGTCCAGTACACAACACTGCGACAACGGCGTCAACTCCCAGTATTATGTTACTTGCAAACTACTAAAAAATGCAGCGTCCTCTCCGTTTGCCTGATTTCATTCAAGAATTTAACTATCCGCCCAGTCAAAAGGGAAAATGCAAAAAACTAAAGGGATCTTCCGTGTCAAATGTGCATCCATAAACAGGGCAACTTACGCACCTTTATTCCAAGCTGCGACAGGAAATATAGAGTGTTATGACCCCGAGATATAACGTTATTTAGGACAAGAGACTAGTATCAAGCGATGAAATTGTATAAAGCATTTAATATTCAGCAGTGCTCGTCCTCGCGCACTGGAACCAGCGCGGCACAAGCACAACCTGCGCGGCACAACCGCAACCAGCGCAGCTTCCAGTGTGAACCAGCGAAATGCAGCGAGAACCAGCGCCTGTACAGCACAAACCAGGGCGCCCCAGCGTCATGGAAGCTTAACCAGCGTCTCGCCCAGTGTGACCCAGCGTTCTCACTAGTGTTTCAGTGAGTTCCAGCGAGCGCCAGCGTCCCCAGTGCGATCCAGTGTCAAAAATGCGCTGGTTTCACACTGGACGGCACTGGAAGATGCTTGTTTTTACAATAGGGATATAAGCAATAGATTTGAGCGGCGGTAATCTTCGTCGCTTTCCCGAAACACTTGCTTTGCGAGTGATCCGTCGTGCAACGCGTCGGGGAGGGCTTCCGCGATGATTCGTGTGGTATACGAGCAAGCCCCTGCAAGCAGGACCGGAATACTTCGCATCCAAGCAGCTGCAAACAAACGTCTATGCTCAGCACTTCTTCGTTTTACACAAACGATGTTACCAAAGGTATATCAACGCGAGTGTCGCCGCAACGGAGTGCCGTCTAGTTAGGTTCCCCTTGTGGCCGCTGATATCGCTGGGATTCACTAGGCATAGGACCTATATTCGTCAGGACAATTAACGTCTCTACAATTTTGTCGTGTCTAATGAAAATGCAGCTGGTTGTCTTGACATCGTTGGCAACGATGGGCAAACGCATACGCAGCCACGCAAACCACCGCGACTCATGATCGCTATGCTGCCCGCCTATATACGAGTTAACTTGGATCGCGGATCTCGAGTTGTGACTACATTACCGTCCTGCCTCAGGGATGGACGGGCCACTTTTGAAACACCGGGCCCTTTCAGAGATGACTATTTATAAAGGTCGAGGTGGTCTTTAAGCGCAATAGCAAAACCAATGAACCAAGAAAAATTGACGTCAGCCTACATTGTCTGGCCTTGACATAAAAAAACACAGCCAACATATTTAACCAGAACACGCATAATCACGTAACTGTAACCGGAGATGATGAATACTGTAGCCTAGTATCTCATGTTACCAAAGTTATGTATGCTTTGCAATCATTGTAAGAAAATATTGCGAGAAAACAAGAGGAAGGTATATGTAGAATGTGTGAAAAGTCAATTTATTTCAATATATATATGAGGTTTCACTTCACCAAAATAACATGCATATAAAACTTCCAATTCCAGACTTTCTGGCCACTGTAAGCAAAAACAAGGCTTGACCAGCTTAGTAGACATAGCTAATAAATTGAAGCCAAACAATACGACTGACATGGCAGCGCTGGACGACGCTCGGTTGCAGTAGCTGAAGCAGTTAGTTGATGTGTGCTTTGCATTGTGAACAAAGCATACTAATCAGAGGAAGAGGCTAGACTGAAATAGATGCGCACAGGTGCCCGATTGCATACAGTATGGCCGACTAGTAAAGCCTGGGATATATGGAGCAGAAAACCGGCGTCCAGGCGATGAAATACGCCCGAGGTCGAACGCTCGCCCCTCGGCGTCCAAGAATTTGATTTCTCATTTGAAATTGAAATTCGGAATTTCTCGGACTTGCATTACTGCTTAGGTGAGCCGTGAAGAGGTCAAGGTTCTGTCATTGGAAAACACTGAAACAGTCAACATACGTGAAGAAGACCTTAGGTGTCGGTGTAAACGAGTTAACCTTCAGTTAAACCTGGACCTCTTCCCGGCTCACCTAAACAATATGCAAGCACCAATTAAGTTCACCATAGAAGTGGAATGTGAAGGCCAACTGCCATTCTTGGACACCCTTGTGCCACGCGAAGGGCCGAACCTGTTAATGAAGATGTTTAGGAAACAAACTCATCCTAGTCCCTACCTCAACTACACATCGGTGCAAACTGCTTCGCAAAAGAGGTGTGTTGTCGGCTCTTCGTCGGGCAAAAAATGTACGCATAACAGCGGAAGACCGCAGTGTGGACAATGCATTGTGCGGCGGGAATTGACGGCTTGGGGATACCCTGAGTACTTCATTGACTCAGTAGGTTGCCAGTTGGTTCGCGCACTACCCACCCACCCTGGACCCCAAAAAACGGACTTAGATATCGTACATCCCCGGCATAAGCGAGACCCTTGTGCATGTGGAAAAGCAGGGTAGGAAGAACAAATCCTGACAGGCTCGCCAATTGTCACTACTTTCAGCGCTCCAGGAATGAACAGAGACACAACGCGAACATGTTAAAAAATTTTCCCAAAACACAATTATAACCCAAAACAATTTTATTGTTATTTATTTATTTAGCAGACACCTTACAGGCCCTGTCGGGAACTGAGTAAGGGGGGCAATGTAACAAAGAGCTGTTAAGTGCAATGGAAACAAATGTTTTAAGTTCGTTAATGAGGCTAACAATGCCTTCAGTTGAGATATTTATGGGTGCCATAAATGGGTAATCGCAATGCGGAACCACGGGAATATCGGAATGGTCTTCCCTTGTAAAAACTGAAGAAAAATATGCGTTACATAGCGATGAACATTACATGTCTGAAAGAGGTGGTTGTTTGTCGTCTATAGCAGGGAAATATCGGAACTGTGACCGGGTGTTAACGCTTGCCAAAATGTTCGCGGATTAGTCTTCAGGAGAGATGGCAAGTCGTGAGCGAAGTACTTGTCTTTAGAAGTGCGTAATGCAAAAGTGTACTCACTAAGGAAACTATTGTACTTGCTCCATGAGGACTCACTTGCACGATTTATAGCATTGCGGTACAGACCTTTTTTTTTATTACGTAGTGTTCGAAGTTTTCTATTGAACCATGGTTCAGACTTGTCGTTGGCTGCCGAAACGTACGGAATATATTTGTCTGCAAGAGCGAGTAATTTGTCTTTGTAAAGTATCCAGTTTTTGTTAACGAAACGTTGGGGAAAAGATGGCAAAAATGAGTCACTGAGAAATAACTGAAGTTCAGTGTTGATAGCAACGTAGTTAGCTTTGTTATAATCCAGAATTTTTGTTATACTGAAATCCAGTAAATAACATGGGTATCTGGAGCGGCAGCTGAAGCAGCTTGTGATCACTAAAACCGCCAGAAATTAACACAGGACACACGGTTTCAGGTGCAGTAGTTAGTGCCAAATCGAAAAGGGTATTGTCACGGGTGGGTTGATTGATTACCTGATAAGGATTTAAGTCCAAGGTTAATTCAATGAAATCGGTTGCGTGCTTGCATGATGATGACAACCATGGCCAATTGAATTCGGGAAAATTGAAATCGCCAAGCAGATAAATATGACTAGTTGAACATTTCTGCATGGCAGTAACAATTATTTCGCGTAGATTATCAACAAATGGAAGGGACTTTCAGGGGGGCGGTAATAGACACCAACTAATATGTTTCCACAAATGGTTTGACAGGCCGCCCAGTTCATTTCATGCGATGACGAGGTGTCAACTTAATAATAATTTTTTTTATTTCTTGCAAGCAAGGCACCACCCCTTTTATCACTGCGGTCATGCCAATAAATGCTGAATATGTCACTTTCTGTAAAAATTTCACCATCTGAAACATCGTATTGCGGCCATGTTCCGATAGGGCTAAATGTCGGAACATATAAAATATATATATATATATATATTGTGTTATATATATATATATATATACATATATAAAACATATATATATTCTGTTCCTTCTATAAAGGAACAGAATATATCACGCTTATTTAGTATGCTACGTATGTTAGTGTACGATATTGTGAGCAAGCGAGATGAGTCAGTATAAAAGGGGTAGTTCAGGGACTCGTGCACGCGTAGATTTTTTTAGCTATCTCCTACATAGTACGACGATGTCTCTATCAAAATCCTACATGTATTCCTTGTTATGAATGCGCATTTTGTCAAGTGAGAGTTTGCCCGGTTTGTCCTGCGCTCTTGCATATCCTAGCAGTTTTCTTGCTAAGCGAGTGCTTGGCGAGAAATCCTCACGAACACATAAGCGGGAGCCTTTCAGCTTCCTTGCAGAAGCCAAAGTGTTCTGTTTGTCTTTAAATGCGACAAGCATAGGGATTATTGGCCTGCATTTGTCATGAACGAATCGAGCGATTTTATGCACTCGATCAAACGGGTCGCTTGATAAAGTAAGCTCCAATCTTTCAGCGCAGAGTTTGATAACTTTTTGCTCTGAAGTCGTCCAGTCCTCACCGGCCCTATCACTGATGCCAAAAAAGTAAATTTCATCTACGTAGTCTGTTTCGGCATCCTAGCACCTTGAAGTTAATGCTCTTAACTGGCGTGAAAATACCTGGATGCTGTCAGGTGTGTCTGTCCCAGATGTTTTGCGTAGGCTAAGGGTGGACTCGAGAGTGATGACTCTGTCCTTAAGGCATTTCACCTCAATGTCTGTGGCGTCATGCTTCTCTTTTATCCCCTTAAGTTCCACCAAAACTGCAATTTGGCTTGCTTCTATCCTGCGTACATTGTCTAACACAGAATCTTCAGGTCCAGGATTAAGTCCCACATCCTTCGATAGCATCAGTCACAACGAGACACAGAAATAAGCATGAAGTCGCACAAATTAGCACAGCGTGCTCGACACTGTCATAGAGCTCAATTGGGCATGACACCGCTATTAGACAGTAAGTATTTCATGAACAGCAAAGTAAATGAACACAAAATAAATCCTATACAGAGAAGAGATAGACAAAACTACGTATATTCATAATCAAAACAAATGACATATTAGTTGTATAATGTTCCTAGACCGAGGAGGAGGAGGAAAGAGAAAAGTAGAAGGCAGGGAGGTTAACCAGAATAACGTCCGGTTGGCTACCCTACACCGGGGGAATGGGAAAGGGAAAAACAAAGATCACAGGGAGAGAGAGGAGGGAAGGAAAAAAGGAAATTGCGGCAAGTTCGCTGACACGTGTGGTTTTACAGAAATTGCATTAATAGTCACAGATGGTCGCACAAACCCGTCGTGTTTTGTGTTTCCTAGACCCAAAGTCCGTAAGAATTTAATGTTCTGACCGTAAGAATAGCGGTGAACGTCGGCACGGCGTGGCGCAAGATGTCAGCCTGCGTAGTTCCAAGACGGCGTAGGCGTCCACCTTCCTTACGAGCGACGAGCTTGTAGCCCTCCTACGAGACTTGCACGGCACAGGACGCGGTCTGGAACAGTCGGACGATGTGTTGCTGACTTGGTCAGGTGGTTGTCTCTGTGGCACTGGACAAGGCCGGTTTGGCAGCCAGGGGTTGGACCGGGGTCGCGGAGCACAGCCATGGCGACGTAGTCAGGTCTTGGAAGCTGTTGCTGGCCAACTCTCGTATGTCCTCTCGTCGGTCCGTCGTCTCAAGCTACTACTTCCCATCTCCAGAGCAGAGCTGGGGATGCGACTGCCTTGCTTCTCATCCATGTCAGCAGTGCGCGCTCCTTCGCCTTCCTCCCTTTTTCCTTCAATCTTTCTCTGACCCTTCACATGCTTCTGACCTCATGTATCCACTCTCCATTTCACTGACCGGTGTCGTCTGCTCCACATTATCGCACATGCTCTGCCGGTGACTCGTGACAGTGTGTAAAAGGGAAAGCATGGCAGCGAACGCATCTACTTGTCAGTCAGCACTGTGTTTGTGTCTTTTGTTTTATCTCATCTGTTGGTACTGTTCCTTTTACGGTGGTTTGTATTCAACATGTGAAAAGAGTGCAGTGCAAACCGGGAAAGAGATAGATACCCTGCTGTGAATGGAAGCATACTACGTTGACTACTACAGCTTGAGACACTACTTGAGACACTGAGAATACTACAGCTTGAGACACTAGTTTATGGCATTGTAGGTCTTGGAGGCCGTGGAATTGGCTAATACTTTTCTGCATGCTTCACTTGATGATTCTCGTAAACCACAAGTGTAGCAATGTTCTCAGCATTATGTTCCCTCCAATGCCTGATACCATGTTAATGTGATGTTTAACATGCCTCCCTTCCCTGCTACTAGTGCACTTTTCAGTTCATTGCTTATATGTACCTTTTAATTACTTATTTATTTAGTTATTTATGTGCAATATCTGCAGTGCCATTGTCATTGTCTTACAGCGACACTTTACGAGGAGTTTCACAATGGTTGCAGTCTATATTAAATCTTTTTTTTAATTATGTGCAATATATGTAGTGCCATTTAGGTTTCCACCGTCTTATAGTCATGCTGTTAAGGGGAGTTACACTGTGGTTGCAGTTACATTAAATGTAAATGCAATGCTAGTTCAGAGCCTTGAATTTGTTTTGAAACGTAATTATCAAGAATTTAAAATAAAAGTTACCTCCATATACCTTGTTTGAATACATAGCTTATTTGCACGGTTTTTTAATAAGTAATTCAAAATTGTTGTTTCTCGCATTTCATTATACTGGTCTTGTGTTATAAGTCAGCAAGGAACTTGTATGGCTGCTGCGGTAAAAGCGAATGCCAAGATGCTACTAGCCTGCATGCGGGATACCACTAAAGCAACCAGCCTTGACCATGCTCGAGCGCATCTGCGCTTGCTGTGTGCAAGCAAGGTTGCGAGGCAGCAATTAGATCCTGTGTTTTTATGAAGTGTGTGAGAAATTCTTGATAACAGTGTTGTCAGATTGGCACACTTCTCTGAAAGATTTTACTTTTTATTCTTCCCAAGATGTTATGGAACGGAACTTCCAAAAGTTGTCTTCTCAACTAGTCCACATGGTCTTTCATAATGCAGTCTTCCGCCTGTTTTTTGCCTTTATTAATCGTCAGAAGTGAACCCAGACGCTGGTTCTAATGCTCTGTAAGCCTTCTCGCACCAGCAGCACTCTCCAGGTGGAATATTAGGAAGGCAGCTTGGATGATGGCTGTCAGAAACTCGCTTATTATTCTGCCACTTTTGTTGCTTTATTCAGATTGCTGTTTGTTTCAGTTTTATTGCGTTAGAAAATTAAGCATGATGTATGTTCGGAGTTAAGAGCTTGATCCACCGGCTTCAAAGTGCACACTACAGCCTAGAGTCAGTCTGTGCAAGAAATTGTGATGGGGGGCTAATATTAAGGGCACGCACTTTCACCCGCTCTTAAAATCGGGGTTCAATACAATTAACATTTTACCATCCCTTATGATTCTCTTAGCCACCAAGCTTCCCTTTAGGTGGTATGGGAAAAAAAGCAAAGCTGAACTCTGCTTCATTTAGTCCACTTAGCCAGCTTGTTACTGTAAAGATGGCCCTGTTATTGCCTACCAGAAGTTTCGTTTTGCTAATCATTTAGTTTTGAAGTGCAATAAGAGTTTTTTGTCGTCTTCTCCACTTTTTGCTGCTTTAACTATTGCACATGCCAATATCAATGAGGAATGATGTCCTCTTTACTCTTTGCTTTACCTTCTGTAGTACCACAGTCTTGGTTTGTCAGAGAATGCCCTGCTATAGCTGTGTTATTTCTACAATGATTGTATTGCGCCTTGTTTAGACACTCGTGGCAGGTTTTTATGTATTTATGATGTACTTCATAAGGTCCTGGCTTAAACCTGCAGCTGGATGAGTTGCTTTCTATTCTTACTGTGTGGTTTGTGCAAATACCAGCTGGACAAGAAAAAAGCAAAAACCAGTTGAGAGTTTGTGATGGTGTCGTCCATTTCTTCCTTGCCTCTGTGCTTACGCAATAAATTTATTTCCTACAAAGCACTACTTTGCTTACTTTTGTTTGCATATTCCAGCTTGCAAACCAATATATTGTGTATTTCTCAGTGTGGAAAATCAATATTGAAAATTCTTGAGTCGGCATACTAGCCGAGTCATGTGAACAGACACTCCCATATCTTGCTGCAAAACCTACGTGATCAATGTAAGGAAATAATTTTATGGTAACCTGCGAAACCTCCCTCGAATGAAAAAAAAGTATTCCCATAGTTCCCTTCAAATGCTCCTCGATGGATGTAAATATATACTCCCATAGCTTCCTGCAAAAGCTCCTCGATGGATGTAAACATATGCTCCCATTATTCCCTGCATAAGCTCCTTGATGGAGGTAAACATATACTGCCATAGTCCTTGCTAAAGCTCCTCGATGGAAGTAAACAATTTCCCATGTCTTCGTGCAAAAGCTCCCAAAAAAAGATGTAAACATATACTCCCATGAGTACATCCAAAGCCTCCGTTCAACTGCGGAGTAAAATTTTTACTCCACCTAACCGGAGTATATTAATCTCCCATCAGGGAATGCGCTAGAGGACAAGCCATTTACTCCCATCTTGGACCATTTTTCTTAGAGTGTACACTTGTTTGCAGATTCATTCAGGACAGATTCAGATTCAGAACAGAAACTGTAGAAAACGTGGTAGACGTGGAATCTATAGCGCAATCTACATTGTACAGGGAACCTTGCTGGCCTTCCTGCATGATTGCATTCGTACGTATAAGTTTTTTTCCAATTTTTTCCTATGCCGTATAAGCCAGCCCTCCTCGCTATAAAACAAAGGTGTGCAACTACACTGGAAGATTCGAAAGAAGCGATGTTTTTTACTTCGGCGTTGGGCAAGGTCACCGGCAGTGTAATCCCATTATATTCAGCGGAGAGCATGCAACAATAAAAAGAAAAGAAACGGAAGCCGCGTTGTGTTTGTGTTATGAATCCGAATAAACTGCGAGGCGCATTCTGAAGCCAGAAACCTCGAATTAAATCTACCGTTATAGTCGAGTAAATACGTTAATATAATATTGCGATATAGGCAAGGCCTGCAATTCCGTGAATGCCTTATTGTAACTACCTGCAACACATACGAAACATTCAGTACAGCTTCTCAAGATGTCCACAACCATGTGACAGCGCTCACGAAAGATGAAATGGCGGCACCGTTTAGTCAAACGTTGACGAACGGGAAGTGTATTTAGTCTTTATTCAAGGCGCCTGATAATCTTTCACATCAATTAGTGGGTAAACAGCGGTGAATTTTCATAAAGCACTCACATCACACAAGCGCAGTTTGTATGGAGAGAGCGCTCATAATATAATCAAGCGAGTAAGTGCGTTGGCGAAGCGTCCCGCCGATACCGTTCTCCAAGCCTGCGACAATCAATCGACAAAGCAGAATTTTATTTTCGACATCAACGACACACATCCGTGAACTCAAAAGCTTCTTAAAATGCCTTAATTTTATTTTTCATCGCGGAACCGGAAACGCAGGGAGCGCTGCACGTATATCGCGGCCACCTATACCGGAGGCGCGCGCTCTTCCTCTAGGAATATGGCCTCCAGCAGCTTCACTCGCTCCCCTATATAGGCGGCGGCTGAGACTTCCACTCGAGAAGTTTAAGTATATAGCCTCCACGCATAGAAACGATAGCATGGGTGCTAATAGATGGTGCTGGTTTGCATATGATAGTTCGAAGACGACACCCTGTCTTCTAAAGCGTTTCTATGTTTGCATTCTCGTAGGTTAAAACTCCGTCTTCAAGAGATGGGCACCGTATCATGCTGCAAAGGTGCTTGCGTTGAGCGTATTTGAGGCGATAAATTCTATACTAAACTGCCTGTTCTCTGAGTTTCGCAGTAAACCGACGTTTATATGGTATTTGCGCAATCTCAAGAGTCAGGGTATGGTCGTAAGTCGTCGCGACAGCGCAGCTGTAATCCACAGAGGCTGCCACTAGGGAATACGCGACGAGGTATGGCCTATGAGTAAGTAATTGCCAGTATTGGTATTCAGAAAACGTTTATTACCAAGAACAGCGGGCGCCTATTCCACTGCCAAGGACGCATGCCGTGCAGTGACTCCAATCATTTGCTCCCGAAATCATACATAAACACTGGAATTCAACCGGTTTCACCAAGTTTCACTTATATTCTTTCGACTCTAAACTGTGACTTCGCCTGGCACCCGGACTCCCCCTTTTCATGTTTTTGTCCCCCGCTCCTTTCCCAATGTGCTGAGACGTGCTTCCACCGGCGTTTGCTCCTACTTTTTCTCAATAAATGAAGTCAGTTATCCATTCCTAAATTGCTGCAGAAAATAGCATGTCTTGATCTCCCAAACCACCCTCAATCTCACCTAGACTCTGTCGTTGCAAAACAATGTTGCTGTGTTGTAAATGGCTGGGCGTCGCATATACAATTTACTAGGAATGGCTAGCAGCGCGGCGTGCAATTTTCGGTGGGTGACGAGACAGTATATAAAACGTCTTCTCGGCCTCTTCCACATTCATCACTGTGCTCCGTAAGCAACTATTAGCCGTTTCGACGGCAGAACACTCTGGGAGATAAAATATTCTGGGAGCTTGGCCTAAGCATTACTCAACGCACAAGGCCACAAAAGACTAACTGGCCTTCTTCAAAGTGCTTGCACTGTGTGTAGCAGTGTTCACTCTCGCTAAGTCTTCATTTCTCTATCTTCGCTTTTCCTTATCTCTCTGTTTTTCTTTTAATGCGTAGCATTAGGATTGTCAAAGTGGGAAGAAAGTTTAAGCGGGTGAAATTTGGCAAGCTGGTCACGTGGGGGAGGTAGAGAGGGGATGGGACCACTTAGAAAAGCGTGTATATTTCCTCCGTCGGTTACACTTGGCTCCTCGAAGAGGAAAGACGTGTGTCGAGTCAGCTCCTTAACAGCACTTTGTAATGTGGTGAACCTATATCAATGATGGATCCAGAACCTCACAGAGATGTGCCGTAATACCTACCGATTTTCTCTCGCATTTACCGCTAAATTACAACTAATTTTTCCCCTCACCATGTGTAGGGTAGCCAAATGGGACCTTTCATGGTTAACAACCTTGTCTTTTCTTCTTCCATTAACTGTCGTTTTCACTATGATGTTGCGCTTTCCCTTGTCGGTGGCCTGCCTGATATCTCCTAGGACGAAGCACGAAGTTAAAGAAACCTAGCTGGGCTGGTCGCGCGCAGCTCCTTTCGTATTCGTGATGCGTCGATTTAAAATATACATTTGTTATCTAAGCGTAAATGAGAGCCATATAAGCGAGGCCCGTTACGGTAGCTCATAGGTTTGAAGTAACGACGCTTTTCACGCAGCACTTTCGTCTTATGCGTGTTTGTGAACCGTAGTGAAGGGCAGGAGGGTAACATGGCTTCCTGAAACGAAACATTCAGAATAACGCTTTGTTTCATGGTTGGACATATGTCAACGGCTCAGGATAAGAACCACCTTAAAGTCGGTATCAGCTTCCAAAGCAGAAACTTATGAAACGTTGTCAAGTGGATAGGTTTTTAATTATCATAAGGATATATTTATTGAAATTTGATTCCTTACCATGAGAGGAAAGCTGGCTAATAAGCATATAATTGTTCTTTATTCTTAAGACATCCTGTTAATATAAGGTTGCTGTGTTTTTGAACCTCATCAATTAAAATGTTATGAAAAATAAATTATGAAAGGCACGCGAAACAAATATTCTAGTTCATTACCCAGCATTCACTCAATGAGGATGTAGCACGTCTATCCTGTCACGTTGTAGTGAAGAAAAAGGCAGTTACAAGAGAGTGAGTCACGAATCTAACTCACAGTAAGGCGAGCTTGCGTGTAAAAAGAAAATAACACTGAAAGCACAACGACCGCTGCATGAAACATAGTGCTTTCTCTGAATCTGATCTATGGATCAAGGCATCGGTTCATCAGATTGGAGTGCTCGTAGATTGCAGCGCAAACTCGCGCGCTTGAATATGATCGAGAATGTACGCCAGAATTCGCTTCACGAGCGCAATCTGATTAGATAACGCTTTTTCGCTATTGAATTCGTGACATACTGGATATTAGAAACACATGCAGGCGCGTCTTCAGCTAACCGATAACTTTGTAGCAGTGGTTACACGCTAAAAAAAGCTGACCCAAAAACGAAAAAAAAATGTACAGTTGCTTTAAATATTAGCTGCAACATAGTGCACGTGGTAAAAAGGGCCCCAAGACTGCACAGTGGCGCCGACATAGAAAAAATTCAAGAGCTAAACGCTTTTCGACTACTTGTACACGCACTCGTGCGCACGCATATTCAAATACGGAAACACAAACATGCGCTCACACTTGCACAGGCAAATGCAAGTAAACAAGCATGTAGACTCCCTCTCCTTCCCTGCTGCCTCACAAAAACATGCGCATACAGACTGAATGACACTAGCTCCGCAATTCCCGTTAAAACTCTAGGTGTAATAAATTGTTGTACGGTTTAAATTTGGCGTTTCTTCAAGTCAATGTGCCCTCTGCCGAGAGGGCGCAAAATCATTCGCTCCTGTCGTGTGATATAACCTCCCATTTTTTTGGATTCTAGCGCGAAGTGAAACACGGACACAGAAAGGAGCAGACAGGACGAGCGCTCGTCCTGTCTGCTCCTTTCTGTGTCCGTGTTTCACTTCGCGCTAGAAGCCAAAATCATGTTACCGTACCAACTCGCCCAACTGTCTATCCTTTTGCATTACATAACCTCCCATCCCCGACCAAAACAGTTTTTTAACGCACCACAAACGTTCCGACTAAGTACCATAATGCATATCTTGTTACAAGAGGTATCCTCTTGGCGCAGTCACTTGAAACTTGTTGAGACTCAGCCGATATATTGCAATAAATTTGCCCAATATTTTGCCCATTCAGTTACTTATGTGGATTGTCGTGTAGTTTCACAGAATGGTTCTATAGCAAAGGCATGATAGTTTCTTTAACTTAACACAAAGACATACGCATGCTTATTGTGTTTTCCAAGGAATAAGATCTGATAATAAAAGCGATGAATTAAGAAAGGAGCAACCCATTGCTTCTTTTAGTAAGTAAAAATAGAAAACATATTTGAAGAGCACTCCTGAAAAAATAAATAAAAAAATAACGAAACTAAATCTTGAGTTATGTGTTTCGGCCATCTGATGGGAGAATGCCGAACTCAGTCCTACGTGGCTTTATAAAGAGAAGAATCACGCAGCACGGTATCGAACCGCTGCCAGCATGACGCGGAAAGATAAGCGCGCGACTAAACCACCAGGACACGGCCCCTAATGCTCCGCAAGTGGTACACTCGGGTTTTTACAGGGGAGCTGTTAGAACCTCGCTGGGTTTCTTCTGTCGTTTGCAGCTTGATGTTTGACAGAGTTTCTTCGACGTTTGACAGAGTGAAAGCATAGTATAAAAATATCATCGCGCAGCCTAGCGACGTGGCGAGGGTGGGTGGAGCTTAGCGGGGGAGAAGGAGCGGCGCGGTGGGGACACGGGTGGTCTGATGCCATTGCTCTCCGATAAAAACCTGCGCGCTCGCTTTGGCGGATTTCAATTAGCTACCAGGTACACGGCGTCGGAGTTATCATGCATACAGAGCTAAGGCGTGGCGGTTGCGGCTGCGTCGCGCTGTGAAGCGTCTGGCACAAGACACCGACGCATATGGCATCTCGACAAATCGCTACTGTTGCAGCGGGCGCATCAACTGGTGCGCTGTCCCTACCGAAACCGCCTACCGGGGAAGACGGCATGGATTTTTATGAAGCCTTAACTTCCCCAGCTCACCTGGTCTCTGTTGTTTGCGACAGCAGAGCCACGCATACTTTTTCATAGATATCACGTGAATTTGCCCGACTGTGTTTCGAAAATCGCTTTTTTGGACAATGTTGCACCATGTGCAGAAAGTCGAGATAGACATCAATTGAAAGCTGAGTCCCCGCACTACACACGCTGTGACGGCTATTACGATAACAGCTTTAGATTTATTACAGCTAACTTTTTTACCTCGAAAATCGAGTACAAATTTTTGCCGTTTCCTTAGGCTTCCATTGATGAATCTTTAACCACTCTGGGAACGAAATTCTAGCTTGCCACAGCCTGATCACTACATTTGCTCGCGCAGATTATCTTCTAGAACATATCTGTCATCGACCTTTTTCAATAATAGACCTACAGCTTTAATTATTCGCGAGAAACCCGCTTGTTCCATTAAAAACCCGCTAGCTTCGTGCCGCGGCCTCTTGTAGCATTAGTTAATACGTGTCCAGAAAAGCTGGATAGGATTTTGTATGCATATTTTGCATATGGATCCCCTATCAGGCTTGTGGACATAGGTAGACACTTGTATGTTCTGATATTGTGCAAAAATAAACAATTGTAAACTCTGAAGAAAAATAGGGCAAAAATGTTGCTATAATTCTCGCTAGGCCTGTCAATTTTAAGAAACGTAGGGATTTTGGAACACTATAATACAGGCTAATATGACGTGAATCATCTACCTAGTGGTTTCATGTTTGTCTACTTGTGTGCAGGTCAGAAAACTCAGTGAATATAAACGCAGGTGTAGGGGACTCTTACCTTGCTAATATATTTTGATAATGGAAGATAACATATAAAATTCTGCGTTTGCCTTGAAATTTTAAGGTTACAAATGAAACACGATTTAAGAGAACACAAATAACCTAGCTTTTCCTACACACACAGACATACAAAAAAAAAAAACACTTAGTCTACGTTACTCCTCTATAATTCTGGTTCAAGAGCGTTCATAGCAGAACTAAATTTTGCGGGAAGCGCTTGACCGCTTGTTAACAGTGCCATGACAGTCACCCGAGCTTTATATATATAAATATTGTTACGCATGAAGAAAACGAAGACCAGTGAACGTGCTTGCGGTCCCAGGTGGAGGAAGGAAGAAGAAGACGACGCTCAGTTGATGAACCAGCTGACTGCTCTTGCGCTCACCTCCGCGACTTAAAGTAAACGGTCCCCTTCATCCGTAAGGGTTACAAGCGGTCTCCTTCGCACGCAACAAAGTGGTGGAGGTGCGGGGTATCGCTCACAACAACGGACCCATCACTGCCGCAGCTTCGTCGAAGCCGTCGACTTGCCGGCCTCCCGCCATCAGCCGTGACCATCTTCGACATGCCAGAAGAAGGAGCCACTCCGAGGGCAGCGCCTAGCAGTCAACTGCCATACTACCGAGTTCCACCCACCTTCGGAGGCAAAGCGGGGGAAGATGCCGACGAGTGGCTCGTCCACTACAAGCGAGTGAGCAAATCCAACGGGTGGGATGCAACCGCTCAGCTCACCAATGTGGTGTTCTCCCTGACCGATACCGCCCTCGTGTGGTATGAAAACCACGAGGACGCGCTTACGACGTGGGAACATTTTGTGGACGAGCTAAAGGCTTGTTTTGGGGACTCAGTCGCCAAAAAGAAGCGTGCGGAGCAGACACTGTCTCAACGGGCGCAGCTACCAGGTGAGACATGCACAACATATATCGAAGAAGTATTAAAGCTGTGCAAGGTGGTCAGTGCTCGTATGTCAGAAGAAGATAAAGTCGGACATTTGCTGAAAGGAGTGGCTGAGGATGTATACAATTTTCTAATTGGAAAGGAGAGCCTCAGTTCTGTGTCTGACGTCATTCGGCACTGCAGAACTTTTGAAACGCTCAAGATGCGTCGGATTGCGCCAAAGTTTGGTCGATTGGCAAACGTGACGACGGTTGCCAGTGTGGACACGAGTCCTTGCCTCGACCTTCCTTCCACCATCCGACAGATCGTCCGCGAGGAACTTTCCCGCCGCGAGGAGTTGCATTCAACTGCTGACCACCATGGCGTGTACACGTCACGTGAGGCTATGACGACGCCACATTCGTCCCCTTGGCAACCGATGGTTACCGCAGCGGCCGTAGAGTACAGCGCAGCCCCACAGCCGAGGATGACAACACGCCCTCCGACTCCGCGCTATGACCAACGCGCTCAACGCACGCCTACTCGACGCCCGATGTATCGTCGTGACACACGCCACGAACCAACCCACTACACGCGGGAAAATGATAATATCCGCTTCATCGACGAACAACCAAGGTTTCGACCTCTCCCGGTGTGTTATTCCTGTGGTGTCCCAGGTCATATATCGCGGTTTTGCAACCAGCGTATGACCACGTGGTATGGCCAGCCCTCAGAGTTTTCTCGGCCCTCCGAACAGTCACACGCTGCCCCGTGGCCAGCACACGTATCATCTGGCGACGAGTATTGGCTCAGCAGCTCCCGGAATCGCTCCCCGGCATCTGACAGGAGTTTGACACCCCCACCGCAACGTCGTGCTCCCCGTTCTCCCTCACCGCGGCATCGCACCACGTCCCCTTCGTCACCGGAAAACTAGCTAGCGCGGCCGATGGAGGTGAGGTCGCTGGAGACGTGCTACTGACAGAAATACCTCCTGTGTTGATGCTGAAAAACAAAGTGCGCGTGCTTGTAGATAATGTCCCTGTGATGGCTCTGGTGGACACAGGCGCAACAATTTCCGTCATGAGTGTCTCGTTTAAACACGTGTTAGGGCGAAAGGTTTTGTTTAAATGGGACGAAGATTCAAAGTTCTGTGGAGTGAGTGGTGAGCCATTGCGACCTATTGGTGTGTGTAGTGCTGACGTATTTTTGGGAGGCCATGTTATTACGACAGAGTTTGTAATTATTCCTCGGTCGACTCATGATGTTATTCTCGGCATGGACTTCTTGCGGGAGTGTGGTGCTACTGTCGACTGCCGCACAGGAAAAGTATTCTTAAGTGGTAGGATTCCACCAGGACTCCTGGAGAACCCTGTAGATCGCGAAACTGCACTGTGTGTTTGTGGTGATACGGTCATACCTGCATCATCTACCGTTTGCGTTCCCGTTGTCTGTTGCGGCGCCGATTCCGACTGCTTCGAAGCTACCGTAGAACCGATGCACTTTAACTGTATGAAGAAGAATGTGTTGGTGCCACATTGTGTGGTGTCGATCAAAGGTGGACGCACTGGCTTATGGACCGTAAACTGTTCTAAGGAGCCCGTTATACTAGCAGATGGCATGAAATTAGCCTTCGCCAGGGAACACGCGTCCTTATCAGTGGCTGAATTTACAGATGTGCCGGAAGAACGTGATGGCCACAGTTCGGAAAAGGCCCTTTTGTCGATGGTAAATAAATCGCTCAGCACGAGTGAACGCCGAACGTTAGTGGGTGTGCTTTCGAAGCACGTTTCGGTATTCGACTTTGCGCAGAAGGACAATATACCTGCAATCCCTGCGTCTCGGACGCGCCATACCATCAACACGGGTTCGGCAAATCCGATTAGACAAAAGCCATATCGTGCTTCACCATCAGAGCGCCAGATTATCAACGAACAAGTGCAAGAAATGATTAAAAAGGGAGTCGTACAAGACTCAGCAAGTCCGTGGGCAGCTCCAGTGATTCTTGTTAAAAAAAAAGATGGATCTTGGAGATTTTGCATCGACTATCGCCGTTTGAATGATGTAACAAAAAAGGACGTGTACCCACTCCCACGTATTGATGACGCAATAGACTGCCTTCATTCCGCGTCTTACTTTTCCTCAGTAGATTTACGATCCGGCTATTGGCAAATTCCGATGCATCCTGACGACAAGGAGAAGACTGCCTTTGCAACCCCTGACGGGCTCTTCGAATTTAATGTGATGCCATTTGGATTGTGCAACGCTCCGGCAACTTTCGAGAGATTTATGGACACTGTATTGCGTGGCTTGAAGTGGAACATCTGCATGTGCTACCTCGACGACGTCGTCATCTTTGGCCGCACCTTCAGCGAACACAACTCGCGTCTGGATATTGTCCTGAACTGCATCAGAAACGCTGGTCTAGTGTTAAACTCTAAGAAATGCCACTTCGGAGACCGCCAAACCCTTGTGCTTGGGCACCTCGTCGACAAGGATGGCATCCGCCCTGATCCCCAGAAAACAGCAGCCGTTGAAGCGTTCAGTGCACCGCGCTGTGTCAAGGAGCTCCGTAGTTTTCTGGGGCTTTGTTCCTATTTCCGCCGATTTATACCTAAATTCGCCGACGTTGCGTATCCGCTGACATGCCTGCTACGGAAGGACACCCCCTTTGAGTGGACTCCGGAGTGTGACTCTTCTTTTCGTCAGTTGAAGTTCCTGCTGACGTCACGACCGGTTCTTCAACACTTCAGTCCTTCAGCTCCGACAGAACTCCATACAGATGCCAGTGGCATAGGTATTGGTGCCGTCCTAGTTCAACGCTACGGTGACCGCGAACACGTGATCGCATATGCAAGCCGCTCATTAAGTAGGCCCGAGCAGAATTACACTGTGACGGAACAAGAATGCCTCGCGGTAATATTTGCGGTTCAGCGGTTTCGTTCTTACCTGTATGGACGCCCCTTTACAGTGGTCACCGACCACCACTCATTGTGTTGGCTTGTGAATCTTCGTGACCCTTGTGGCCGCCTTGCGCGCTGGGCGCTCCGACTGCAAGAATACAGCTTCACCGTCTCTTATAAGAGTGGTCGACGACACGCTGATGCGGACTGTCTCTCGCGTATGCCACTTAGTACTACGGACTGTGACGCCGACGACTTCGATCACCTCGTGGCTTCTGTGTCGCCGCGTTTTCCAGACGTCGACTGCTTCAAAACCGAACAGCGAAAAGACGGTAAATTAACACCGCTCTTCACCGCTACGACCGCCTCGACGACAGCAAACCATTTCTGTGTACGTGATGGACTCCTCTATAAGAAGAACTTTTCCAGCACTGGCGCACGTTTTCTCCTAGTGGTGCCGGAGAGCCTTCGCACAGCGATTCTGAGTGCTATGCACGACGACCCTACGTCTGGCCATCTAGGTTCGGCGAGGACGCTCTACCGGATTCAGGAACGCTTTTATTGGCCTGGAATGCGACAATCTGTTGAGACGTATGTGGCCAGCTGCATGCAGTGTCAGCGCCACAAACGGCCATCTACTGCTCCAGCAGGTCTTCTGCAGCCGATCCCGCCTCCAAGCACGCCTTTCCAACAAGTGGGCATTGACTTCGTAGGCCCATTTCCGAAATCAGCCAAGGGAAACCGTTGGATACTTGTTTGCGTCGACTACCTCACACGCTACTGCGAGACGGCGGCAGTGCCCTCCGCAACTGCCACTGACGTTTCAACATTCCTGCTGCAATATGTGATCCTGCGACATGGTCCGCCTCGCGTGATCATCAGCGACCGTGGACGACAATTCACAGCAGACGTCGTAGAGGAGCTGCTTCGTTTGTGTGATTCCCACTTGCGTCACTCGACACCATACCATCCACAAACGAATGGGCTTACGGAGCGCACCAACCGAACAATTGTAAACATGCTATCTATGTACGTGTCATCCGACCACAAGAACTGGGATGACGTACTGCCTTTTATCACGTACGCGTTCAACACCGCCAAGCACGAGACCACCGGCTATAGCCCTTTCTTCCTGCTGTACGCACGGCCACCCCGGTACACAATCGACACTGTTTTCCCCTTCTGCAGTCACGAAAATCCCACTGTCGCCGAGACTCTCTGCCTCGCCGAAGAAGCTCGTCGTATTGCTCGTTTGCGCACTTTGGCATCGCAGGACAGATCAAAAGCACGCTACGACATTCGCCACCGTCCGGTAACCTATCGCCCTGGTGATTTAGTCTGGCTGTGGACTCCAGTACGGAAACGCGGGTTATGCCAAAAGCTTTTGGCCACCTACGATGGACCGTTTGTGATTATTGACAGACTCACGGAAGTCACGTATAACATAGCTCGCCTCACGGCGAGTGGTAGAAGAGCTGCCAAGACACAAGTGGTCCATGTCGCCCGCTTGAAATTGTTCACGTCAAGACACATGGATTGACTCGCCCGGCGGGCTTCGTCTGCGACGAGAGGAATGTTACGCATGAAGAAAACGAAGACCAGTGAACGTGCTTGCGGTCCCAGGTGGAGGAAGGAAGAAGAAGACGACGCTCAGTTGATGAACCAGCTGACTGCTCTTGCGCTCACCTCCGCGACTTAAAGTAAACGGTCCCCTTCATCCGTAAGGGTTACAAACGGTCTCCTTCGCACGCAACAATATATATAAATATGTTATTATACATAAATATAAATTTATATATATAAATACTACGTTTCTAGTCTTGATCTACCTGAAAACTGCCGCGAAGTATTGATTTGTCAGAAAACCGTGACAAATTGAAGCGATTTGTTCAGATTCACGTAAACGAGTTTAGCCGATCCAATATCTACGCCTTTCTACGCAGCCGATTGGTGTTATTCCCGTGTTGTGTTCTAAACATGCGCACAAAATTTATTCCAATTAGTTTTGATCAAATAATTTACTCCTACGCATGCAAATGGCTGCCAATCAAATGCATTTAGTCATACCGCAAAATTCGCAGCGTTCACCCCCTAATCATGTCGGTCTTGTAAAGAATGACAACAACATCAATTTCGTGAGCGCTGTGATGACGTAGTAAGGCATGGTCTTGGGTTAGTCGGTTCCTAGATTCGGCAAACATATAAACTTTAAACTGCGCGAAGAAGACTTCCCCGCGAAGTATAAAAGTTTGCTGAATAAGTGATGACTGTTGTGTTATGAAGCACTACAATGTGAAGGCTACCATAGTGAAGACAATCGCTGCTTCATCACGCACGGAGCCTATGCATCGTGAAGTCACGGTCGCACACATGTAGTTTTTGTATATAAACTGCGTTCAAGCATGATATTTTTGAAGCAAGTTTCGTGCAGTCAAAGTGGATAAAATGTCACCAATTGTTCATTAAAGTTGCTTAAATGTCGCCGTTCTCCAAACAGAAAACTTTACCACTAAACAGAAAGTAATGTCACTAAATCTAGCAGAAAAATTGCCCAAATGGCAACACTGATTAACAAAGACCAGTAAATTATCAAAAACAACGCTTATGTTGTTTTCAGAGATGGTTAGGTTAGATTTGGACTCGACTGTTGTTTTGTGAGATTTACCAGTGTGTCGCCAACACTACCATTTTCAAAAGTTGGGGGGTGGGGGAGTCAAGTGCCCCCCTGCCACCCAGGTGGGTACGCCTACGGTGCTAACTTACAACCACTTGCCTAAGCTGTCCTTGTTCATTTTTTCAGACCTGCTAGATAATAGCTTGTTGCAACGTACATGAAGAAAAAATAACAAAAGAAAACCTTATAAGATGGGGGATGGCTTGGCATCTGCAATAATTTCTCTTGTCTGGAATACTGAGCATTTTCAAGCACGGCGGCACTGATGTTGTTATAGATGACACCACGTAGGAACGACGTAAAAGCAATTAACGACTCTTCTAATTTTTAGTTTTTGAATAACGAGCTTGATTTGTCTTGCTTCTTCTGGCCAGCATATTCTTAACTAAGGAACACAACCTATATGTACAAATGATTTGTGTCTACAATAAGAGGAGGGGAATGAAGGCTGAAGAAATTTAAGGTGCTTATTGCATAGATGAAACAACCTGACGGACGCAACGATTCGGTAAATTATGGCGTGAACATTTAGTCAACCTGAATAGTTTTGGAATAGAATAAAGGCGGAATTTTCACATAAAAACACAAATGGCAGGAAAATAGAAATACAGCCTCTACCCTAAGTAAGCGATAGCGCCAAATATTGAGAGTCTCTGAGAGTCGAGTTCCCAGACTTTCTTTTTTGTGGGAACATGATTACGTAAATATGAACTTATCGACAAAGCAGTACAGTGGCAGAACGACTGCTTCATTTCTCGAGAAGTGAGCGGCTATCGAATCGAATGAAGCTGTCATTTTCCTTGGCGCGAAGCTCTTTTGACTCGAGTTCATATTAAAAGCTTGAATTCCGAATATAAGTTACGCGCGCAAGAGCCCCTGTGCAACGTTTTAATGGCGGGTGCTCAACGTAGAGGACGCAATACGAACGGAGAAGCGAAGTCCTAGCTTTTACTGCTAAGCTCTATACTAAATCTGTGTGATGCCTTCAAGTGCGCGGCTCCTTTGTCGTTGTCCACGAAATGGGGCGAGTAATGAAGGTGTGACAACAATTGCAGCACTTACACCTATTTTCCCTGAATGAAATTATGTGACCGCATATTCTTTTTAACAGGTAAAAACTGCGCTGTTGGCGTTGCACAAGGAATTATAACATAACCCGATCTGGGAATCGGAGTATGCTAAAGCAGCGGTGGGTCGATCTTGACATCAGGGCAAGATGTATATTCTCGCCAAGGTTTTAAAAGTTTTAACGCGACAGCATGATGCCGCGGCATGTCAACGAAGAGAAGTCGTTTGCACGCCGCTAGATAATCATCGTGCCAGAAGAGGAACTCTTTAGAGTGAATCACGAAGACCTGTGAGCTTCTTTTTTATCCACGACCTCCGCGGCTAAGTCAATCTTGAAACTGGCCGTCTTTGATCCGAGATATATAGCATGCAGAGAGAAACAAAGGAAAGGCTGAGCGGCTAACCAGAAAAAGCCCGGCTTGCTACCCTACACGGCAGGAAAGGGCATTTAAAGAGATAGGAAGGAATCATGACGAGTACAGCAACGGGAATCAGTGCTCAAAATCAACGCAGCACAAGTGACTATCACTGCCCATCTCTCAGGCACGCACACCGCACGAAGCGAACTAGCGCTCTGGCTGCCTTTAGCGCACACGTCCATTGTGATCCTGTCCGTGTATATTTTGCCCTCACAGTGACCGACTGTACAGTGTCTCGAACATGGCACACAGCATCTGCCTCTCCATACTATAACGTGGGCAGGTAAACCAAGGATGTGCGATTGCTTTCTTCCCCACTGAAAGTGTCACAGGTAAGGCCGTCGGCGAATCAAATTAGGAGCGTGTATGGCTTGGTAAACACGACACCAAGCCACAGCGGGGAAACGAAGTACACTCTTAAATAAATGTACACCCTTTGGATCCTACCTTCTCCCACGACAATAATCGTCATCTGCCATGGCTTGCGTTTCCTTTCTCGAAAACTCCTCTTTCGCTACTTTCCTGTCGAGAATGCCGTGTCACCCTGTCCACGCGCAAACAATTCGTGACTTGGAAGTACGGGGCTCGCAGCGTTGAAAGATAGGAATGTGGGCAAGACAAACGACGATTATCGTTGGGGGACAAGGCACGACACAAAGGGTATAAACTTTTTTAAGAGTGAGGCAGTAGCTAGATCTTCCAGCGGCTCTATTCTGGACATTCTGCCACTTGCTTCGAGGCGTGACGCCGGCGCGACGCAGGCGCGACGCGTACAAAATGGCGCTGATGGCCCCGTTTTGCTTTCGTAACGTGACGCAAACGACGTTTTGCCCAAGAAACTGAAGTGAAGGCACTAAACGTTCTTGATAAAGCAAAACAGATTTCCTCCTCAGTAAAAATGAAGCATAGGATTAATCCTACGCTTCATTTCAAGGAGGATTAATCCGTCGAAAACGTTTCTCCCTTCCGTCATCTGCTGCGTACAAGGCATCGTCGGCTATATTAGCTAGTGTGCGTATCACCGGGAAACGGAATGCCTCAACATATGTTGGCAGCAACGCACGTTTTCTACCTTGAGACAACATACACGACCTACCAGGCTGCGTTATCGTCATCTCGTGAAACGCAAGTGACTCCGTCCGGCTCGGCTGGCTGAAAAACAGCCGAATATCGCCGATAGCGCTGCGCACGCCAGAGGTATCCGCTTGCGTTACGCTTGCGCAAGCCGGCATGGCGGCAGTCATGGACCACCACCACATATTCGCGAAATTGCAGATGCATTGTACGGGCTTCTGGACGCTACCGCTCCCTTTCTTTTCAAGCGATAAACTTCCTATATAGCTACCAACAACCAGAATAACCTCTTAGTCGATAAAACTTGGAGCTCACGCCACGTTTGATCATCTTGATAATAGCGCAAAATAGTATTTTGCAAAACTTCCGTTTTCCGGAACAAATTTCAAGATACGTGACTTGTCGACAGCCAATCAGAGTCAACATGACTGATAATGGCGGCCGTACAGCAACCATGCGTGTCGAGAATAGGGCCCCAAGTCAGGGTCGAGTCAATGTAGGCGATTGTTCGCAGAATTCGTTGACTGCCACAAGACCAGTGTTACTATCACGTGCCATGGGGCAAAATATAGCTGCTGTGTCTGTTCTTGCGACTGGAATCGACATACCGGTTGTTTTAGCCAACGCTTTCAGAAATTTGTAAAGGTTGCCTGTGGCAGATAGCACAATTATAGATCATGAGCTGCTGCACTCGAAAAGACGTGCATTACTTGCGCTAAAAATTTAAATGCATAATAGACTAATTAATAAAATGCACTAATTAGGTTTTCGCTGATTACCTTGCTGCCTATATTTCAATTTACAAATTCTGGCCGTGGAGTTTGCAAGGTGGATCCACTTGGAACGAATTCTCAGGATGACACCAGTTTTGAGATATTAATTGCCGAACTTTGCTCAGCAATGCGTTCGCATTCCAGTTACTTTCTTTGCAAAACGTCGTTTTATGCGTTAAAGCACAAGAGTAACTGGAACGACATTGCATATCTCTGCAAAGTTCAGGAATTAATATCTCGAAACTAGTGCCATCCTGAGAAGTCATTCCAAGTGGATCCACCTTGCGAACTCCACGGCTAGAATTTGTATATTGGAATATGGGCCATAAAGTAAATAGTGAAAAAATTAATTAGAGCATTTTTAGTTAATACGTCGATTATGCATTTTTAATTTCTTTGCGCAAGTAATGTCCGCCTCTTCGAATAGACCAGCTCATGAACTAGAATTGCGCTATCTGTCACAGGCAACCTTTAGAAATTTTTGAAAGCGTTGGCTGAAACACCCTGTATATCTGCCGCTGTCATGCATGAAATGGGCAGATTCGTCAGAAATATCGTTTCCACTGACACCACAGTGAGTCGAGAGCCACTGATAAAGCATATCGTGTCCTTGTTCTCTTGCTCCATGATGTAAATGTCGTATCTTTGGCAAAAGTTGTTCGTAAGAACCATGGTGCATTAAGCTTTGTATACTTTGAAGAGCTGCCTTCGAGTCACGAAAAATGGTCCAGCGATGAGGCGGCGTCTGAAGAATAGACTAATGCCGCTATATAACCGCCCTAGAACTTGTCAGACCTGTCTTGATCTTGATTTCAACAGACTATGCTGGTATAACACCTGCTCCTGCCAAACGAATAAATTTTACAAAACCGTCCTCATAAACATGGTTTCGGATGCTGCACACCTTCTATTAAAATTGAAATTTTCCTTGCTTTTCTTTTGTATCGGCAGCCCAGCTTTTCTTTTTAAGACAGAAATAGTGAGGTGTACCTCAGGCGTAAGCATGTAAGGGGCTTATCTGTACATATGCGATCTGCATCCCAGCATTTGAACCAACCCCTTTCTATCCCAGTTCGCGTGGTGTTCCGCAGAGTGGGGTGCTGAGCTCTAAACTTTTCAATCTTGCACTAATCGGTATTTGAAAAGCATAGAATGTATCCGTCTACCTACGCAAAGAAGGCCTGCAGATTTCACTGAAAAAGTGCTCTTTCATTGCGTTTACCAGCGAACCGATGTCATTGTACGTCGTTGGAATCAACAGTCAATCGACCCTAAACAAAAGAATACACCAATTTTGGGGGACCATCATAGACCGGGACCTATATCTTCGGGCCCGCACATATTATATGTGAAAAAGAGGCTGATAGCAATGGTTGATCTTGCATTCCTCTGCGGAAAGTCCTAGGGTTCATCAGTGCAATCGATGTTACAATTGTACTGTGCACTTTTTCACGGCTTCCATATGTGTAGTCCTAGTCCGAAGGTGTACAAAACATCGATAGGCCCGCATCACTTTTATTTGATGCAAACAATGAAACTCCCGTCTTCGATTGCAGCATTGCTGCACGATAATTGTACATTAGGTCGGTAAACAAAATGCACTAATCACAAAATATTGTCAAAGAGCTGGCCAATATCAGGCCGCAGACTGCAGGAAAAATATCAGAACCATTCATGCGTGTCTCCTATTCTGGGGTAACTTGAGATGTTAAACATTCGATATGAACGTATACAGAAGTATTAGGAGAGTTAAACTTTCCTTTCGCTTTCATGTACTGTTTACTTATAACCACGTCCAGCCAGCCGTGTCTTTGGTTGTATAGAGAGAGAGAAAGAGAGAACCAAACGCACATCTGCTTTGCTGCTCTGCATTGGAGAAAGGGGATGAGAGGGTGAAAAAGAAAAAGACTGGAAGAGAGAGAACACTAGTTGTTGCACTTGAAAGTGCACGCCTAGTCTATAAACGGTCGCAGAGACCCATCAACTTCTAATGGTGTAGCAATGCCGTCGTTGCTTTCTGCGCAAACGACAATGTGCTAAACCTGAGGCACCAGCATAATTGTAAATTGAGTTGCATTGGCAGCCCGGTTCACAGGCGTATAGAATGATGAGGGCCCGCGCTCTTTTAGAGCTTAATTAGGAAAACGGAGTGTGGCCTATATTAATCGTGGAAGCAAGCCCAAACTTCAAAGAAACGGGGTAATCTTCATATTTCTTTATTAGCTCATCCGTGCGGTACACTTTGAACTTCACATCAAAGGAAGACCTGCATGCCAGAGATCGCAAAGCACATATAGGTGACTATCCTGGCGATTAGTGTATAACTACACTCATTTGTGCACTTTACGTTTGATTCTGCGTGTATAATGGGCATAATATAATTCTCTCAACCTTATTGCGACCTTCGCCTTCAGCATAGTCGATGTTTCCAGGGCACATACGCACACACAAAAAATGGCACACCTTACGATGTCCGTGCTAAAATCTACGCAAATTTTGATGCTCTGATGCATTTTATACCTTTCATATACAACCTCATATCAAGTCACATCACAATTCTACGTGTATGAGGCGCTTAAATAGTACATTGTGTTCTGCAGAGCGGTCATCCCTTGTGTGGTCATCCTAACTTTAAACACTGAAAAAACTAAATATGTTATTTTTTGTTCAAAACAAAAGTGTATTGAATTAAGTGATTTTTCTATATGTGTTGACAACAATGTTATTGATAGTGTGTCTTCTTTTAAATAATTGGGGGGTTCATGTTCGACTGCCACTTGTCTTGGAAGGAACAGGTGCACAGTGTGTGTAAAAAGGTTGCGTACGGTTGTTTTACCTTGTCTAAGGCACGGCGGCACTTTCCACCTGCTATTCTTAGATCACTGTATTTTTCATTATGTCACAGTCATCTCAGTTATTGCAGTGAATCATGGGGAATCACATACAAAACGTATTTAACACCATTGCTAAGACTACAAAAACGTGCCTTGAAAACCATGGGATTACCTTCTTCGAATAGTTCTAACAATAACATTTTTGACGCAATGCAAATCATGTCATTCACAACCTTACGCGATTACAAAATAGCTCTTATGGTTAATAATATTATAAATACCAACTACCCCTTACCTCTTGGTGCATTCAGTATTCCCGTCCGCAACACTAGACAAGCCAGCAATGGCAATTTTAACCTTCCTATTTGCCATAATGCGTACGGAGAAAGACGAATAGAATTTACAGGAGCGAAAATTTGGAACTCGTTGCCAATTGAAGTAAAGCAAGCTAGGAATTTCAAACTGACATGCAAGAAACATTTTTTGGGAATGGAAGCAAGGCTACAAAGTTAGTTTTTCTTCAATGTGTTTGTGATTGCTGTCCTATATGTTATTTTGTATTGGACCGCTTACTAGCCTCATTGGCTATCGGTCCAAATATCTGTGTATACATTTTGTTTGTGTTACTCAATAAAGACTTCTTGATTCTGATTCTGATTCTTATACCTTTCATATACAACCTCATATCAAGTCACATCACAATTCTACGTGTATGAGGCGCTTAAATAGTACATTGTGTTCTGCAGAGCGGTCATCCCTTGTGTGACCTGAATTACGGCCCTATCATCACACTCATCCTCATTGTCCTTATCATCGGCTTTACGTAGTGTGCCCACTGGAAAGAGGATAAATTCGTCGTTTTTTAAGGGCATTTTGCTTGAAGAAAATGCGCACCATCGTTCAAAAAAAATATATTTACGGCTGAGTACTGCAGGAGAGTAGAAATAACTTGACATTCGGCTGTTACTCAACTTCGCTCGCTGCACGAGGCGGACCGGCCTCCTAAAAGTCGAAATCACAATTCCTCCGAAAACGCTTTTAGTCAAATTGAAGACTGGAACCAGGACGATGTCTTCGCAAAAGATATTCGCATACTTCCACTGCAATAACGTGAACATATACTTGCTTTGTCGCTATTTTCCTCAAGAGTCATTTGACGCGGACACAAGCATACACGAGCACTTGCTGGAAAGGAAATGGAGAGAGCGCGCTGTATCTCTAAAACGACTGACGCACATATCCTGTAAAGGGCTGTTGGCTGAATGAGCATCGAATTCTACGAGGCTCGACCATTGATCAATTGAGTGGTTAATAGGACATGAGATCCACAAAAATATAACGCTAACATCAACATCAGGCTGGTTCCATTAGGGCAATCTCCTATGTGACATCCCAACAGCGTAAAAGATGAGAATACTCTCAGCTCGTGAGTTGAAGCGTGGAGGTCCCTCAGCGCCCGAGCACCTGGCCGTTCATATCTACTTACCGGAAGATTCCAAGGGGTAGCTCTGGCAGTTGCTTTAAGTAAAGCATCCATAAAGCATAGTGAAGCATCCACCACAGCTATGGCGGCTGCCTAACTATAAGGCCGTCTGTATCTGGAAAAAGGGCTCCCAAGAACCCTCTGCAGCATGTGAGCCAGAGTGGGGCATACTCTAGAAAAACAATTTGGCTTCCAGCGGTAATATGATACGAACTTAGTATCTCCCATATAGAAGATAGTAATGTTCTTAAATTCTGAGTTATTTTGTGGGAGTGTGCAAATGCTTGTCGAAAATAAGTAATTTTAAGACGACGCCTTGAGGGAACATGATTTGTGTCAGGTTAACAAGCGGGGCTTTCTGCTTTATGCAACGGCGACTTCTCTCTATCTATACCATCAATGGGGTGCTTCGGTGCATTCTGTGCGTTTCACACACAACTGCACAGACAGCGAAGCGAGAGTTCCAGAGCCAGAGTGCATAAAGGCATTTATCCAAGGCATTTAATTGGTGTTTTCAAGCGAGTGATCCCTTTGGTGGCCTCAACTACGGCGCTATCGTCATCTCATTCATATTTTCCTCATCATCTCCTTAACTGCAGTGATGAATCTATCCATACATAATGTGTCAGCTCCAAATGAGTCACGTTTCTCATTTTTACGGACATTCCTTTGACAGATGAGCATTTACTGCTCGCCAATACATGAGGTAACAGTGGTGTTACAGAGCGCGTTTGCTGAAAAGAGCAGTTGTGACCTAGCGAATGGGCTAAGCATGTCTTCCCTGAAACTGGCTGAACGTGCCTGTCCTCTGCTGAGCAGATTCTCTGGGCTTCGAAGAATGATGCGCAATAGGAAGGAGAGGGCTTCGGCACGTTGGGTATGATGCCAGAAATTAAATAAAAAATGGTCTCTTGAGCAACTTAAGCAAAGTTAATAGTGTCTCAAAATTTCTTCGAGTGTACTTCGGTAAAGCGAAGAATGTGCCGGATGTAACGAAGAATGCTGCTCGGTTATAGCAAAAACGTAACAAGGGTATAGTGAGGGTTTCAAACTTCAACTGTAAAATGAAGGTAAAACAGTGTAGAAATGTCATCGTGGTGTTACATGTATGTGATAGTGCGCCATGTGCGATATGGGTTAATATCTTGTGGTAGCAGCCGCGTGGTACCGTCTTATGTATCGTGCTGTTTTCAAGGCCAATTCGGAGTGTTTTAGACTTGTAGCGCAGCTCGGAAGAGCAAAAAAGGAAGGAGGTAGGGGTAATCAAAGGGAACGGAAAACAGAGTGAGCGCTTCCGAGCTGCGCTCTTCCTTGCTCTTCCGAGCTGCGCTACAAGCCTAAAACAGTCATGACATACCAACTGGCCCAAACTGCCATGCTTTTGACCATTTCGGAGTCACTAAACGAATTGATGTGTAAGGGGCTCGTAATGGCTATTAGCAGAAACTGCGTTAAGGGTATCAAATAATGAAATTAGTCAGACCATTTCTCTTCTAAGTTTGCGCAGCTGTACAAAGGTATGGAAGTAGAAATTGTAGAGAACAACCTAGAGGGACCCCGGTTGGAAATCGCCCGCGGTTAGTGGAAGCGTTCATTGAAGTACCAAATTATGAGAGAGCAAGCACTACGCGCCGTTTGTTTTTGCTGAGCGCAGCAGAAAAACGCCGATCCCGTCTGCGCTACATCCATGCCATCCCATCTGCGACTAACGATAATGGCACTTTTGACTGTTGGGGAATACCGACATTCTAAAGACACGTGGGCTTATTGAGTCAGTAGCAATGACGCTATCAAATAAATATTAAAGTAGGGATCACTTTAATAGGCTACACGTAGGCAGAAACACAGCAGGAGACGATCACACGCTGAACGGAAGGAAAAGGGAAAAACAGGTAATATTTTGAACATATCTGGCCGAATATCGCGGCCGATGTATTTGCAATATCCCGACTTTAATGACAAACGGGCTTCATAGATTTAATTCCCCAAGGAAAATGAGTTCTCATTGGCACGGCACGCACAGTGCAGACAACTAAACTACTTGTGTCCTATTGGTTATACAGACCACTTTGCCATGACACAAACACCCACAGGAGATATTCAGAATGCAGTCATGTCACAACACTGGCCACATCCTCCATTTTGCTGACGGCGTAGTTGCGTGGCGGCTGTATGTTCCAGGGCTCGACCATGGTCCATGCGTCAATTCAGGACTCTAAAATTCAACAATCCTCTTCATCATCCAGTGCATGATGAACACCGAATTTCACTGTGCTGCCACGAAGCAACGAAGCCTGTGCACGCCATCGTATTTTTTCACCCTTGGACATCCGTCCGGACGCATTCACAAAAGGCGTGCTGCTTTAAAACCGAAGCTAACGCCGAGCTTCTTTTTGCGGAGACGTGCGCTTTGAACTTGGGCTAGATGCCCTGAAAAATTATCATTCGCTCTCAAATTTGTGTATCAAGCCTCTAAAACAGCATATTTTTTTTGCACTGCAATTCCCCAGATTCGCTGCGTCTGCTAGAAAACGCGTATCGTGCGAAAAATTGATCGGGTACTTGTGCTGATTGCTGAAGCTGATAATAAATCTCCATGCATGTAACTAATGAGAACTGTGCTTATTCTGTTCGCGTTGCATTTTCACTGCGAGTGTGTGAACTGAAATTGTACAAGTCAGGTTGCACATGCATGTGTTGTGAAAACGGAGGACTGTCGTGATCACCACGCTGAATGTGAGAAGTTGATACCGTGCCCTGCTTTCTTCCGTTCACCGCAGCACGTATCAAGTTTTCGCATGATAGAGTGCTGCGCTTGTTTTCTCTCATTCACAATCTGCGCACTGATTAATTCTCGCACTGTTTTTGTGTCGGTAAGTTGGGTACTTCAGTGATCACATGAGATCTGGATGGAAGCATAACGCAATAACATCAGCAACCCTGCAAGAGAGCAGCTATACCCAATGGCCTGGTGTCTCGATACCCGAGCGCAAAATAAATGAGCAGAACCTTATTAGGTTCGAAAGCATGGAAAACGAAGGCGCATGTGAGTTATCAGTATGCTGCGTAACGAAGCAGCGACAACTTGAAGAAATAACGCGAGGGCCATTTCCTGTCTCTACCATTGGTGTGCTGCTGTGAATGAGTGCTGTAGCTAGCAATTAACGTTCGCCTAAAATGTGACTGCTGCTCTACTTTGATGCCAATGTTAACAAAACCTTTTTCGAACTTTGCTGAGGTGTCTTATTTTTTGAGTGAATAAAATGCAATAAAATCTCCATCTTCACGCTAACACTAACGCCTTAAAGTGCTTTTTTTACTTTTTGCAGCACAAATTGAGATACAAATTACACGAACATGCACTTGTATGCTCAGGTATGTTTCATTTTTGTTTTGTTTCGACCAAATTTACTCTCAACAGTGTGCCACAAGAACCTAAAATGTTTGTGGTTTCTAGTGCAGACAACAGGGCGATCATTTTTAAGCTTTACAGAAAATTGCTTGTTACAAATAACATATTTCTTGTCCTGGAGCTGGATCAATCATTCAGAGACGCGGACATTACTTGCAAGAGATATCAAAATACATATTCAACTATTTTAGAAATCATTAATTAAAATCTTTATAATTACTCTATGGCACATATTGCAGTTTTACAATTTACGAATTGCAGCCGTTCAGCTCGCAAAGAGTATCCACTTGGAATAGATTACTAGAATAGCACCAGTTTGGAGATGTGCGGCCTCAAATTCGACGTGAAAATGCACTGGTGTTCTTTTTAACGAAAACGTTTTTATGCATTGAAGCACACAAGTAACCGGAATTTCATGCATTTCGTCCCACACGTTGGGAAATAATGCTGGGTAATGCTGGGTAATGCGGCTTAGAACAGCTGCAATTGTTAACTATGGTTGAGGATTGGGCGAGTTGGTATTGCATTCTAAAACTGGTACAGCGCCACATCGAAAGGAAGAAACAAGCCGAGCCGGTCAGATAAAGAAACAGAGCGCTGGCCGGCTCGGCTTGTTTCTTCCTTGCTCTGTTGCGCTGTACCAGTTTGATAATGTAATTGTTAAAATGCTTCAACCCTGCTTCCACCTGCTGATGATGCATTGCGTAATGGGTGTTCTCACTCGTTTGCTTATCTACTTTAATTATCTTCACTAATAATAAAATGTCCTCGCTATTAAAGGACGTCGCGTCATGGCTGTCCTGCCTCAAATATTTTTCAGTTACATCAGTATAACTGGAGTTAAAAGTAGTTATAACACCGATGCGCGACATTCTCTCTGCTTTCATGTCCACTAGCGTGCTGGAGATCTAACTCTCCGTAACTCTCCCTATGGTGCCTCTCACAATCCAGCGTACAGCTTCATGAGGTTGAACACCATGCTCTAATTTTATTTTCCGCGAGACACCTACGAAAATTGTCGTTGTGCCGCTTAACGCTTTTTCTAGCTTTACTCAGCATGGTTGGCCACTGAAATATGCAAAGAAAAGATGCCCACCTGTCAAATACTTTGCCTATATTGATTTTTCAAGTACACATTCCTGTGAGTTGGAGACATCAAGAAATTTGGCACATGAATTCGATGAAGTTATCTTTAGCACTCAGCCCTGTGGTAAGCCAATGAAAGCTGTCTATAAGCGCCATAGTCGAGCAACCACGCCAGTCTCAGTTAGGCAAACTTTTCAGTTTGGCCTCAGAAGTGACGGAATTCGGCATATGGGATGTCAAATCAGCCTAGTAGTTAAAGAGTTCAACTACCGGCATCCCGTTACCACACGTGCTAACCACAAAATTCCGCAATGAAACCATGTACCCTGTCCTGCAGACGTACTTGAAATGGGCTACAGGATGCCTTCTAAGTTCCACACTCAATGATGAAAGCATTTGTTTAGTGTTGCCGTTGGGGCTAGGCGCACGGTGTCGAGGAAAGTAGCTTATGGCAGTCTGATGTCCACTGGAGATGAATTTCGCAGCATTATACAATGATGCTGTATGCGGGAGGTTGAAAGGCGTTGCTCTAGGCCATCCGATGCAGGCTTCTAAAAATACCACAGGTGGAGAAGGAACGAACCCATTTTTCAATATTGCGAAAAAGTGCTCTTTGAATGGTTGACGCTCACCATACTCTCAAAGATATAAAAAAACACACGCTTATGTGGAAGTCCCTGGAGCTGTGAATATTGTAGTTCGTGAATGTCCCTATGAGTCACAGTGCCAAACAAGAGAGAGGCTCACTGGAAGATGGAGGGAAAGTCATAAACAGAGGTTGAATAAAGGATCTCTATGGAGCAAAACTTTCGACAATAATACTTGTCTTTGTCAAGGCACAACAACGGCTTTAAATTGCCAGCTATGGCTCATTCTCTACCAGCCATAGTGGGAGAGAAGAATAATGGGGTCTTTGCGTATAAAAAAAGTGACATCAAAACCTTTGAAAAAAAAAAACGTGATAGCCTTTACCTGTAGGTTACCCAAAAATCATCTGCCTTTGCACAGGTGTTCACATTCCTCTCCGGGAATATTAGGGGTGCACTAGTGCAGTGTATGCTGCAGATGGACATTGTTGCTGGCACTCATTTGTTCCCCTCTACCAGTTAATTTAATTATGCGGTTTTGCGTTCGAAAACCCCATTATGAGGCAGGCCGTAGTGGGTGGACTGCAGAAATTCGAACCATCTGGGGTTCTTATATACGGGTGTACATGGTGTGATTCCGCATTTAACCCTGATCAAAATGCGGTTGCCATGGCCGGGATTCGATCCCGCGACCTCGTGGTTAGCAGCCCAACACCATAGCCACTAAGCAACCACGGTAGGTAACCGTCTAGTAGTCTTGTCAAATACATGCAAGACGACCATTCGCGCTCTTAGTTTGCGCAGGTGCTGATGGGTGCCTTTTCCTCGTTTACTTTGTTGTTTCTATTGTTGACAATTATTTGTTGTAGACAGTATATTTGTGTGTTCGTGACATGTGTGCGTATTTCTGGACTGTGAACTGGGATAGCTGACTCTAGTGTCACCTACGTTCCCATCGGTTCGCAGCCCTTTAACTGGCAAAAAAGACTTCACCCCGAATGTTTTTATTCCTTTATTTATTCTTTATATTGTTCAAATACACTCCAAACGAAACATGAAAGGGTTTTTCTGAAAACTAAGTGAGATGCAGCGGGTCGAAATTATTGTTGACCAGCTGGTTAGAGGCAAATTTATGGTCAAAACTTGTGTATGATACTTGCTTTGACAAGGTAAATGTGTGTTCTTGAGAGGCATCTCAATGCAGAAACAAATAGCTTTTTTAACAAAAGAAAAAATTTCCCCATAAGCGATAACATGACCACCACGTCCACTAAGACGATACCGACGAGGTCTTCAAGTTTTGTTACCGAAACATCTGCTCCTCCTCAAGGTCGACGTTTTTGTGACTACCACTATCCAGCAGATACATAAATTAGGGTAAATTAAAAGGCAAAGACTAGTATTTGGTTTTGTAAAATGTTTGCAGATATTTTTGTAAGGTGCTGCCAGTCAAAGGGTTAAACAACAACAACAACAACAAGCATTCGCGCTCTGTGGAGTATGTAAGGCCAATACGCTTGTTTGGGGCTATATCAATGCACGTCAGCGCCACCAAGAATTGCCATTGCGATAGGCCAGCCAATCTAGATGCACGTAGCTGTCGGCTCCCAGAGCGCACATTTGTTGTCTTTCAAGGATTTCGAGCCATCACATGGCATCGCTGCCACAAGACAGACCTCAAGTGGCATTTTCATGAGCAATCACTGGTCATCAAGAGTGTAAATATACCATCTACTCATGCATCGGTGATGGAACATTCAAAATACCCTGTGGTGCCTACCACTGCTTCAAGTGAACCTAGGTACTTCCGGAATTACAAAGATGGCCAACTGTTCATTCATGGCACTGAAGCAACCGGCTCTGCTTTTACTGAATCAGACAAACCGAGAGACCAGACATAACTACAAGCGCAGTAGTAGCTTTCGTGGTTCCTGTTACCAGGGGTCACGTGTTGTGATTCTAAAGCAGCTCTTCAAAGCATCAAGTCTGCTTTACATTCCAGAGCGTGCGCCTAAATAGTATTCAACATTAGGGAAAAACACTATCATTCCTTAGAAACAGGACATACCCGCAATTTTTCGCCCACCGCCGAGTCTATCAGTGCCGACAACTCTGCTAGGGACACGTGGTACAGTCGCTCACCATCGCTGCACGGACACCAGTCTCGCTCACCGTAAACAAGTCGCCCATCTTCCCGTTCGCCGCAGCCACGTTGCCTTTCGTCCCCTGTGGCGTTTGGCAGCACCCTTTCAGAAAACTAAGAAATGCAGCCCTTGTAGGTGGTGTTGCATTGCCTAGTACTGCAGCAAATCCTCTGTCTGCGCCCACAAGGAGAAGCGTAATTGACGTCAAAATAGACGGCGTACCTGTCCAAGCACTGGTCGACACTGGAGCCCACGTTTCTGCGATGAGCGCTAGCTTACGTAGACCCCAGCAGCTACCCGAGTGCTTCGTGTGGCCGACGGCGGCGTGCTGGTTGTTCTTAGAATGTGTACTGCGCTTTTAATTATAGCCGGTCGCCCTAATTCTGTTCTTTTTGCTATGATCGACAACTGCCCTCACGGCGTTATCCTTGGATTGGACTTTTTATCCACTCATTCTGCTCTCCTCGACTGTGCGACCGGCATTCTTCAGTTGGAACTGCCTCAACTCGCCGATGCTCCGAGCACCACCTCACCGCAATTGTGCTCGCTTCACGATGTGCGTCTGTCACCCGAAGCAGTTACTTACGTCACTTTGACCCCTACGCCACAGGTTCCTGACGGTAAATATGTGCTTCGCTCCATCATGGACGTGCTTTTGAACTGGAACCTTGCTGTTCTGCATACGCTGGTCACGGTGACTAATAACGGCGCCCTTCTACCGCTTCTGAATTTTAGCCTGTGCCGTCGAATGATTTCGGCCGGCATGTTCTTGGCCAGCGTTTCTAGTGGTTCCGAATTTGACATTGAGAGTCTGAATGCCAAGAGTGGTTCATTAGCGCCAATTGCAGCTCACAGCTCTGGTTCCTAAACGGATGACCTCGCGAAAAAGATTGCACCTGACCTCACCTCTGCACAGGCCACGGACATACGTCACGTGCTTGAATCGTACAGTGACATCTATGATTTCGGCGACAGGCCTTTAGGCCAAACATCTGTCGTTCGCCACCGTATGGAGACACGAATCCTATTTGTCGGCATCCCTATCGTGTATCGCATGCTGAACGTAGAGTCACCCAATCAGAAGTGGACAAAATGCTCTGCAAAGGGGTCATCGAGCCATCGGCCAGCCCTTGGGCTTCCCCTGTCGTCTTTGTGAAAAATAAAATGGTACCTGGCGTTTTTGCGTCGATTATCGCCACTTAAACAAGATCACGCGAAACGACGTCTGCCCACTACCACGCATCGATGGCGCCTAGGACTGCTTGCATGGAGCTAAATACTTCTCGTCTATCGATCTTCGATCCGGCTACTGGCAGATTTCAGTTGATGAAATGGGCCGCGACAAGACGGCCTTCATCACGCCGGATAGCTTATATCAGTTCAAAGTCATGCCCTTTGGCCTATGCAATGCTGCTGCGGCATTTGAACGTATGATGGGCTCTCTTCTGCGATGCTACAAATGGCCCACCTATCTTTGTTACTTGACGACGTTATTCTTTTCTCTCCCACGTTTGGCAGCCACATTACCTGACTCGCTGCCAGTCTTGGGGCCTTCCGAAAAGCCGGCCTCCAACTCAGCTAAAGGAAGTGTCGATTCGGGCGCCGTCAGATTACCGTGTTGGGACACCTCGTTGACACATCCGGTGTTCAACCAGATCCGGAAAAAGTTCGCGCCGTACGCAGTTTCCCTGTGCCACGTTCTGCTTCTGACGTGCTCTGCTTCGTCGGCCTGTGTTCTTACTTTCGCCGTTTCGTCAAAAACTTCGCCGACGTTGCTCGGTCTTTGACAGATCTTCTGAAAAAGAACACGCCATTCTCATGGGGCCCGAAGCAGGCTCACGTGTTCGCCGCCCTCATCGGGTTTCTGACCACCCCTCTCATACTTGCTCACTTTGATCCATCTGCACCGACTGAAGTCCACATTCACGCAAGCGGTCATTGCATCGGAGCTGTTCTAGACCAACAACAGAATGGTACCGAGTGCGTGGTAGCTTACGCCAGCAGCCTGCTGTGATCTGCCGAGAGAAATTACTCCATCACCGAGCGGGAGTGCTTGGCTTTAGTTTGGGCTGTCGCCATGTTCCATCCATATTTGTACGGCCACACGTTTTCGGTCGTTACAGACAACCACACACTCTGCTGGTCTCCTCCTGGCCTCAGGGCAGTCAGCTGAATGCTGACTGCCCTGAGTTGCTGCTTGTCCTTCCTCGTCATCTGCGATCCATCGCTCTCGAACAACTTCACGATGCACCGACGGCGGGACACCTTGGAGTTTTGTGCACATACGACCGCGTACGACACTGGTTCTTCTGGCCGCGTCTCTACCGCTCCGCGCGTCACTATGTCGCAACTTGCGAATTGTGTCAGCGCCGGAAGAAACCTCCCCTGGCACATGTCGGACGACTCCATCCAATTGAAGTTCCCTCTGAACCGTTCTTTCGCGTAGGCTTCACCTGCTTGGCCCTTTTCCGAAGACGACTAGAGGGAATAAGTTGATCGCCGTCGCTACTGATTACGCGACACGCCACGCGACAACAAAGGCGTTGCCGACTAGTTGCGCAACCGACGTCACCGATTTTCTCCTTTATGACCTCATTCTCCGCCATGGTGCACCTCGACAGTTACTTACAGACCGCGGCCGCTCATTCTTGTCTCGAGTTGCCGACGACCTCCTCCACTCTTGCACCACTGGGCACAAGCTGTCCACCGCCTACCACCCACAAACGAACGGTCCTACGGAACGTCTCAACCCAACAATCACAGAGATGCTGTCGATGTACGTCTGCAACGATCACCGCGACTGGGACGCCACGCTGGCCTACGTGAAGTTCGCGTATCACCCGTCTCGACCTCACAGTACCGTTTGACACCATCCTCCCTTCTGTGCCACATGTTGCAACTGAGTATGCTCCTGAAGTCATCGATCGCGCTCACATGGCACGTCATGTCACCCAATCTCATTTATTAGCCTCGCAGCATATAGAAAAACAGCGTTATGACCGGTGCCATCAGGATGTTAAGTTCGCACCAGGTGCTTGGGTGCTCCTTTGGTCACCATGTCATCGGGTTGGTCTATCCCAGAAGCTTAATTCTCTCTCGCTACACAGGGCCTTATGAAGTCCTACGTCAAGTTAACGACGTAAATTACAAGACTTCGCCGCTACAGTTTGATGCATCCTCAAGTCCGACGCCTGTTGACGTCGTGCACGTTTCGCGGCTGAAGCCATACTTCGCTCGCAATTCTTCGCCTACCATGGGCCGAGACGGCGCTTCACCACCCGGGGGTCCTGTTACGGAAGGATGAAAGAAGGCAGAGGAAGAAGATCGCGAAAAGCTGGCTGCTGAGTATTTTTGATGGTCAGCCATCTTATCTACTCAGACTCATCCTGTATATATATTGAAAATACAGTCTTTATGTAATCCCAACATCCCCGTAACATATATTTCAGTGGTTTGGGGCTCAAAGGGTCATCGTCGGTAGTGACTTTGCTGACAAGGTGGCCCGATCTGCCGACCGAAGACGCCCAGACGCTTCCAATTACTCTGCCGAGGACGGATGTTGCTACGAAACTTCGTAATCTTGCTCGCATAAAGGCAAAAATTTGGTAGAGTTCTTCGAATGTCTTCAATTTCTGGCTGCATAAGCTGGATCCCTCACTCGGCTTCAACAGCCAACTATCCTCTCCCACTGTGACGTAAGCTTGATGAGCCGCTTATGACTAGGAGTGGCTTTTACGTACACTTGCTTCTACCATAATGGAATGGCCGATAGCACGAGGTAAAAATTGAGCACCTGTTGTGTAAATGTCCTCGGCATACCCTGTGTAGGGTCCGGTTTGTGTCCGGTTTGCTACCCCGTGTGTACGGCAGCAAACCGGGCGCTTGTGACGCTGACCTCCGTGCCTTTCTTCTCTATGCTTTCTGTAGCTGTCTAAGGTAGCTTTAGCCTTAGTGCCTTTACACTGCGGTCGTATTACCTTAGCAAAGCTCAGAAATGCTCACTTTATGCTAAGAGAGGAGCCAATGGCAGAGGTAACAACCTTTCGCGACTTTCATGCTGCAGATGATGAATCTGTCCTAGACGTGGTGCATCTCTCGCTTTCTGATTTCGAGCATGGTGGCAATGTTTCTCATTTTTGGAACGAGTTCAGAAAATTAGTGTTGTTATGCATTCAGAGGTTTGTTTTTTTGCGTAGAAAGACTACAAAGCATCGGAACCCGTGGATTAGTTGGGACAAAATCCATCTTAAGCGGCTTATGAAATGAAAAAGCAAGTTACGTTAGCATTAACCGCCCTTAAAGAACAGCTGGTTACTAAATTTATTCTTGCGCATAGTAAAATTTGCGGGCAAACTTTTACAGCTTTCTTGAAGGAAGCTCCTGAAAAATGTTGGCGCTACTTGAGGTTCCGAACCGTGTGTTAATCATCGAAAGATTAATGGTAACATGTGTACAAACCTTACTTCAATTGTAAATGAATTGAACACTATTTTTCATCAAGCTTTTGCAAGACCGAATGCTCAATATTTGCGAATGCAAAACTCTGATCCACCGCCCGTTGGAAACCCAATGCCTAACCTAGCTTTTGCACGTGAATGAATATTTTCTCTTCTTTTGAATGTTAAAACGAGAAAGTCAAGCGGCGCTGACAGCACACCGTATCCATTTTTTGTACAATGCTCAGAAGTTATATCACATTATCTTTATATTCTGCTTAAAGCTTCACTCAATCAAAGCTCCTTAGCCATAGATTGGTTCATGGCTAGAGTACTTCGCGTATTTAAATAAGGAAACAGACGAACAGCTTCTAAGTACAGACCAATTTCTCTAAGCACATGCTGTAAATTGCTTGAACATGTAACAGCACACCATATATCTCAACACCTTGAATCGAAAAAATTATCCGTTGAGCATCAACATGGTTTCTGAAAGGCTGTCTCAACAATTACGCAATTAATTTCAGTTATACATGATTTTGATTCCGCTCTATATAATAATGGAGAAATAGATGCAGTTTTTCTTGAGATGTAAAAAGCTCTTGATTGTGTGCCACATAGTTTACTCATTGACAGATTAAAGGACGCAGGCATTACTGAGAGATTGATACTGTAGCTGCAGGCTTATCTGAAAAATTGCGCACAGTTTGTAAAGTGTGCAGGTGTAATGTCAGCTGATCTACCGGTCTTGTCTGGAGTACCACAAGGTTCGGTACGTCTTACTTTGTTATATTTACCATACGTAAACAGTATTACTTCTAACATGGATCACTCTGTTACAGTAAAGTTATTCGTTGACGACTGTGTGATGTACAGAGTTGTTAATAGCTCCTCTTGTCAAACAGTACTGAACAGTACTGAACTGAAGAGCCTCTGTAAACTTGCGGACTCGTGCGAACGAAATGGCATGCGAATCAATTTTGATGAAACAATTGCTATGACAATAACCACATAGGAAAAACCACTGTCTCATACGTATAACATTCCTAAAAAAATATGCAGTCAATAACGTCTGTCAAATATCTAGGACTGACTATTGCGAGCAACATAAGATGGGATAAGCATGTGAAGAATGTTTGTACAACAGCATTTAATAAACTTCGCTTTCTGTGCAGAAAATTAAAAGGCTCGCAGTCAAATGTTAAACTCGAGGCATACCGCATTATAGTTCGACTAGTCCTTGAGTACGCTTGCACAGTGTGAAACCCACACTACGTTGAAGGTATAGCACAAGCAGAACGAATTCAGCGCCTCGCTAGTAGATGTAGTGCATCTGAATTAAATTATAGGGTTTTACGTGCCAAAACCGCTTTCTGATAATGAGGCACGTCGTAGTGGAGTACTCCGGAAATTTGGGCCACCTGGGGTTCTTTAACGTGCACCTAAATCTATGTACACGGGTGTTTTCGCATTTCGCCCCCATCGGAATGCGGCCGTTGTTGCTGGGATTCGATCCTGCGACCTCCGTGCTCAGCAGCCCACCACCATAGCCACTAAGCAACCGCGGCGGATTTATTGTATCTGACTACCGATCTTCATCTGTTACCGATAGCTGCAGCGACTCGATCTGGAGCCAGCAAAAAAATTGTGAGACTAAAAATGCTTTTCGTGATCTATCGGAACAGACTTGGTCTGCCGCGCGAAACTTATGTTTCCCATGCACAGCACAGGTCGTCTAGAATTAATCACTGGAATGTTATCCGCCCGTACTTTGCGAGGACGATGATGTTTCAGAAGTCCTTTTTTGCCGCTCACAATTGAAAAGTGGAATTGTCTGCCAGCGTCTGCGGTTGATTGTACAAATGTAAATGTCTTTGTGAATTCTTTTTCATTGCACTTGATAAAAAAAATATATATATATAAGCTATCTTGCTTGGGCAGCACTGCTGCCTGTAGTACTTTGGAAATAGGTAAACAGTAAATAAACAAATAAATAAATAAATAAATGCTCACTTTATATTAAGATAGAAGCGAAAGGCAGAGATACCGGATTAGGCGCCTAAAGCAAACTTTTTCTGCTGAATGCCCATGCTATGGTGCAGCTTAATGGTTGGTCACTGAAGTGGTTGGTGCACCCGAAATAAGTTTTGTGTTTTGTTGAGCTCTTGTGCGCCTTCGCATTATTGGTACTTGATATCGCCTTTCCTAAATTACGCCACACAGAGAAAGCGTTTTCACTTGAACCATCAATGAAGTCACTGTGTGCAGTGTCGAGGATCATGGTTAGTTAGTCAAAACTTGACAACATTTGATCACTATGTGTCGCGGTTTAATGCCAGTACTACCAACACGGTCAGATTGAGTTGCCTGTCTGTCAAATAAAGTTACAGTAGCCGAGCCACAAAGCGTTTCTTATTTGTGATAATGTATGAAGTGATGCGGCGGAGAGTAACACACGTTCATAGCTGCACGGCGACGTGCGAGCACATTTTGTTCTTAAATCTGCAGCGTAGTTTGTGGAGTAGGACGCTGCGAACTAACGTGACAAGTTTGTTTCCTTACTGTCCCGCTTAGTAGTATGAGGTTCATTTCATAGATGCGGTCGCCTTGAAAATGCTGGGCTGGTTGTACATCGTTTTTATACTGTGTGCCGCTTCCACATAGAATAAACGCACAAGTGTAATATCAAGTGCATCTTCAGGACAATTTTGTTGTTCACACAGACACGTCCTAAGTACTTGTGATATAGTCGATGATTTTGCATACCAGCAGCCAAGAATGCAGATGTTCCTTCATTTACGTTAAGTTTGCAAAAAACTTGTTCGTGTAAGTATTCATGCCACGGGGATGCGAATATTTTTAACTCCGTATATTAAGCTACAGCAGAAGGTTTCATGCACGAGATATCTCTTCATATTTTTTTTTAAATTTGATCTAAAGTGACACGCACCGGCTGTCTTGAAGCGTTGCGAAACTTATTTATGGCTTCCACTGTTGCGTAATCCCTGTAGATGTCCAAGCGCAACAACGAGAATACGGATTATCAAGGTTAATACTGGACGTGGACAATATATTCAAAGGTGTTGGGACGTCATTCCCGGCGCTATACCAAAAAGCACATTTTTATTCTTTCGAGCGACAACTGGCAAAAGCCTGTGCCTGCAATAACATTGGTTGGGAAATTTCTATTTAAGAAAAAGACAAATTTGCAGTAAGTTATTCGCTAGACACCCACAATAAGGCCGGTTCCATACTGTCATCTCAACAAGGAGTGTTGCGAAACCTTTCTTCAGGCCTTCTTCCGGCTTCTTACGAAACGATGCTCTTTGTGCGACAACGACGATCGCCGCATTGTGCAAATAACACCGGCGTCTTCGTAACCATGCAGCTGAGGGACAATGAGTTTCTTCTCGGCGGTGGCGGTGGTGGAAAGGGCGCATCTGTGTCTCACTCGCTGTGCCGGCATTCCTTGACATGGAGTCGGGACCCACCCGCCCAGAAGTTCAGCTCAGACGGTGCTCAGCTGGTCAGATTATGGCTCGCGCGCACGGCGCATGCTTTTAATCTAGAACCGGGGGTCCCATTCAGCTGCGCGCATCGAATCTTGCGTTGAGCGGGTGCTCTGGCACAGCAGGTGCTAAGAGGAAGCAGGAGAAAGTGGATTGTGCGAAGAACGGCTCAGACTGTAATGTGGCGGCGCGTAGGGTCGGATCAGTAGAGGCGCGTGCCGGGAGGCATAGGGTGGGTGGAGGAGCAAGCGTGCATATTGACAAGGGCACAGTACGTATTTTCCGCTTCCCGACTACATTGCTTACCTTCACGCCCGCATCATATTCACACATCGACGTTGCGCAGGACCCCACCTGCGCTTGCCCAAGCTTCCTTCCTTGCTTTATTAAATCGATGCTATTCTCTGCTCTCCTTACACTACGTTAAGTCATCCGAAATTGACGTGGTGTTGACAAAGACGGAGCCACACTCCTTCAAATCTTGCCAATATTTCGCACCTTAGATTTCATATTTATTTCATATACCTGTTCGCAAGCGGCAGTCGCCACACCGACGACTGGCCGGAGATCTTCAACATTCACATCTCCTCCTCGTACTTCCTTATTAGCAGTGTATATGCAGGTGCCAGGGCACTGAAATGATAACTGCTGCTTACATCGTATGATTGTGTCCCCAGCTTCTGAAGAACCACGAGCAAAATACACAAAGCTTTTTGTTCGTAAGTGCTCTTCAACACCGGCCGACCGCCTTCACTAATAATATGCCCAGCGTCAGGATTGGACGGTATTTGCTCTTGCGAACAATTCTAGCCTAAGAGCGCTTTCGGGAATGCGAAACCAGAGGTTCGTAAAAGCCTGATTAGAAGCATAATATCTGATAAGAGGACTGTTCGAAGAAACACACCACCCAAAAGATGTCATGCCGACCAGACAGTGCTTCCAAGAATCACGCAATTGTATACGTTTCCGACAGCCCTAAAACAACCTAAGTGTCACATGGCTCTAAAGCCGTGCATGAAATCAGGCTAAGAGAGAGAGGGAGGAAAGGCAGGGAGGTTAACCAGAAGCGAGTTTCCAGTTTGCTACCCTAGCACTGCGGTGGGGGATATAGGGGTTTTAAAGAGGACAAAGAGCAAGAAGAAAAAAAGGAAAAAAAAGAAGAAAAACAAAGAGGAAAAAATAAAAAAAACAGGTAACAGAGAATGCATTCCATCTCCAAGGTGTTCACACGGGCCGGGGTCGATCTCAAGAAGCGCAGTAATGTTTGCAAGGCCTTCAGGCTGACATGGCACACACAATCGATAGGCCAGCTGCGATTACCATTCGCAACGAAAAAACTGCTCCGATTCCGCCTACACCTACAATTACATTCATATACAATCCACGCCGCACACGCTCAATAGAACCTGTGGAAAGCTGCATCAGATTTATATTTCATCCCTCAGTTGTCTACTCTTACACAAGGCACCAACCTAGTTCTTTTGCTTTCATTATTAAGCATGGACAAAGGCCCTGAAACGGGAATTAGTTTTTTTTTTCTCGATTTTTGTGAGATCATTTATTTCTCCCACGTTCGCGAGATGGTGTCTCGCCGAACCTCCAACTAGCTCGTCCAAAATTTGTCCAGCTGTGTTTTTAACCTTTCTTCTGAAAATATCGTTCAATTGAGGGAAAAAAAGGTCCTTAAACTGTAGATAAGTTTCGCTGCAGGGTCTTGAAAACCTTCGCCAGGAGTGACAGCTATGTTTTAATGAACGAGGAGAAAGGGAACCGAAGGACTATATTTTGATAATTCATATCGTAACAAGTCAACAAACAAAGACGCCAAGGACAACATAGGGAAAATTAGTTGTATTTAGTAATTGAAATGAAAAAAATAATGATAAAAATATTGTAAATGAATGTGGGTGAAAAGCAACTGGTCGAAGGGGTGGCACTAAACCACGTCATCGCATTACGCATGCGATGCTCCTACAAATTGAGCTAGCGCGGCACCGTTTTCCCATACACTTCTTGGGGTATTCACTTTCTGGGCTACTTAACCTAATCTTGAACCCTGTATGATGTATGACGGAACCACCCAAGAGATAAGGAGTAGCCGGCGCCTTAAATTCTGCGCCAACATCTCCTTACATCATATCAATAAAAATTTAAAAAAAACCTAACCCTGGAAGTGTTAGCCAGTACCACCACTCAAAAACCTAGGCGGCGGATGTGCAACATCCTTTCTGCCGCAGGCGTCACGAGCCCGTGATCTATTGAGTGACGGCAACTGGTGAATAAACCCACACATGCTACCTTAAGGCACCAATGTTGCCGGATTCAAGACCCTTGTAATGTATTTAACAAAAAGAAAGGAAACCGAGGGGCCCGATTTTTATTAATCAGGTTATAGCAAACCAACAAAGACACCAAGGCCAGCATAGGGAAAATTACTTGTACTTACTAAATGAAATAAAGAAATCATAAACTAATGGAAATGAAAATGGAAGAGAAAACAACTGGTTGCAGGTGGGATACGAACGGACGTCTTCGCATTACGCGTGCGATGCTCTTACCAAATGAGCTACCGTGGCGCCGTTTTCTCACCCCATTGCTGGGGTATGAAAAATTATATCACGGACCCAAACCTATCTCCGACATAGACAGCAGTTCATAGAAGTTAGCAAATGTTCTCCTAGGGACCGTCAGATAAGTTCGAGCATACCGCAAAGTAGCTTATTAGGATCTGTTTTATTTCTTATTTGTATTAATGATAAAATAAACAAAATCCCCGATGTGTTTTTTAATTGATTTACGGGTGATTATGTCATTTTTAGAAAAATTGTTTCACGAAACCATCACGGATGCTTCAGAAATGAGTTATCGCAATTTCCGATTGGTGTAAACTTTGGGGCATGGAAATAAATGTACACAAAACAGTCTTGCGGCGAGTAACGCGAAAATATGAACCTAGCATTGTTTGTTAAGTTCTAAATGGCACAATAATAACTTATGTTGAAAAATACAAATACTTAGGCGTCAAATTCATTAACAAATTATCTTGGTCACAGCCCATTGCCCTTAAATGTTCAGCACCTTCGCGCAAATTATGGTTCTTGAAAAGGAAGCTTAGGCACCGGGAAATACCAAAATTCTCGCATATAACCCATTCGTGTGATCGAAACTTGAATACACGGCGTTTGTATGCGATCCGCATACCAAGAAGGAAATTATGAATATGGAATGTGTACAAAGGAAAGGCCGTTAGATTTATCTTTGGAAAATATAAAAGAGAGTATTCCCCGTCCTTACTAATGCATACAAATAAAATCAATTCACTAGAACACAGGCGTAAAGTTAGTGGTCTCCAGTTGTTACACAGAACCATAAGTGGGAAAATTGGGTATCAACTGCCTCATTATGTAACGCCTTTTGATGCATGAACAACAAGACATAAACAACATTTTTCTTACGCCAATATTTGGTAAAACGAAACCTGACATGAATAGACTTTATCCGCGTACTATAAACGAATTGAATTCTATCCCTGTTTATGTATTTCAATCAAGCAACTTTACAGAGGAATGGGAAAACCATTTGTCCCAAAAAATAGCACAACGTTAAGCAGCGTTTGTAACTATTTTCTAATATTTATGTGAAATTTCCTGGATCTTTTTAAGTTTAGTGCTGTATTGTTATTTGACACAGCGTTTTTCTCACGTGTAATTTCATCTGTGCGTAGTTACCGTGCTAAGGCAAGCATTTAGATGTTTTGTAACATGTCTATAGGCTGCATCTTTCCATGCACCGTTTATGTTTTCTTTTTTCTCCATTCTCATTACCTTGTCACTGTATTGCCCCTCCTGCGTGGGTCAGCATCTTGGCATGCAGTATAAATAAATAAGTAAATAAATAAATAAATAAATAAATAAATATGTAAACGAAGTTAGCACCCTCAGATATAAATTTTCTAGCAACGCGTACATCAGACCACCTATGGTCGCCATTTGCAGATACCTGAATATAAGCCGCGTACGTACATCGACCACGTTGTTTATCAATCTGTCGCTGCTAGAAACTAGATAAACACCGCCAACAACAACAATGACAAGCATGCACCAGAAGAAGGGGGGCTAACCAAGGACCCTGATTTTTGTTAATCATATCATAAGAAGCTAACAAACAATGACACAAGGGAAAAGTAGCTGCAATTATATGCACTTCTTAATTTATTAAAGAAATTATAAATTATTCGGCGCCGTGGTAGCCCAATTGGTAGAGCATTGCACACGTAGTGCGAAGATGTGGGATCGTTCGCGACCTGCGGCAAGTTGTTTCTTCATCCACTTTCAATTTTAATTAAATTATCATTTCTTTTATTCAGTTAGCAACTACAAGTAATTTCCCCTATGTTGTCCTTGGTGTCATTGTTTGTTGGCTTCTTATGATAAGAATGCACCAAGTAACATGTCGCATAACATGATCAACCTAGACAGAGTACTCGGTTTCCCGCCACTATTCTCGTTACTTTCGTGCCACTAACGGTAACACCTAAAGAGTTTCGCGGTGCACAAATCAATATCTACACCAAAACAGACTACAAAAGATAAAACAATTGGACAGCACCGCTGGGTAATGCACATCTTGTGCATTTTATTCTACCGATAGACAGCGTTTTTTTTTTCTCTTTATAATCCGAAAGGAAGCACAGCGACGTTGGTTGGTTGTTAATAACTTTATTGAATTGTCCGGCAGGCTTTTGGCGTCCCGGGCTCACGTCTCCCACGATGCGACGTCGTGATCTTGTCTCAGCGCCGCCTCGTGGGCCTGCTGGACTGCCCAGAGTTGGCCGCCGAGGCGATATGCCTCAATTTGTTATCAAGTGAACAGAGGCAGGAAATTTAGACCCGCTGTTAAAGTATAACCACACACACACACACACACACACACACACACACACACACACACACACACACAAACACGCGCACACACACACATACACACACACGCGCGCGCGCACACACACACACACACAAACACACACACACACACACACGCACACATACACACAAACACACACACACACGCACGCACACACACACACGCACACACGCGCGCACACACACGCACACACACACACACGCGCGCACACACGCGCGCACACACGCGCACACACACGCGCACACACGCATACACACACACATATTGGCGCATTCCTATATTTATTGGCTATGCAAAGAACAACCTTCGGCCGATAGTATTATCGAATGCTCGGAACAGCGTCGGAGAAATTTGTAATCAAGATTCGTTGTGATTTGTTCCGGAATGTTTTGGTACATGCGCTGCTTCCTCACTGCATTTCAGAGAAAATACGTTCACCACTCGGTCTCATAGAAGCTCAATGTACGACTCAAATATATTCAGGCGTCTGAACCTACTAAGGTATCTTTCTGTAAACAGTGGCTACAACAAAAATGATTCGTCTCGAATTTGATGCGTTGATGGAATAATTCCTGCAGTGAGTCCTTTAATGGTTCTTTCGGTACTTCAAGAATGGCTTGAAGAGTTAATTGTGCCAAGACGCTATTTCGTTCGAATCGAATTGTTGCACATGATGTTGAAATGAATGACGCGTTATTAATACCCCTCCTCTTCTTGTGGACGTTTGATCATAAAGAAACACAAATAAATTAGGCAATCAATAGCTCTGAACACATTAATGTTGTGCATTTTCGATGACACTAGTATATCAAGGGGACAAGATAAATGGAGAATTTCCTATTTATTTACTTCGCCCGTCAGTTTTGAACTGCAAGCGTCTGGAGACAAGTTGTGCTCATTTCCCTCCTCGATTTCAATAAGTAAGGGTACCGATGGAGCATGGGTACATATGTAGTATTTGGCACAATGAATACGTTTGTATATCTTGTCCAAAAAAGAAGCAATGTACAAGTGCTTTTGTGCGAAGTAAATGAAGCGATAACTGCGAAATTTTACTCGAATATCAGTCCGTATTTGCGTCTAAGTATTTGGCTGACGACAAAAACGTATCCTGAATATTCTTTCAACTAATAAGCTGCATAAAGAACCTTTGTGAGGAGCGATTGTTCTGTCAAATACGGAGTCCTTTCGGTTTGCTCACAGATACGCACGCACGCACATGCACACCGGACGCACTTGCACAAAAATACAATGGAAATGAAAGTTAGGCGCAGACATTCGCAAGAATATTTTGGTGGAAATCTACTCATTAAACTCCTCTGCTGACATAGTAGTGATGCTAGATTATGAGAGTTTTCGAAAAATGTGCACATCAGCTGTTGACATTCACTCTTTGTCACAGCCGGCGGTAGCTGAACAAGTCTCCACAAAGGCTGCCGTGATAAAGACTACCGGGATACTACGCCGGAGTGTGGTGTAATCATGCTTCCGTGACAATGTTCAACTGATTGTGGGTTTATTCACTTGGATATGAGAACAAAATGCGAATCGTTACCTAACTTTATTAGATACGCAGTCAAAATATTGTAAAGAACTTAAGAAATGACCCCCATCCTATTTTCCCATTTTCTTATCGCGGTCCTCTACAACATTTCATGGCAGGCGGCTAAGCATATCTCAATTTCAGGAAAAGAGACGCCATTGGTGCTTGGGTAGAAGTGTGATCCTAGAAGCCTCGCGACAGAGTTGTAAGGCACGAAAAAAGAAAATCAGAAAGAGAAAACAACGTAACATATTCTTTTCGCTGTCTATAGTGCTGCGGTGGCGAAGGAGGCATTCTTCAAATCATCTATTGAGCCGTCTCCTTGCTTTTGCTTCTCAGCGAAGGTCTCAAAAGGCGCTCGACCGATCTCTTGCGAGTTCTTCTAGAGGCTATTTTGCCAGTGGGTGAAGAATCTGCAAAGCGCGCGCTGGGGCGAGGGCGCCATTGTTGGCGCAGGCCCCCAAGATGGATCATTCACTTCCACGAGCAGCGCGATAGATTCCAAGTTTTCTGGCTTCTTGGGCCAAAGAACCAGCAAGCGGCACGGTAGCCTCCAGGTCGGTATATCGCGCTAACACGGGCCCCTGTTCTCGCCCGCGGGTAGCCTGCTTCCCATATATATCCTCACCTCCCGTGTCCGCTATCCGATAAGTGGTTTGTGAGAACAGTCCAACAAAATGAAAGCGGTCGATGCCTCATGGCATTGCCTTCAGCTTCGGATCTCGTGATAGGATGGTATTTGTGTCAATATAAGTCCAGGCCCATCGCCGCTGCCCGTTTTTACTGCATAGACACTCCTAATCCGATAATTGACTCAATATGGAGGGTGCAGGGTGCGTTAGTCTAAATTGTGATTGCCTTTGTTCGGCGGAAGGAGCTGTTTATTCTGACCCATGTCAGCAGCCGCCGTCGCAATGTTGGTTTTGATACATTTTGATTTTCTCTGTTGCTGTCTGCCTAAAAGTTCATAGGAATGAAAGAAATCAAGTACGCAACGTAACGAGGGCCGCTACATAACTCTATTCCAAACTTTACTAATACATTTCTGCAATCAGCCCTCCATGATCGGTCAAAATTTTCTCAGCCCATCCGCCACTTTGCTTGTCTGTCGCGCGACATCAGAACCGCAATAGCTCATCATCTCATTGGACGTGTACACATTTATTATGAATGATTAAACCCGAACAAAGAAAAATAATTATTTCTGATTCTACGCTTTTTCTCCATCAGTCCGCTGCAAGTGGTCAAGTGTATTAGGGCGGCGCCCACTTCGCTTGTTTGTGACACGACGTCAAAAAACCACGAAAACTCACCGCGTCAAACTAACGTGTACGCATTAAAGATGCACTAATGTGCTGAATAAAACAGTTTTTTTTTATTGCGAAAGCAATTATATGGGCACTCCAAAGTCAAACGGAGATCTAAACGTCGCCATGCGCCGTATGCTGTATGCGCGAGTGAAAGCGTGCGAGGGTGAGCCGGCCATCGCGGCTCAATCTCGCTCACGCAAGGGAGGGAAACGGGGAGGAAGCTCGTCGTCCTCCGTCGCTCGCAAGGAACCGGGGGGAGGATATAGGGAAAGGGGGAGGGCGTTCTACTCCGGGCGACTCGGGCGGCCAAGCACGCCAGCCCGGGTGGCTGTATCTTGAAAGCCATCAGCGACGGGGACAGAGTCCACTGTGCGCTGTGTTTACGCGGCTTAGTTTGCGTTGATACGAGAGGCAGCACGAAGGCCAGTTCGCTCGCTGCTGCTGCCGCGCTTCGTCACTCCAGCGTTTTGACAGCGTGCTTCCACGGGCACCGAGTGAGACGTGTTCATGTTGGTTTCTGCGCGCATGACACCATGCTTGCTAAATTAGTTACGATGCCTATGTCTACAAGCTCATACGACCTAGAAAAATACTACCCTTCCTTCGTACAGCTGTCCACTAATTTGCTATCGCAATCGATGATTCGCCTTTTGAGCGAAGCTGCGATTTTTTTTTCGAAATAGCAGAATATCGCCCCCTTTTTAAATGAATAGAAGATAACTGCCCGCCGATCGCTCTGGCATTGGCCACTCAGAGCTGCCGGAGAGATTGGATTGAATCGCGTATAATAAAAATATTTTTGCATGGCAGTATAACGTTGTCAAGCCCTTTCGGCACGTACATGGCATCACTCTGCCAAATTTTCTTCGCTAAGGATCCGTTTAGCTGTATTTGTACACTTTAGTTGCACACCGTGGTGATTTTCTACCAGACGCCGAAAGCTAAGAAATAAGATGCAGGCCAATTGCAGATGCCGGCGCCACCCTCCTCATCAGGTTATCCAGTTCGACTGCGCTAGCCCGGCCCCACCGAAACCCTTTCGACTTCCGCGTGCTCCTCGCCTCTGGTGAGCCAATTAGACAAGAAAAACCTCTCAAGTGAGGCAGTTTTATTCGTCTTGAAAGGAAACGAATGTGGCCAGCTATAAACGAGGAGAGCATTTCATTGGCTTGATCAAACAACGCTGTGAGTGACCGCCCGATGCTTGCGTTGGCGGTTACAAAAATTTGATGTCAGGAGAATGGAACAACGAAAAATCGAAATTGTGCTACATTTGGGTGTCCCAGAGCCCCCAATCACAAAAAAGTTACTCGCTATCTCGGCCCTGCGAAAGTGCATGTGTAGTGAAGCTGTTGAATACCCCCCCCCCCCCCCCTAATGCAATGCTTTATTGCTTTAGAGTAATGGTAGTAATGGTAATTTAGAGTAATGGGTGTCAAAGTAATTTCGACAACACGCAGCCGCCCATAACGGTGCTGCAATAATGTTGTAACCAACTGCTAGGCTAGTTCTTTTATATACGAAAGGCTAGCGACGGCACTCCCAACGTCGCAAGCTGCTGTTGCCGTGGCAGCTTGCGCAACCGTGATCTTTACCAGAACACGTATGCGGGGAGCGCTATGTATTTTGCATTCTTATCAGGAACGCGTTATTATCAGTTATGTGGTTCGAATGTTTATTTTGCCCTTGTTCTTTATTCAAACGTATGTGTTCTGTATGTTGCATGCATGATTCCAAAGAACGTATGCACTGTTCACTTCCCATTGCTGAGTTCTTGAAGCCTCCGCCTTGCGGGGCACGAGTCACTGCCGCCGAGATCCGCCCATATTTTTGCTAATAGACGCAGACACGAAAAATGCTGACTACTGACAGGCTAACACCTTCGCTTTAAAAAGCTTTTGTGATAGAATTTGGCGTAAGAGCGAATGTGAGCAAGTCCTCATGCTGGGCATATCATTAGCGAAGATGGCTAGTAAATTATGAATAGGAGTAACGAACACAAATCTTATGAATTATGCCACAGCTTAAATTGTTGAAAATACCAAAACACGTGATCGCAGAATATTATAAGAAAAAAGCACTGCAAACGAACGTCTTTGAACAAAACCTATTGACAGACAATTTGCAATAAAGGAGAAGGCTGCTATGGAGAGCAGGTAATTTGCGTTTTCAGACAGCGGCTTTTAATGGCCGGTACCTGCGTTTAGCGTGGCGTGTCTCGTATTCCCTCGGCATAACCGAGTGAACGAGCACAGCGAACGATGAAAGAGCGAACGCGCAGCACAGTGGTGGATAAAAGATGGCGAGAGCAAAGCGAGTGCTAGGAAGAAGGCGAAGGAAGCAGAAGGAGGAAAGCGGAGGAAGCTACCTTGAAGCATCACCAGATGGCGCACAGGTCCGCGCATCCTAAAGTCCCTTGATAACTTAGCGCATCCACGGCAGCAGCGACACAGGTCGCGCGGGGAAAAAAATAAAGAACCAGAAAGTTCGCCTTCGCGCATAGTGTTAACCGCAAGCGTTTCCCGGCAAATGCTGCAGCTGCCGGGAAGCTGCAACTGTGTGGGTGGTCTATATGTAACGCAGCGCTTTGGGGCTCTGCCAGTCGGTGCGGTGATCGATGCGATGTCTGAATATATCGCTAAATAAAAACACGTATAGGGCTGCGGTGAAATTTCGCATTAAGGTGTATCGTAGATGTCGGTGAATTTTCTTTATTGACATGATAAATATACTCCCCACGCGTGGGTGCCATTCACAGTAGCCGCTGCAGACAGAACTCTGCTCATGCAACGCTTTTGTTTTCCATATATGGTATCGGCCAACGCACCCTCACATGCCATCGGTGAACAGACGGCAGCGCGTTACTCTGGTACCATCTAGTAGCGGTCGTCGCCACCGAGCCCATCTTGCGCGGCCCTACGCTTTTCTTCTCATGCCTTTTGCCGTACCCTCCTGCTCCGCTTTCCGCCTTATGGTTCCGCCGCACCCTCGTCTTCCGCTTCCCTCCTCGCACTCTCTTCGCTATCGCCGTCTTTCATCTCCCGCTGCGCTCCACGTTCACTTTTTCATCCTTAGCTGTGCTCGTTGGCTTGGTTACGCCGAGGGAGGACGCTGAGGTTCGAAGCCGATGCGAAATGCAAGAATGAGCACCTAAGAGCTGCGCTCTAAAAGAGGGGCCCGTATTCATGAAAGGCTGCTAGCCTTTCATGAATACCATGCTAGCCTGTGCTAGCCTTTTCATGCTAGCCTTTCAAAATTCTAGCCAATCATGATGATACACATACTACAACCAGAGATCAAAAATACAGGGAAGGAATTGCTTGCGTGCGGTGTAGTTCGCGAAGCCGCGTGATTATTAAGAATTTCAGTTAAAAGGCCAACAATTTGCCAATTTGAACAATGCGAATTGTGAACTCAACCGCATCCAGCCTTCGCCCAAAGTTTGCTAAACCTCTACACACATATTCAAATGTGCTTAACACTGGAATGTGATTAGCTTCAAGGACCATAGGCAGTAGCTTGCATACCTGTACCACCTCGTTTGCCAATAAATCATGAAATCAATCATTCATCATAATTATTGAAAATGGGACGTTAGCGAAGGCGGCCGGCCAGTGGCACACCGCCCTTACAAAGGAAAAGCTTTGTGACTTAGGCCTCATATTAAAACGATATTCCTTGTGAAACAAAGCACACATTCCTACTGCTTTGAAAGTGTAAGGATTTGAAGTATCAGGACAGCCGAGGACTTAATCCATGCATTTTACGGTTCCTATATATGTTCCGGACCGGTATTCGGAAAGAAATACTGATTCTGGTACTGCCAGTCAACTCTGATGACGGACATATCCCCGAATGCGACCAGCCAATGGGAAGCAGCTCTTACGAAAAAAAAGTTTTTTTTGTATTTCGCCCCCCGTATTCACCAACGTCCACGCTCCCAACACTTCAACGTACACCACGATGACGGCCATTGAAGAATGGTGCTTACGGAAGAGTTACAGGGTCCAAATTAACAAAACTTTTCGTTCATGAGTGCTCCTTCCCGTATTTTAGCCACTTTTTTTTATTGAAGTGAATGTTAGGAGAGGTTGGCGCCTTTATGGTGGCACCGGCTACTCCTCGTCACTTGGCAAACGAAACAAATTTGCTTAAAAAGGGATAATAGGGACTCAAAATATACCTCTCAGTAGAACACCGGATCCATCTTGTCTAATATTATGTCCCACATCGCGATTTGCTGGCATTGTCGCCTATGATTAATTCTAGCAGAAGAAATTTTTTTCTGGATATGGGTCCCACGCCACAATCTCATAGCGATGCCTTTTGCGAAATTCTGTGCCAATCTTATCATTTATCGTTCACGGCCGGCTGTTCCAACTGATAACGCGGGTGGAGCGACGCTCTTACTACTGACGAAGCGCAAAAAGCGCCAGACGGAATATCATCGGAAAATGCATCGCTACAAGATCACGACCCCTTGCTCAAGTTTGCCCTCTTGAAGAGGTGACTTTTCTTTCGATACTACACGTTAAAGGGACTTTACTAAAAGTGTCACCCTCGCTCCCATTTTTACATTTATTGCTAAAACCAACACATCACTCTGCCACATCTCCGCGCCAGAGGGCCTGTATCCACAAAATCGTTCTTTACGCTGGAACTTCTCGTAATAGCAGATGCCCGTTGATCGTGATGCTGGAGACATTAGTGAAGGCGGCAGGCCAATGGCAATCAGAATTAGCATTTAGGAACGAAAAGCGTTGTCAATTGTTCCCGTCAAAATCACCATTATTTACAATGGAAAGGGCCAAAGCAAAATTGTGCTAAAAGCACGAGCGATATCACGCTTATCACACATATGTCTAAAACCATTCGCTGCAGAACAGGTTCTCGAATTAGTCTGCAGGAGAAGTAACATGACTACCATGAAGACATCCGGAGAGCTTCTCATTCCTTATCCCCGTCAGCCCTCTCGACGCAAACATTCCAAGCCATGGGCATTCGTTATTGACCATTCCGCCGCCTGCGTCTTCGGTTGGCCTGGCTATCGCTGTTCCCGAATAATATCTGTTTCCTCGCATAGAGATCATCGGTCCGCATGCGACGTGATCTCATCGGATCGTTACATCTTGAATTCCGGCCCCTCTCGCCCTCAGCTATCGAGCTCGCGTAAAGCTTTTCTGTGTGGCTCACCCATGTGCTGTCATGCACACAGACGCACATGCATCATATGCATTCCTGCATAAGAGTTATGCAATGACGAGATCGGGTATAGGAGTACATGCCTTTACTCAATGTTCAAGTGGACTTGCAAATGAAATAAAACATTGTCGCTCATCACAGAATATATTTTTCTGTGATTTAACAATATTCGATTCGCCTGATCGATTATTTCTGGTGTACGCTCACAGGAAGTACACCAACTCATCCTTTCCTGCATAGCATAAGTGTCATTGGGGCGTTGTCAAGAAGTTCGGCATATTATCAGAGTAAGAGAGAGGAAAGGCAGGAAGGTTATCCACGGAGCGAGTTTCAAGTTTTATACCCTGCACAGGCATGGGTGGAAGATATAAAAAAAATGCCAAGAAAGAAAGGGAAGATAAAAAATATGGGGTGGGGGGCAGGAAAGTCTTTCTCTTAAGGGCGTTTGCACAGGCCAGTGGATTGTAAAAATGCACTCGGTAATGGATGCAATGAGGTGATTACACGTGGGACTCAAGGAGGGAACGTCATCACACACTTCACGCACCTGTCTCCATTCTCGCATTTTGCAGCATATAGTTTTCCCGAGATACTCATGCTTGGAAACTCGATGCTCACCCTGCATGTCCAAACGGCGAAAGCCTGCATCATAAAGCCAGGTGACGACGTCATTACGCGGTATTTCGCAGACCTGATTTGCATCTTTTATCGTAGTATGACAATGCTCCCGTCGCGGTGACCTCAAAGGTAGCAATATCACGACGACGTCAGGAAACACCTCAGCGTCACTGAGAGCTATGTGGATAGAGCAGGCATGCCCTCAGTATTCATCATGCAAAACCTATGGCGCGTCGTGGGCCCATCAAAGAAGTGTTCGCGTCTTACAGTGCCTATGACATGCTTCCCACTCATGTGTTTCTTTTTCGCTCATGACCTTTATGCTCTGTACGTTGGACTGATAATGAACCCCACTTAGCTTCCACAGAAACGCCATGGAAAAATGCAGCCATAATACAGTTCGTCTAACGGAGGAAATTCACTTACATAATGATTGAGCCTTCTGCCGTTCTCTACGCTTTATCCCCCAAGCATAAATGAAATATGTAACGTTTTCCTTTATGCACATGCAGCCAGCTTTGCAACAGCCTATATATAGTGAAATTGTATTGTGTCTTTCTGTGAGAAATTTTATTCGTTTTACATCTGCACACCTCTTAATGAAGCAGCACAGATGAAAGCCCAGTCGACTTGAGTGTGAGCAAATCAGAGAAACATATGCTAGAGAGTCTCGTATGGACACAGCCCTGGAATGTAATGAAATTACGCTCCCTGTCCATTCCTTGGTTTGTCATATTTTTTCTCTATCCCTCCACACTATCACGCAACCAATCCAGAAAATTATGTACGTTTTGCTTCTTTTCGTTTTCTTTATTTCAATCGCATCTCAGAAGGTGGAAAACGCTTTGCGCTCCCCTGCTGACATCCCGGGGTTTGACGACCTACATCGACTAAGACAGAAATAAAGTAACGATAAGTCGATGTGTCGGGCCCGTCGGCCCTTCGTACGCCAAACAAGGATTCAGAACTTGAAAGGAACACAATAGAAATATCCTTTTCTTTTCTAGCGTAAAGTCCTTTTACTCGTGCTTTTCTTGTCTGGAAACAATAAAGTCATCTTTAGGAATGGAGGCAGAAATAGACGACTCAGTAAATATGAGTGAGAAATTATTCTGTCTCGACACAGTCGGTCACACGTTCCTTTATGCTGTACTTCGGCATTAATGAGTTTTTTACACCCGCAGCGCCACGTTTGAAGAGCTTCGTGCAGGGGAAATGAGAAACTTAGGGAGTCAATACTGTGGGCATACATCGAAAACAAAAAGGGAAACCATGCGACTTCCCTTCTTCAGAATATTTTTGGCCTTCTGGTCTTGACACATCGTTTCGCCCTTTGTGGAGGCCGAACGTTGCTCTCTCTTAGAAATTCAGTTTGGCCCTTGGGTAATGTTCGACAAGGGCGAGATAATTTAGGGGAAGCCATACCTCCTGCTGGTCAGGCTGCTGCTAAATTTTACAGCCGCCGCCACAAAGAGAGCAGAGGGCTCGCATTTGCAAAGCTTTTCGTTCGTAAGGGCTCTTCGCACTTGGTTGACAGCCTTCGTTAATAATATGTTCAGCAGCATGATTGGCTGGCATCTGTTTTATGAACTGTTCTCGCGTAAGAACTTTTTTGCTAATATGGGCGGGGCGCAGCTTTTTTAATCTCCCTTCCGTTGCCGTCTTCTATTCCAGCCACACATACGTTCTTTTTCATCCCGGCTTCCGCGCCGATACGCCTCCGTGACGTGCTTCTTTCGGTAAGCCGTCACGGGCTGAACATAGGATCGGGGACCAATGACCATACGATAGTAGCCGTTTGATGTCGCAGCAGGTGGGCCATGTACAGCAGAGCAAACAAAGGGGTTTTGCTTAGGAAATTTTGCGCCATGGCCTCCACGGTCGTAGGCAAACCAAGGTCACTCCAAATAGGTTGCGAAGCTTTGGTCGTAAAGTGGTTCAGAACAAATTGTCACTGACATCAGCAGGGGTGGTTATGGGAGCACTGATTAAAGCGCGACTATGTGAAGAGGGAACAAGCGTAGTGAAACAAATAAACGTTTTTCATTAAACGAGGCACAGTTCGATTCATTCAACAAAAATAAAATGCCTAATCAATTTTATTTACGTGTGACGAGAAAAGAAAGGAGAATTCTATTTTACTTTATTGTTATCAATAAATACCTTTTTTCAGCGCCCACCCTAACAGGGGGCGATGACGCCGCTATCACTTGCAATGCAATGCAGCTCTTGAAGCGTGCAGAAAAGCGCGCTCCTAAAGTTCACCCGTTACATTGCGCCCCCCTCATATATTGTGTGCTGTTTCTTGCCGACGTATCTCTGAATTTGGTGGCGCAGGTAGTTTCATCGTTTTTTTTAACCTGTTTAGTCAAAAGTAGTGAGTTGCGACCACCAGATAATTGTATACTTGAGCTGTTTTCGTGCGCCTGCGCTGGCCGACGGGCTTGGCATCCGACGATGGAACCAGTCCACTACACACAAAGCTTTCGTCAGCCACCAATGTTCTGTGCAGGGGTGCGATTCAGGGTGCGATGTGCAGAGGTGCAGGGGCATTGAAGCAGAACGGTTGACCTTCTGCTGCAACGCCCATCAAGTCGAATGGCAGACATTTGAATATACAGTTCTAACGGCAGGTCACCGAAACAAATTTCAAGCCTTTGAGGACAAAGTGACATCACTTCTGTTTTATCGGGTATGGCGTCACATTATTTTTGCTTCCACCGGAAGTGTTTCCTCGTCACACAAATTGTGCAATGCCCCATGAACCGCCAATGAACCGCCATTTTTTGAACGTATGGGCTTATATAGGAGCTTCGCTACCAGGTGTGTTTACCTTGGGCAGACTGCTGTGCGATGAGCGCCGGCATCCTGTCGACTTCCCGGCACAGTTGCCGTGCGGCGCCCGCCCCCGTGGCGTGGAGACAGACTGTGCGACGGGCGGTCTGTGCATCGTGTAATATAGAAAGTGACACCGAGCTGGGAAAGCTGGCGCTCTTGTCGGCCGTATACTGTGGTCGATTTCACAGTGTTTTGCACTCACTAAGAGATTGTGACTGGCTTGAACTAGTCATTTGCATCGTATTAGCAACAATCCTGACTAGCCAGCGTACTGGCGCCCCACCGGCGCGCCGCGTTCTCCTGTGATTCCTCTGTTCTGGCTGTAATTAACTGAGGCTCTTGAAGAGAGGGTAGTGGAGCAGCCGCAGTTCTTTGTGCCTCAATTTCTTCAAATACTTCAATTTTTTTTAGGATAAGAAACCCGAACAGAAGCGCAATATTGCTACCAGACAATGGGTGGCCGAGTGTCCACTAAGCAGCGCAGCTAAATATTTTACGGCATGGCTTGCTGACCTGAACAAGCCGTTGCGACACAAAGCCTTTCACAGCTCGGTCTGGCAGACTTCGGCCCTGTGGAAAAATTGGGACGTGGTCTCGTAATGCCAAGAACTGTTCAATGTATGACCAGGCAAACGCAAATGCACGCAAAACTGCCGCGCGACTGGCCGCTCGAGGCACTTTGCGTGAATTTGCGGGCTTCTTTCACGCTCGGCATAAAACTTTTATGTAGCACGTATTCAGCCAGAGAAAGCTGTATGGGGCATTTTTCATGTCGTTCTACAATTTTCTTATTGGCACTTTTCATCTAATTATAATATTTGAGAAATTGAATTATTCCTTAGGATTAATTATCTTATTAAGCGGAATGAAAAATTTTTTGAGTATCTTTAAGCGATGCCAAGCAAGATTACCTTTGTTCTGTTCAGCTACGTGGCATTGGTATATTAACTAAAGTTAGCTGGGACATCGTGTATAGTGTATAACTAACATCTTTGCTTACATTATTTGCCGCACACTTGTAAGCTAAAGTGCTGTACCTTCGCACCAGACAATTGGCTTCAAAAATGCAGCACCTCTTCCTTTAAGGACGTTCTGGAAGCTTTGAAAAAAAAATAAAACGTGTCTCACTGTCGCCTCTCTACGATGGTTATTAGATAAGTATGGTAAAAATACAAGCGATGGCGCTACAGTTATGCTTTCTAAAATAGGTGGCACGTGAGCACCACCCTTCATATGACTGCAGGGCGGGTGGGGGGGGGGGGGTTATTATGTAAGAGTCCACCTAGTAGACTGTCTATTTCGGCCGCTGCTGATTGGATGCAGCTGAACGAGAGAGGAGGAGACGAGCGGCCCTAGCCAATCAGCAGCGGCTGAAATGAACAGTCCACTAGGTGGACCCTTACAAAATACCCCCCTCCCACCAGCACTTGCTTACGTTGGTAACGACAGTTAGTAAGCTTCAGACAGCCATTGGAACTGAGTTGTGCCGTGATTCCCACCAAAATGGGAAAATATTAATTTCAAGCAGTGATTGAACACTTTTATTTAAAACATTGGTGGCTGCCCAAATTAAAGCCGAGTTGGGCGAAGTTGTGGAGACTCTCCACTATCACCGAAGACCATTTATTACTGGATAAATGCATTCAAACGTGGCTGAACTTCGATGCAAGATGAAGCACGTCGTGGGTGTCCAGTGCACACTACGCCAGAAATGGTATCGAAAATTTACGGAATTTTCATGGGAGACCGCCGAGTGAAGGTGCGTACGATAGCTGAGATTGTAGGCATCTCGGCAGAGAGAGTTCACAATATTCTTCATGAGAAATTGCAGATGAAGAAGGTCTGTGCACGTTGGGTGCCAGGACTGCTGACGATGGACCAAAGGCGCATGAGGGAAGACGTCTCGAAGCAGTGTTTATGGGTACCTGACCGAAATCCGCAGGACTTTAGGCGTCAATTTGTGACACTTGACGACACATGGATACATCACAACACTCCATAGTCTAAACAGCAGTTGAAGTAATGGACTGGGCTTCATGAAGGTGCTCCAAAAAGGCAAATACAGTTTGTTCAACCGGAAAGGTGATGGCGACTTTGTTTTGGGATTCACGAGGGATAGTCTTTGTAGACTACTTACGATATGGCAGAACGATAACAGGACCATATAATGCGACACTGCTAAATCAACTGAAAAAAGAATTGCGCCCTAAACGACCTTGGTTAGGACGGAAAGCACGCCTCTTTTACCAAGACAAGGCTCCGCCCCACAGATCGCCTGTTGCAATGGCCGAATTGCACGAATTAGGCATCGAGGTTGTGCCTCATCCACCCTATTCTCCTGATTTGGCCCCATGTGTCTTTCTCCTCCTTCCAAATCTGAAGAATTGTCTGGATGTAAATAAATTTTATCAGATAAAGAGGTTATCTCAGTGGTAAATGACCACTTCAAGGGGCTCGAGCCAACCTATATTTCTGAGGGGATTAAAATGTTGGAGCACCGCTGGAAGAAGTGTGTGGAGGTGGAAGGGGGCTATGTTAAAAAATAATATATCGTTTTTGGCAAACATGGTATATTTAATTGTTTTTTACCACACTTATCAAACGACCCTCGTATAGTGAGGAGTGGGACGCACCACGTGTGACCCTAATTATTGTCTACTCCATTTTATGGGCTCGCACGTATTCGACTTTAATCGTTTAGTTCCGCCTGACACTCGTCGCTCGTGCAATTTTGAGACGATGTCTTCGCTTCGCACAGCCGATACATCCGAACAGACTGCAAATGAGAATGTCCATGTCTCTCCTCTTCCTTTCATGACGTTCACAACCGTGTACATGCTGTCAGTCCCCTTGAGCTTGTCTGTAAAGTAGACAGATTTTTTCCAGGAAGAATTTATGCGCACAATCCAAAAAAAAAAGGTAACGTTTTAAATTTTTTGTTAACTCCTTTGGGGCCTTCGGGAAGTCGGTTTCTCTGTTGCCCTCCCATTGTGAAGGAGGGTTATAGGTAACTCTCCTGCTCGGTTTCTTTCGACATCAAGGACATGAACTTGACACTTAATGTGCTATTTGTATTTTGGACGTCTTCACTTTGTTGCTACGCATTTCAGCCACATAGAACTCATCCCTTCATTTATCCGTCACTTGACTACGTTACTGCTGATGAATTATCTGCCCAGGGGGACATTATATGGAAAACGGACGAAAGTAGAAGACAAGATAGGAAGGAAAACTACAAAGCAAACTATTCACTAATTATAAATTTAATTCCTTTATTAACTTCTTCGTTGCCAATTTTGCGGCACATGTTTATGCCGGAAAGGTGAAGGAGAGAGAGAGAGAGGCAAAGGAAAGACAGGGAGGTTAACCAGAGATTATCTCTGGTTGGCTACCCTGTGCTGGGGAAGGGGCAAGGGCATGCAATAGGTCAGAAAGAAAGAAGGATAAAAAATGCAAAAAAAACCTAAACATACACACGCACCTACACACGAACTATTTCTATGGGCACTGTCACGCAGCCCGCAAAGGCGTTCCTTGTCTTACGCAGTGTCACCGTACAGTCCTACGTCACACAGTGTTTTCATGCAGAACAAACGTAACCATATCGATGACATTATCTATGGATGAGCGCCCAGACCGGAAGCCAGACATAGCATCTGGGTACACGTTGTAATTTTCTAGGTGCCATTCCAGGCACGTCAAAATCATTCTTTCCATTATTTTCCCTATGCAGCTGGCCAGAGTGATGGGGCGGTATGATGACAAGTTTAACGGTGATTTACCAGGTTTGAGAAGTGGAACCAAGCGGCTGCGTTTCCATTCACGCGGAACCAAACCGTTGCGCCAAGACTCGTTGTAATGGTTTAGCAGCATGAGTCGTGTTTTTTGCCCAAGATTGGTGAGCGCCGCATAGGTAACCTCGTCCGGGCCAGGTGACGAAGAGCGCCTGCAAGTCGCCAGTGCCGCTTCAAGCTCCTCCAGCGAAAAAATTACATTCATGCGGGAATCCCGTGGCACAGGAGTGGCACATGGTGTAATCGCGCGTTGGAACTGCAAGCTGGAAAGTCATGAGCAAAATTCTTCAGCAATGTCAATTTCGCTGCGACCTTGGTGCATAGCGAGGGATTTGAAAGGAACACGCTGTTGTGGCGATACGCGAAGCCCACACATGGTTCTCCATATCTGAGATAATCGTTGACGTGGATCCAACGGCTCACAGAAACGTTTCCATCTTTGAGATCGTAGTGCATCGATGCGACGTTGAATTTTCTTTTGCATCCGCCTTGCCTATCGGAGATCATGAATGGATTTAGTTCTCCTGTATCTTCTTTCAGCCCGACTGCGAATTGCAGTTCTGCTTCAAATGCTTCATATTTCGGGAAAGGCTGGAAACTACGCGTAGCCTCTTGCATGGCTTTTTGAATTTCGTGTTCCAGACTTGAATGGTTCTCTTGCTGACATACCTACTCCATGTGCGACCGAAACGCCGACCAGTCAATTCGCCGGAGGGTCATGGAGGAGCATTTCGATAGTCCCTTGATCTTCAGGTACGTCGGAATATGGTCACTTCCGTGTGATTCGATGTCTGTAAACCATTGCACGTTTCTTTCAAGACGGTGAAGGTGAAGGAAATTGTCCTAAAAGTCTGGTTCTGTGTTTATGCATTTGGAAACGGCCATTTAAAACGAAATAAATGGCACCAATTTGTTCCTTCCATTTGCCTGACTGCCCTAGCAGTACTGCGCAGCGTGTCTCGCAGTGCAACCCCTCGTGTGACGTATTACGGCGGCCTAAACCGAAGCTTCGCCACACGGCACGATGAAGCCGTCCGCCTTACCCCTGCTGCTGAAGTGACTGTGCATTCAATCGGGAGGTTGGCGCACAGCGCCAATAAGAATAAGAGCGCATAGAACAGGGACATCTGGCGGCAGTTTCATTTTATGCTACGTTTTTATGTCACACAGAGATTGGACAGAGAGACGCGTTTCGCGAGGACGCAAGCGCAATCAGCTAAATTGAACGAATAATTTGGCGTCATTTGTATCGCTTCGCATGGTAATTTTTAAGTGTAGAAACAAAAGACTTGTTATAAGTATTTTCTTCAACTTTCCAATATGAAGAGGTTTCGTAAACTTAGTAACGAAGAAGTTATTTATAGAATTAGTTTAATAATTGGACGGATTGTTTTGGATTTTCTTGCAAATGATGTCCGCCTAGGCAGATAGCTATTCTGTAGAGACTGTACAGGGTGTAAGGCATCGCACGCGTAATGTGAAGACGTGGGATCGTTCCCCACCTGTGGCAAGTTGTTTTTTTCATCCACTTTCATTACTATTAACTTATCATTGCTTTAATTCAATGGGTAAGTACAAATAATTTACCCTGTGTTTTCCTTGGTGTCTTTGTTCATTGGATTCTTATAATATGATTAACAAAAATCGGGCCCCCCGATTAACCCCATTTCTTGTTATTCTGTAGAGACTGGATTCGTTTACTGTTATGGACTATTCTCTTCCTCTTTACTTAAAAAAAAAGGGGGGGGGGGCGTTCGCAGGAAAGAAAAAACAAAGATGACAGCCTACTTGTACGACCTTGAAGAATCACAACCCTCTCCCTAGTGAACTGTTTCATTTGAGCAGTTGTAATAAGAAATTCAGATGCACGTAGCTAACTCACAGGCTTTAAAGCGTTGCCCGTATATGTCTGGTTTGTTTGAAAGCGTGTATAATATTTTTCACAGTTTGTGAAGCTAAATCATGTCCGTTCTAGAGCACTTGAATGTGTAATTTATTACACACGCCGTCATTAACCGATACGCTTTGAATTTAGTCTACACGTAGCCCACAAGCTGCCTACTATTTTCGCCGTATATAAACTTTGTGTAACGTGTAGGTTCAGGAACGCGGGAAAACAGCGAAAATGGCTATATAATTCTTTCGAGTACCTGATAAATAAGTGTTCTCAAATGATTTATTTCATCGAAATGCATTTAACTTCATCTGAAGATGTCCCATAACGTCGTCCCCCTCCCATTTGCGCGATATTTTATCTTGGAGGCATTCGTACTTCTGCCAGAGAAACAGGCTAAATTCTGCATGTTTGTAAACCTTTCCATACCTCTCGGGAGCGCTTACATACGTATATTTATTTGAAACACTGCCGTTAACCCATCATCTTTGTGTTTTGCATAGGCATTACACAATAATTTGCCCTTTCTTTCACCAAATATACAAAAAGTACTTCTTCCAATTGTGTGTGTGTGTGTGTTAGGAAAAAGGCCATCTTGTCCGAAATTCCTCAAAAAGTAAAACAGGTTGCGTGATCGCTTTGTGTTCACGCATAACAACTGAAGATATTCATTCAGAAATAGTTAACATAAAATACAGTTTTTGTTGTTGAGCTAGAAGCTAACATCATGCCAGCGCTCAACTAAATGACGAAATATTTATGCAGCACAGCGCGAGGACAGGAATAAATTCTCTGCGTCGAACCTTCAAGTAAGCGGGAGGTCTCATTACCACAGCTGTCGCTTGTGCCTTCGCATCACCGTCACGAAAGGAACAGGCAACATGCAGAGACGCCACGGGGCAGTGCGGAAAAGGCGATTATTGTGCCGGCGCCAGCCAGAGCATGTTTTGGTACAGTGCTGATAGACTACACCTTAGTTCGACTAAGTCAATCAATCACAACTAGAAAGGTTCACAGATCTCTCTCGACGACTGGCGACCAGTGAGCGCGATGGATCGAATGTGGCTCGAGACCGTGCCAGAACACTGTGGCAATAACCTATTTCAATAGATTATAATTAATATCACGTGAAGGAGTGGCCGTCACCCTATTTAGGTGACTAAATCTTTTATTTTCAATTCAATAAATAGTCATCCGAAAAAACGGACAGGGGAGCAATAACGTTCGGCGACAATTGGTAGTTCTGACGCGCTTCCCGATTGCTGGGCTTTTTGCGAGGCGAGGCTCCGTCACCAGTGGGCCGATGGAACCGGAGCAGTGGCCTACATCGCGAGCAGGTCGTTTTCGGGGAGCAATGGCCCTGAAACACCCTCTTCTGACAGAAGATAGCGGCCGGACAGCAACAGAACGGAGCGAAAAATAAAATAACATAAGAAATGGCTGCGTAAATACCGTCTAAGAAGAAAGTGTTGCATTCATTGGATACGAAATTGACACCCTCTTTCCCGCCTCCTTGTGGTCGCTTGTCCTTTCGACATAATGCGTGCTCGTCAGCGTCGTCGCCGTCATCTTTCTCACTCCGAGGCAGTACTTCAACGGCTTCGTCGCTGTCCGTCTCTTGCCCCCACTGTGTCCCACCCTGTGCTTGTCATCACCGTACATATTTCACCATAACACCAAATTCCCTATCGCCTCACTCGTCACCTGGTACTTTCTTCCTCCTCCATCTCATCGCGGAAACATTTGTTCGCTCTCCCAACTGCGCTTCGCAAAAAAAAACAAAAAAACGCAATCATCTCAGTGCGTGCTAGTGCTGGTGCCTTGTAGCCTGGTAAAGCGATGCTCTTTGCACGGAGATACTGACGGTTTGATTCCATCTGGCTGATTTCATACTGCAGAATATATCACCCTACTCTGCTGAGCAGCCGACTGTTTTTCGTCAACTCTTCAATACTGCGAGACAGTACCGTCAAAGCGACCTTCGCGCTGCCTATAAGCACAGCGCCCATAAAATCAAGGCAAGAGAACATTTCGAAGAGATGTAAATGAGTAAATCTTCTGAACAGGCATTTCTCTCGCGGCCCTCCCCAAGTGAGAATGAAAAATTACGTGAACTCAGTTGAGTGCGACCCAAACGTTGTCCGTAACCCAGAAATTGAAGAGGGAGTATGCAACAATCTGTGGCTTTGACCGAATGAGTTCTGTGATGATCAGCAACATGGCTTTAGAGTCATGACCGGGAAAGTTGGCCTGCGCATAAATGCATAACGATGGTACAAAGAAAGCACATTGGACTTCTGCGGAAAGAAAGCGTTGTAGTTTGAGAAAGGCATGTCCCAGTGCGCCGACCGAGCCCAGCACTACGGCCTGGTCAGCCGCGGCGCCAGGCTCGGGCACGCCCGTGAGAAGCTGGCACGGTCAACCCAAAAGAGCATACTAACTTTCCGGTGGTCGAAGAGTGAGTGGAAAAAAAAAAACGGAGAATGGCCGCAATAGCGACAAATGTACCTCAGTTGTTATTAGGGGAAGACGTGTTCGCGCTAATATAATGCATTTTTATTACATAATTAACAAGATTGAAGGGGCACTGAGCGTTAAGTTTAGAACCGTGTTCCGAACGTATCGCACGATTATTCGCTTGTTTTTTTTTTCCCTTCTTTATGCTCTCCTTGCCAGCTTATTCTTTCAATTTCTCTATATTTCTATCTAATTTCTCCGTTTTTTTTTGTAATCTTTGCTCGTGAGAATGAGTCGTATTCCACCCTCAGGCGATAGAGATATGCAAACTAGCCAACTTTGTCATGTCGTAGCGAGAAAGGAACCGTATGCGTATATGGTCCCCCGCGAGCGCGCATCGACGTAGAGGATCACCGCACCGTATAACGTTCTTATTTCGGCGTGTCGTCGAAAGTCATATCTCCACATCGCGCCTCACGTGTTTATTTTCTTTTATTTTTTTAAAAAAGGGGGAGGGGGCAGCACTAATTCTGCTATAGTCTCTGCGTGTACCATCAGCATCGCTGTTCATCGATTATTGTAGTGTTGAACACGGGTTTGCCTAAAGAACTTCCTTCTGGCTTCAAATAATCGTGTTCATTGTCATAGTAACGTTCTCTAAGCTAAGTTTCCACCTCAAATTGATTGTATAGCACCAATTTGTCTCATTTAAGCCTTAATTTGCGCTGTTATATGGCTTTCAGAACCTTACAAATAAAAAAATAATTGTTTAGAGTGCAAAGGAACTTAACCATGGTGACTGTGAGTTCGAGTGAGAGTATGCAAATACATTACATAAACATTATCTATGAGTCTCTACACGCATACTGGGATTTGTCTAGATTTACTTCTACAGAGGAAGTTACGCGGCGTAGCCAATCGTCGCACCCCATGCTTCCTTCAAGCTGACAAAGCCCGCCAGGCTCTAATGAGACGGAAAAGCGCAGTTCGCACAACCTTCATTCGCGCTGTTGCAACAATACCACGCGTCAGTGCCCCGATACAGAAAGTGAGGCGTCGAATCAGCTATAGACCGGACCATCACTTGAATACGCTGCAGCGCAGGGATAAAAAAGCATAAAGGAATGCTCGTGGGAAATGAGCTCTCATGATGTCATAGGCAACCGGTCACTTCTAGACGCCTCGGGCGGAATTCACTAAGCGAATTTAGAAGAAAATTTTGCCGTAAGACCAAAAAAGCTTCTTCACCAAGCTAAATCACTTCGTAAGATCAGCAAGTTTACAATGCCCGTCGCTGCAAACACGAGCGCTGTAGTGGAAAAGACCCGTGTATGTAATGGTAGGCCAGGTGCGAACTTCAGTACTTGCGCAAATAGCAAGCGTAAGTCGATTCACGAAACCTCAACAGCCGTCTAAGCTGCCTTTGTAAGAAGGAATTTCTACGATAAGGGGTAGCAGCCTTACGAACATAATTATGTCTATCTGCCCCGCTCGAGCTGACGTGGTCGAGCGGTGGAACGCGCTGTTCTGGCCGATTGGCCAGAGCCACAGTTGATAGCCAATGGTGGCGAGTTTTTGTGTATTTGTGGCTCGCCCTGATTTGTCATCTCAAAGTGCACTGAACAGTTTTAGAGCATAATTGCACTTGACATATATATATATATATATATATATATATATATATATATATATATATATATATATATATATATATATATATATATATATATATAGTACGTTATGACGCCACTATTAACACGGATATCCTTTTTCCTACTTTGCCACTCTTAATGCTACAGCGTAATATGGATGCAGCAGTAGACAGCAGTAGCCCCAATCCTAGAACGAGTACCTGGGGCGCTATAACTTAAACTATTCCAAACTTTCTTATTCCAATTCGGCAATCAGCTCTCCGTGATTGATCAAAAACTTTTTTGGACCATCCCCACTGCACCTGTCTGTCCCGCGACGTCACGAAAACCGCGATTGCTCGCCATCTGGTATGACGTGTACACCTTGATTATCCATGATTTGACCGAACAAAAGAAAAATGGTAATTTCTCATTCGACCCAATTTCGTCATTAGCCGTCGGCTATTGGTCAAAAGATTTCAGGCTGCCCCCACTTCACCTGCCTGTCACGCGACGTCACAAAAGCGCGAAAATTCATTGCGTCAAAGTGACGTGTAGGCATTAAAGATGCATTAATATGCCGAATAAAACTGAATTTTCTTCTGAATAGCCGCAGGCTGCCCCGTTCCGAAAGGAATAAAAGATGGCTGCGGCCGATCGCTCAGGCACTGGCTACTCGCACTTGCCGGAGGGCATGGGTTTACTTGCGTATAATAATTTTTGCGTGGCCGTGTAAGGTTTTCGAGCACTTTCGGCACGTTTACGACCTCGCTCTTCTATCTCTACTTTGCTGAGGATCCGTTTTAGCGTCATTCTCAAGCTTTCTTTGCATGCCGCAGCGATTTTCGACCAGCCACCGCAAGCTAAGTAAGGTAAAGCGGACCAATCGAAGACGCCGGCACCACTGTCTACATCCGGTTATGAATTTTCAGTGCAGTGGCTCGGCCCCATCGAATTCCTCTCCATTTGAGCGTGCTCCTCGCCTCATGTGCGCCAATTAGATAAGACAAGCCGCGCAGTGTAGGCAATTATATTTGTTTTTCAAGCAAACGAAAGTGCCCTCCTATGAACGAGGAGAGCATTTGATTGGTCTCTTCAGACAACCCTGCGGGCGACCGCCCGGTGCTATCGCTGGCGGTTACGCCAATTTGACGTCATGAGCTTGGAATATAAACATATCGGAATAGTTTTACGTTATAGGGCCCCTGCAGTGAAGCTGACACCAGGTTTATGTTTTTCCTTTTATTATTTGCTTCAAGGAGTACCCTTGAGTTAGACTACTAAAAGTAAGGCAAAAAATAAGAGAGAGAGAGAGAGAGAGAGCACTAGGATTCCAACAAATGGATACGCCCAGTACCCGCGTGCAAAGATTTTTGCAAGCTTTAGGTAGAGCAGGCGACGTCTTGTTGGTGCAACTTTTGTAGTTACGCGGATGGTTCCAATCCTCCAACTTTACCGCTAAGCTCACAGAGAAGGCGGTTGAAAAAAAAAGACCATGAAAAAAATCAACCAAAAGAAAGAATAAAAAAGCGCGCGCACGTTTACATTTGTAGCGATGAGTTCACTTTTCAGAAGCACCTGTCCTGCAAGTTTGCACTCCACTTGGACACACGTTGGTTTTGCTCGCAACTACGCGAACGCATGATTTCGTAAAAGATACAAAAGAAGGATGCCGGTGGCTGCACCCTTTCGAAAACAGTGACCGCCGGGGGCAGTGGGGTGGGGAGGGCGCACGAAAGGATTCTGGGTTTACTGTGGCGAAGTGATGGACCCGGGATCGGCTATACTGTGGCCCTCTTCGAAGCGCGCCCCCGCAGAGAATGTCGCTCTACGCCTTGCTCAAAACTTGCGAACCAAAAATGAACAAGATGACGAATGAAGAGACGGAGACAGACTCTTGAGCTCAGCCTGGCTGCAGAGGACCCGAATATAGAAAAGTTGCGGAACTTCAAGGTGCCCTTCAAGGAGACCTAACTTAGAGAAATTGCTCTAGCCAACATATTAATTTTTTTCTTTCAGTTTCTGTCCTGCCGACGGCTTTTTTTGTGTTCTAACATAGAAACTTTACTGTAGACAATATTGCATGAGAAGTCCAGTGCTTGGCGAGTTGTGCGCGAAGAGAAAAAACAAGTTAATAAAAAATTCATTTCTGAATTTAATAAGGCCTGGTGGTCGGCTGGAAGACCTAGTGAAATGCCATGCGGCTATGAACTTGGTATAAGCTGGTCTTCTGAAACTGAAATGATTGTGTTATTGCAGAAGCTTTAGGACTAGGCTTGGAATGCTCATATGTGTATAGGCACAAAGAAAAAAATAAATGAAGAGAACGAACTCGGGTATTGTGGGATGCGCCACGCTGTGCCGCTCAGTAGCATAAGAGATATACCTATGAACAGGCGTTCACCAATGAACGCTGCTTATAAGTGTACCACAAGAGATTGGCCTATGGTGAATATTTAAGTGAATGCAACTGTTTACGTGTCGATGCCTAATGCAAGGCTGCTTTAAGCGCTTTATGACTGCTAGCTATAGTGTTATTTCAGTGTACAAAGCTAAACAGAACGCACATGTTTTCTGTCGGCGGCAGCACTCCGAATATTGGAAATTGCTCTTCAACAACGCTCGTTTTAGGATTGCGGTGCACATTTTAAATAACAAAGGCCCGTTAGTGCATGCGAATTATCTCCTTAAGGAGAAAATGGTAGATTCCGTCACGTACCCTCATACCGCCTGTTTTTCTTTAGTTCAGACAGATTAAAAAAAAAAAAACATCGTCTCTACGTTTAGAGTTCTTTTTCCTGTTCAAGTGCATTTATTGAAGAAGCGGAGATAACTTGTGTGAGAAATAAGGATGTCCAGGTTGTTAATGAAAATATTCTTCAATTAACGTTTTAATTATTCACATCGTGGCACAAGCTGCAGTTTCGAAATTCAAGCCGTGCAGTAGTGAAGTCCTGCTTGCTTAGCGGAAGTCCGTTAAGACTTGCGCCACATTCGAGATATCCGGCCTTAAGGTGTGCTACGAAATACATAGGCATTTCACCATACATTTTCCCAAAATTTTGTGTTTAGCACTTCGGTATTAAGTTTAACGCGAAAGCACATCTAGGAAATATCTGGTGTGCACGTCTCAAAAGTGTACTTGTTATACAATTTCTGCTAACCAGATATGAATTCGATACTATTCTTCAATTTTGCAATTGTAACATGTACTGTTAAGTGAATAAGCGAACAGTTATTTAGTTAACCTTTCTAATTATGCGTAACGTTAAGAGACAGGAAGGGAGCGGTGTAGATCAGAGAGCAAACAGGGATAGCCGATATTCTATTTGACATTAAGAGAAATAAATGGAGCTGGGCAAGTCATGCAATGCGTAGGTTAGATAACCGGTGGACCATTAGGGTTACCGAAAGCGTGCCAAGGGAAGGGAAGCGTAGTCGAGAACGGCAGAAGACTAGGTGGGGCGACGAAATTAAGAAATTTTCAGGCGCTAGTCATTGGAATCGGTTGGCGCAGGACAGGGGTAATTGGAGATCGCACGGAGACGCCTTCGTCCTGCAGTGGACATAAAATATGATGATGATGATGTTTAATTAGCAACTTGGACAGTGTTATTTCTCGCGTAAGTAAGGTGAACATCTTAAGGTAATCTTTCTCAACAGACCGAACGACGCTATATAGTACTGCAAGCGATTTAAATATATATATATATATGTGAGGAACAAAAAATAAAAAAAGTTGTGTACAGTAACATAGTAAATATACCTTAAATATTACCACGTGACCTTAGAAAGAGCGCAAAAAAAAACGTTTCGATGGTTCACGCATGTTGCTTCAAGCGCCTCTACCCGCCGTGGTTGCCTAGTGGATAAGGTGTTCGGCTGCTAAGCACAAGGTCCCAGGATCGAATCCCGGCCATGGCGGCCGCATTTCGGTGGGGGCGAAATGCGAAAGAAAGCGTGTACTTACATTTAGGTGCACGTTAAAGCACTCCAAGTGATCAAAAATTCCAGAGTCCCCCCCACTACGGCGTGCCTCATAATCAGACTGTGGTTTTAGCACGTAAAACTCCCAATTCATTAACGCCTCTAACTTTTCGTCTATGTAGCACCTATATTTTACCGAAAATTTTATAGTAGGGTAATTATGTAGTGCAGTGGCTTTGCACCTTAAATGCAGGACTAAAATTTAGTATACATAACGCCGTTATCAGGAATTGCATTTACTAAGCTTCTGTGCCACTCCTGATAGCGACAACTAATCGCGAATGGGGCTTGCCGACGAGAATTTTTGCATATACAGGCCATGTTTCTGCAACCAAGATGTAAAAATTTTGTCACTTTTGGACATTGACATACTCCACAACGCGTAGATTGCGCGAAGACTCAGCGGTTGTAATCATAATGTCGCACAAATGAAGCGTAGCTCCCACTGCTAAGCGTTGAGTTATGAAAGTACACAGATAATACAAGATAAGCTTCGCTGCTCGTTCATATTTGCGTGCCCACTTCGTATGGACCATCAATCAGCTGTCCTACATGTGATGTCGAGGCAAAGATGCCTCGTGCGGCTTGTGCTACAAAGACGCAGCACGAGTTCGATGCTGTGACGTTTCTTAACGAGCTTCAACAAGAAATTCACTATGTCCACAAGACAGCGTTTCTTTAAGTACCGCTACCTTTGCTGTCTTCGTATCCTGGGAGGCAGGAATTAATGCAACACACGACCAGCTATGCTAAGTTAGCGTGCTATTTACGCTAGATCTTAATCCGAGGAAAGAACAACTAGACTTGCATTTTGAACACAGAAAGCGTAGAACGCGTTCACTAGTTTTTTTTTATTTAATGTGCAATGAGTAACGTTTAGGTGCTACGTCACGTCACGTGTGCTGCGTCATGTTTAGGTGCATTATTTTTTTCTGCTTATACTTTAAAATCTCTTTAGAATTGTTATATTGTATTTATATTATCTTCAATTCTCTTTACCCTTATGCCCTCGAACAAGGTAGCCAGACCCATTTACCACGGCTAAGCTCCCTGTGCTTCCCTCTCTTCTTCCTCCTTTTTCGCTATTAGTCGTAGTCTTTTTGGCTGTCTGACCAAATAATTTATTTCGATTATTATGAGCAACGGTATATTTGGCGTCAAACTCAAACAATGCAGTAACAAGACCGATACCACCGGTTTTCACCCGAAATATTCCTAGGCTGTGCACCGCCATCTTGCTAGTAGTCCTCTCATCACACTTGCATCGGCTACACGCTTTAGTTAGCTGGGGTCGTTGTTACAGTCGCTTCGCAACATCTCCGGAAAAGTGGTAACGGCTGTGAGATGTAGTATGAACTTCTGTGAGTCAATACAACATTGCTGTACTATTTAGAAGTTTGTAAATAGAACACGGTAAGGCATACTGTGATGTTATACTGTGAAGTTATACTGTGATAAGTTGTACTGTTCGTATTTTTCATTATAGAAAATATGAACAAATATTTAGCGCTCACCCAGACATTAATTTTGGTCAGATGACGCATAAGGGTCGCATTAAAAAAATGTGCATGCCCTCCACAAAAAGAAGTAAAGTACAGGATATTTTGTCTGTCTAGCAACCGCACAGAAAAAAATTGAAGCACCGTCGTAAGCGCATCTCGTTATTGCAACAGTGAGCTTCTATACGTTGACGTGGAGTTTCGCTGCTTGTGGAGTACGAACCATCCAGACCACGATTACGAGAGTTTGATTGAAAAATGTGGAGCGAAAAACGTTGTCTTGGTGATAAGTCTGGGTGGGGACAGAGCAGCAGTAAGCACTAAAGCTTTTAAAATCTTTAGAACAAAAATACAGGCCCTGCAATTCTACCCATGCACACCACATGGAACGAGCGAACGAGCATCAAGTGCTCGCGAGATGTGCGAATTCAACAATATTTCGCCATTTTCATTCTTTCTATAAACTGACGACCGCTCTACGGATAGCACTGTATAGTAACTTCGTTTCTATATATTTAGAAACAGGCAAGAAAAAGCGCAAAACGAAGCACTTATCCTGTCCTCCTCACGGGTCCTGGTGATATTTCGGCTTCATTCTAACTGTTGTTTTTGAGTCTAACTGTTGTTTTGAATCCAATGCCTTTTTTACTCTTATTATAGCTAAAGCATCCTGGCACGCTGTATGTAAACTCAATAGTCGCTGAGCATTAATGACGGTCGATTCACTCGATAAGAAACGTCCGATGTCCAGCTGAAATGCCGATAAGAAGACAGCGAAAGCCGATGCTAGTGGCGACGGGGACTACTGGCACAACGACACACTGAGCGGTGCTGTCTTAGCGGTGGTGTACTGAAACTGCTTGTTATATCGGTCTGTTGAATTCTTGAGCTTGGCTGGAAACCTATTCTGTACATATGATTCTATTTCCTGTTTGAAGCCTTGCTCAACCAGACGCGCCAATACGGCTGCTTCTGCACGCAAGGATCAAGCACTGCGTGTGAGAATATCGTTAAAAGTTTAGCGGTCCGTGACAAATGCGCTCAGTTCCATGGCATGATCCCCGATTTAATTTCCATATGATGGACCCACATCCTGAGGACGTAGAGAACGACGCTGCGTATTTTGCAACGAGTTTTTATTATCAAATATTTTCGCATTTCGTCATTGGCTCTCACGGGGCCACGCATCCGATAACCGAAAGATAACAAATGAATTTCAGACAAAATTATGGACCACGTTACGGGCCATGGAATGGATAATTGTAGAGGTAACGGTCAAGAGACGGGAAGACAGCGGTAAGGATTAAAGGGAAGCTGAAGCGGTTTTCAATTTCCATGAATTGCTGGGATTGGGAAGAACAGACCTAATAATTTACGGTTCCGAAAATTTTTTTCTTCGTTTTGTTAATATAAGGGGCGGAAATCCTTTCTAAATCACCCCCGCGGACACGCCCCCATCGCTTCCCGGAGCGCCGGGTGAGGAGGTTACCAGAGGAGAGAACCGGCGAGAGTGACGTCACTGGCGGGGACCGAGCTGCCGGACCGGCGTGCTGGCATGCGCTGGCATGCCTCCTTCCGTCCTGCGCTTTACTGAACGACGCTACGAGAGATTTGCCGCCGCCGCCGATCACGTTTGTTTTGCGATTTTCGTAGACTGTTCTTTCCTTCTGTGCTGCGTGAGTGCCTACAGCCAAGGGCGCCCAACATGCCCTCGTTCTGTGCAGCAATCGGCTGCGCGAACACACGCGGGCGAGACGATGTGGTGTTTCACAGGTTCCCGAAGCACAAGAAGCTTGCAGCGCAGTGCGGTGAGGAGAGATAAGTTCGTGCCGACGAAATCAACTGTGCTGTGCTCGGACCATTTCCGCGATAGCCGGATAGCCTTACGACAAATGCGGAAACGCGTTGTTGCTAGCGTTGCTATACTACGTTTCATACATCAGGTGCAACGCTGTGGAGGCTTGAGATACTTCTTGCAGTGGCTGCGTTCGCACTTAGAAAAAGTTCGGTGTTTCTTGATCCGATTTTTGAGAAAACTTTTCATATATAAGCTCAGTTCTGAATGAAAAAAAAAGAATTTACCCATAGAAACAATCCGTGTACTTATACGGCTGCTAACACGTCCTTTTAAATCAATTTTCTTTTCGGCATTCTTTAATTGCAGCCCGTCGCGGCAGCTTCACGTGCATGCTCGCGCGAGCAAATGCCGCTGGCACGCTGCGAACCATAGACGGAAACGCGCGCAGTAATAAATTTTGGTAACCGGACTTCGTGCGTAGCTTCCACAGCGTTGCACCTGAGGTATAAATTTGAGTATAGGCTTGCCTAGTGACATTCGACGTACGGTTGCAGTTGTCATGTTTACCACACGGCGGTGCTAAAACTGCCTAATATCTTTATGTCAACACTAGCATGGAGCGCGCATACCGATTCTTGATCGAGCCACAATCGCAAAGTCGTCGAACCATGTTCTGAATAGTGCACATATAATCCCCCTGACCATCTCGATCTGGATGTGTATGATAAGCAACTTCCATGACTGTACCTCGCAGCACTGCATGAGCGCGCTTTGAAACGCGGCACTTATGTTCGCGATCGTGTATCAACGCTCAGAAAACCACGGGACTTCATACAAGCAGCGGCAAGGTGCTTGACATCGCGGAATTGTACCCGTGTTTACAATCTAATGAGAAGTTAGTGCTTCGGCATTCTTCCAGCAGCAAGTTCCCAGTGACACTTTAGCGCATTTTTTCTCCCGTCATTGGAACGTGCAGCTATATGAAAAAAAAAAGCATACGTAATAGCTAAGATTTCCAGCGCGCGAGAAGGTGTACACATCGCTCTCGCTTTTGGCACGCTCAACATCGTCGTTGCCGCCGTTGCCGCCATAGTTTTTTGTATCGGCTGTCGGTTCGAACATGTACGGCGAAAATACAAGCGCTGTCTCGCTGTCCGAGACAGCGAGAACGTTCCATAATGCTTACAACTCAGCTATGCAGCCAGAACAGAACAGCGTGCTACGCTCTCAAACGGCGGCGCCGACCGGCGACTGCCGCCACTGACGTCACAGCGGCTCCGACCAATCACGGGCAACAGCGGCGTTCGCGCGATACCCTGAGGCGCTGGTGCGCGTTTTCATGAAAAAACAGCCGCTTGCGCTTGTTTCCGCCCTTTTTGAGCGAGATATTCGTGTTCAGGGGACTCAAAACTGTAGAATGCCGCAGAGAACTCATTTTTTTCGAAAAGTGTTTCAGCTTCCCTTTAACGAGCAAACTCATGTAGCTGATATTATAGTTGAGATTAAGATGAGTAAGTGGAGTTGGGAGGTTATATACTGCGTATAGCATATTGCAATAACAAATTGAATGCCAAGAAAGCGTCGAGGACGGCACAGCATTAGGTTATGTAATGAGACAAAGAAATGTACAGGTTGTGCCCTTAAATATTGTTACGATGATATTACCTCTTTCTGGCTGCGAGGGCTGGCAACGTCGGCATTCCAAACTAGTCAGTTTCGAAAGTGGACTGCCACGAATGGCAATTAACACAGTCGTGAGCAATCATGCCTGTAAACTATATAGTGTAAGAGAGAGAGCGAGAGGAATATAAGGAAGCCAGGGATGTTAACCAGTCAAGAGTAGTGTAAAGGACTGTAACAGAGAACGTCCTCAAGCGTCTGCTTGTGACCACCGCCGCCACACGTTTGCGTAGCCCAGTTCTCGGCCATCTAATGAAGGCCAAAACTACATTAAGACTACTGTTACCCACAGTCGACCAAACAAGCTTGCCTCATGTCGAAAGAGTCAGTAAAGTCTGCGCTGACCAAGCATCATCATCGGCGTGCTTGTGAACACTAGCGTTGAGATCCGGAAGGTCAGGGTTTAGGCCCTTCATCGAAGATGGCGGCGACGCCCTGTTTGAAAACTCGGACACGTCCGCAGCAAGCGACATAGAATTACTGCCACAACAGCAGCCAGACAGAATAAAGAGTGGTGGGAACATTAGCCAAACCACAAACGGTACGGATAGCATGCGTAATATATTCGTAGACAACTTTCAGTCGTTATGCAGCCAAAGCTATAGATCCGAAGCACACTTGTGGGATCCCTGCTGGACATAACCCCGTGGTAACCGCAAATTGTAATTTGATATCACTGCTATTAGTATTAATGGGAGAAATTTACGCTAGCGTTTGCGTTTGATGTGACGGAAATAGAAAGTTTCAGAAATAAAGCGCGTAATCTCATGTAAGATCAGCAGGGGTGTAGTGGCACCTTCCACCTAGTCATGAATTCGCCGTAATACATGGGCTCCGTATCACCATCACAAGACATGGATAAAGACGCGGGCCTTCGTTGTCTCAAACGTATTTTTCAGTCTGTGTGATGAAACGCCGTTTATTTTTTTAAGTCCTTCCCATGATTTTAGGCGCCTCTAAACCTCGTAGGAATCCTTTCTCTGAAAACGTCGTGTCACATTAAAAAGCACATCCCAATATTTGTTGTTTTAAGACAACCGAGATCAAAGACACATTGTGCAATATATTCGACCTTGCTGCCTATTGTGCCATCCTGCTAGTTACTGTGCGAAATATAGGAGCCAATATCATGCGAAAATTGTCGTTAAAAGCTTTGCTTTTCAGCCACAGTGGCTACTTGAGGATCTAATTAATGCCAGTGCACAAGGCCCGTCCTAAACGTTTGCCTGCATAGGCCCATAATGATGTGCACGAGTAAAGCCGCATTCAATTGGTGCATGACGTATTTTCATGCCATTGTTGGCGGGTGGTTGATTTTTTGAAAGACGGGTCACGAAGGGTCCGGGTTCGGACCATATTTATAGGCGATGTGGTAGGGGTTATTGGCTCGTGAGCTCAGTCCAACACAGTGGTTTAGAATGCGAACGCATGCTGTATCGTAAATGCGAAGCAGAGCAGCCTTGATACACCACCAATAACGTCTTGGAATGTAGTCACCAACTTAAGCGGAAACATGATGCAAGTATGCGTCGATGCGCATTGATGACACAGCAGCAGTAAAAGCCCGTGTTGTTTAAGGGTGCAAATAAGTACTTTGAGAAACACTTCCTACAAGACGATTTCATTTTGGTGCGTACCGTGTGCTACAGGCTCTGGTTTCTGCCAGACTTGCCTGGGGAGTTGCAGCTAACCAAGATCCGGCTAAGCGAGGTAGTTCCCACCGAAAGCATGTCCAGCTACTTCACTACTCTATGTACTTTCAAACTGTCGCTAAACAATGCCAGCCTATACTACTACATACTTCCCTACCACCGCTAAACAAGGACAACAACGCAAGATTTGCTTGAACCGATTTCACAGCTTTTGGGGTCCGCATATTATTGTTTTCTGTGGCCAGGTTCAATGTTCAGAGCAATTCAGAGCCTCGAAAACTTTGTTGGAAATACCAAATGCATTGTTCCCTTCGTTCATCTGCTAACCATTCTGATATCGCCCTGTCGTCTGCTGGAAACAGGCTATTCATTGATGTTTGGTCCGTTATAATGTGTTGTCCAAACGGGTGATTAGTACATTTCTCCGCTTCTTTCATCAACACTGAGCTTACCTGTGTTTTCAATCAAGTCATCTGCCGAAGGCAACAACACTGAATGAAACTTCATGGTAGCTTTAGAGATCTCAAGAAATGGAGTGGGAGAATGGCACGCGATGCGTGATCCCTCCGGAGTCACTACTGTGGGCAAGTCTGGCCATTTCAGCTTGTAAGTAAAGAGAAGCCCAGGCGTGATATCAAATACGCGCTTTGTTCAAACTGGAAAGAGTTTGTTCAGTGGCCAAGGTAAACAAAGTGTCAAGGAGCTTCTCAGTTAGGGAACATTAAACATCGAGCTAGCCTGAGTGACAAAATGCAGAAGTCAAGGAGTAAAAACCCATTTGTCTTTCAGGGTAGAAGTAGTAGGAAGTAGAGTAAAGAATACTGAGGCTGCAGCGACAAAGGCAGTTCCCACACTGGGGTTAACTTTTCTTGTGTAGCTTGATTTTTCTCCCGAGATAGCTGTTTCATATCAAATAAGTTCCCGTCTATAATTTAAAAATTTTCCTTTTAACCTTTAGTGCAGTAGCGTCGCGGTCGAGACAGCTCGAGGCAATGCACATTATTTGCTTCCCTTCGGTGCTGTCAAAGCTCTTGCCAAGCATTACCCTGCGGTATTGCTTTGCAAATTTTGGGCTATTATTCTATCACTAACGTAAGACTTTGCAGTCGCGAATAACAGGAGATGCTTCATTTTCTGAACAAAAAAATACAACGGATAGGGAGAAAGAGAGAGAGACAGAGGAAAGGGGAAAGGCAGGGAGGTTAACCAGATCGGAAGATCCGGTTTGCTACCCTACGCTGGAGAGAGAGGGGAGGTGGAGGTAAAGTGATAGCAAAGTAGAGATAAAGAAATGGGCCTACACATACAGTCACATTCGGTCACTGTCACCGCATACTGTCACCGCACAGCACAGTAGCACTTGCAGCACTATAAACATCTGTTCAGGCTACAGCCGCTTGTCCAATTCTGTTGTCTTTAAAAACTGCAACAGTGCCCTCGTCACCCTCCACTGTGATGGCCTTGTGATGGCGACATATTAAAATAAGTTTATCTGCTAGAGGTCTTCGGTCAAAGTGCGTTATCGCTATTGCGAACGAACGCCTCTGTAAATTGCAGCGAGGACAGTCCCAGAGAAGGTGCTGAAGAGTCTCCTCGCTACCACAGTCATCACACGAGGCGTCATTGGCCCATCCGATTCGGAAAGCAAAAGACTTAGTGAAGGCCACCCCTAGCCATATTCGACAAAGCATGGTAGCTTCGCGATGGCAGAGTCCAGCTGGAATGCAAACGCGTAAAAGAGGATAATTTGTTTTATGGTTGCTTGTATCGATATTATTTGGGCTTTCCTTCTTGCCGGGAGACTTACGCCGTCTATTCAAAGAAGTGTTCAATATAATCATCTCGTGAGACTCCGGTGTGCAATCAATACGTTGCCTACATTGGGACAAATAACAAGCGAAAAAAATGTCCTAGTTCGGAAGAAAAATAGAATCTACCGCGTATTTATGCTGCACTTGTTTTATTATGCTAAATTAAACGTCTTAAAACCACGTGAGATGATCTCACTATAACAACTATTCATCATAGTGCTCAAGCGCAGATCGCTGTAGTGTATGGAGGTTATTAGGCTATCGTCCATAAAACATTCGCAAACTAAAAATAGTTCATGGAACTATAGTTTACGGAATAGTAAGCAAAACTTGTTAGCTGCCAAGTACACCCAACGAGTTAACTTAATTGTATGGGTGCATTAAATGTACGAGATCCAGTGGGCAACTACCACATTCCCATTGTAATATACTTTAGTGCGTTCACCACAATGAATAGGAACCATCTTTGCAAATTATCGCTTTCGCTACAGTGTTAATCTCTTGTGAAGCAGGCTGTTTTGAGTGTTATAAATTAGACCTAACAAACTGATCAGTACTCACATCTTTGCTCACCATGTACCCACGCAATTTCGACGTTCTGTCCTGGCATGTGTCGCGGAGATTTTTTCCGCAGACGCCTTAAAAATATGAAGTTTTCTCGAACCATTTACGCTTAGAACAGATCTTCAGCACCTTTCCCGGCTCCAGTTTTACAGCCTTGCTTTAAGGCAACATTTTCGAGCATCGTACGCCCTACTACCGCTCATCTTTTCCATCTGATTCACTATAAACAATTTGTTTCCGCAACCAATAAAGTTTGCAGTTGTGGCTTGTTCTTTCGCACTTGTTTCCAACCTTTCTTGTCCTTTTGTCTGCCAACCACAGTTTCTTGTGTCTAGATGTACGACCAGCGCGAATGAGCTACTCTTTGTTCCCCACGTCCCCATCGAAAAAGGGTTGAAAGTCGATAAGACCAGCCACGTAACCTTCCCTCCACGCACCGCGGTAGCCCAGTGGCTACGCGGTTGCGGTGCTGAGCTCGAGGGTACAATCCCGGTCGCGGCGGCGGTACTCCAACGGGGGTGAAGTACAAAAACGCCTGTTTAAATTTATTTGCACGTTAAAAAGCCCAATATGTTCAAAATTAATGCGAAGTCCCCCCCTGCGTTGTGCCTAATAATCAGATCATGATCTTGGCACGTGAAACCCAGGAATATAATTAATTCTAACCTCCCATGCCATGGTGATGGCATAATAGCACGGCTTGAGCTATCTATATGTTATGTGACTTGCGTGAATTCACGCGATTTACATGGTAAAATGTGATGCTCGTACATTTTAGTGCGAACTGTCAGTTGGTCTAGGAAATGGGCCCATGGTGTTTTTATTTGTTCTCCTTTGCCACAGGTGCGATCTAAGAAGAAAGGACTGCGGAGCACGTACCATGCAATGGAATCGAACAAACTATCATACGTTTCTAGTTGAGTTTTTTTAACCAGTAAACACAGTCACTTTGCTCAAGTGCATGGATAAGTTAGGTAAGTAAAGTACTTCACTTCCTTTAGTCTTTATATGAGCAATGGGTTAAACTCAGGGCATATAAAGATGAAACATGTACTTTGTTGGCTCGGGGAATGTAGGTTGAAGTGGTGGTGATTGCCGAATAAAATAATAGGTCAAGTATTATCTGTTCGCACAAAGCCGAACTGAGGTAACGGTATTCCGTTGCACAAGCTTTCTTTTATACGGACAGATAATACTCGCATTGCTATTCATTATCCATGTCGAGATCTACCCGAAATGATCAAATTGAATTACCTCGCTAAATCGGTTTTCCGCACGGTTGTTTGGGGTGAAGAGTGTGCATGGTGCAGAGTCTGCAGAGTGTGCAGAGCCTTAGGGGATATTTGTGTAACTTCAATTAAATTCCTCTAGTTCTTCAGGTGTGATGGTGTTCTTGCTACATTCCAGGTGTACCGAGTATTCTTAAAATCGCATTTCTTTGTTTATTTGTTTATATGTATCAAGTCTATGAAATGTTACCAATAAAATTATCATTTCAAACTATTTTTACCGACCGTTTAAGGTGGAATAGATCACAGCGTATAAACCTCATCAGGCCGTCAAATACGAGATAAAAATTGAAACTCATATTTGGCCACAAGGTTCGTGGTTTGGTAAGAACCTGGTAATGTCCATATGCAAGGTAGTACCTGCAAACTTAATTTTTTTCTGATAAGTTTTTCTGAGAACACATATATTTTATAGTGGCAGCACACTGCCCTTTAAAGAATAACCAAAACACAGAATAACCAAACGCTCCTTAAGTAAGGAATATCTCAGCATAGCCACAAAATACCATCCATTTGGAAGTCAATTTGAATATCATTAGCTATGAAGTGCAAAAAATTAAAGAAAGAAAGAGAAAAGTGATTAGCGTACAGAGAGAAGGTACAGACTGCTACGTAGGGCCATCGCGCATGACATTCTGCACACGTCACTACTACCTATCTGACGTGTCTTTCGTCGAGTACTACAGGGTCCTGTTCTGGTCAACATTTGCAGTTGTGGAAGGTACTTTATCTGTCACTGCAATACTTGCAAATTCCAAAATGTTTCTGGTGGTTTGTCATACTCCTTCATCATCAGTGGTATTTGCCATTGGCTGACCACTTCCGCTAATAATATGTCCAACATCATCATTCGGTGTCAGCTACTCTTACAAACAATTTCGGCTCAAGAACTTGCTAAGCTCGCGTACTCTATGGTTTAAACGCCAGCCTACATGACGTAATCAGGCGTAGAAAAGAGCTGCCAGGTGCACTGTGCGCATATTATAATGCTGAGTAAAGCAGGCTTTTTTTCGCACGTCTTAGATTTCTTTTTCAGAGCGTTTAAAAGAACACAGACCAATGGTTTCGAGAATATAATACACTGCATATAATTAGGACACATGCACACGCTTCGCTGAGCGAGTTTTAGCCTAACGATGTGATTACTATTTATTTTACAACCCCGCCAATAGAGGCGTATTCGCAAAAAGGTGAGAGCGAGTGGGTCTGTTGCAGTAGACCCATCTGCGCCATCTAAAATGCAAATAAAACGTGGCGAAATTTTTCAGCGGTGTCAAGAAGCGCTAACGTCATTTTCACTGATTTTTGCATGCAGCGTACTGATGCGACAGGCACGACGAAAACAGTTAAAAATAACGGACACAAATAGTAATTTTGCACACGCTTACACTTATCTTCCTATGCAACCTCATGCTGCATAGCTTCAAAGTAGTGTTGAAGGTGTAAGCCGACAATTTTCCGCTCCTGATCCGAGCATAACGTCATCGTATAAAAGGCGCCCATTGGGTGTCACTGGGCACAGCCTACTATCCCCTAGAGAGAAAAAAAATGAAGGAAACTTGTGCTTTTCGTTTGTGCGCTAGTATTTTCGTGATTACAAAGCAACTGAAGCCATCCTACGCTAAAGCGCTGCGGCTATCTTTTCCAGGCATTACACGCGAACTAACGACATTTTCGCTCTCGTTATTTTGGCACTGTGTAAAAAGGGCGGCGGCGGTCTCCGTTCCGTTGCTTTGCACGTGATGCACTTGGCGCGGAACGGTTATGGTCGGGGGGCCTACGCCACGGGTCGGCAGTACACGAGTAGGAGCTTCGAGGGGTGTAGTTTTTAGGGCTTACGCGTGCGAGCTAAAATGTTAACATCGGCAATCCAAGAAGTTCTGTAATGAAAACTTCGTCTAAGTCGAAAATAATATCACGTGCCCTAAAGTTTTAGGCTGAAATTAGCGTCATGTGTCCTAAGATTTAGAAACTTTGTTAGCGACAATGATAAACTCCGACATATTTTCGCACAACAAAAAGCATCCCCACTGACATTGTACATTGTTCACTATTTTATTTGGATTTCTGACGCTGACGTAAGAATGTGGAAGAAACAGGGGCTATTAGGAAGCTACACTTTCTGGCGTAAGTAAACTAATGTCGAACCCGATACATCACATAGAAGCCGTGAATGTTTAATTAGGGACTTACTCTTCATTCGATGCTCTTCATTTCGCAGAGTTTTTTGAACAAATGTCTCGCTATGAATACCGGAAAATAAGTTTTAAAAAAAGCAAATAGAGCGACAGTCTTGTTTCGCTGCAGCTTACTTATTTATCCGTCGAACCAATTCACCTGGAAATATTACTAGTGCACTACAACTGAACACAAAATCACTGCCATAGATATTGGCGCCCACCGCCGTCAACTGATTCATTATCTTGACAATTTGAGGCCTACTCACATATTGGTCGAGTCGGTTACCAAGACGTTAAAATCAACCCAGAAACTTTACTATAGACATGCGCGCTTACCGCAGTCGGTTTATTTATTACCTTAGAAATTTAAGGCCTACTTACTTATTTATCCAGTCGTCTGTTGACATGGAAGCAATGCCAAGGCAATACAAAACGACACAGAAACATTGCCATAGATATTCGTGCCCACCGTCATTGGTTTATTTATTACTTTGAGAAGTTCAGGCTTCTAATTAAAAGCCGGTGGAACTTCTCGTAATTGGCTATCTCTGGAAACGTGCAAACCAAAATTTACAGTCATGAGGACCACACATTCAGCGTATAACTTCAAGTAAGCGAGAAGTGCGAACGTGGATGGACGTCTCGGTTGCCCACGCTTAGGGTGCGCTGCTCCTCCCATATAGCGTGGCATACGAGCGCTCAGTTCGGCCTGTGATGCAGCAGCTCCAGTTCCGCTACGTAGACGCAAGCAGTCGTGCGAGTCTAACGAGGCGCTGTCGTCGCGCTTTGTTATTTGTTGCTTGCGAAAGTTTTCAAGCTTTTAACACTCTTTGGTGCCTTTTCTTTACATCTGCTGCGCGAAATGACTCCGTCCGTTTTGACTTGCGCGACACGAAATCAAGAACGCTTGTTTTACGTCGCCATACTGATTTGCAGGTGCCAGAAACTTCGAGAGTGCGCGGGCGAAAGCTCAGCCATCATCGAAATGATTTCTTAGCGTCGAGTTCTGTGATGTTCGCGTCCCCCGTAACGGAATCGAGAAACAAAATAACTTTGCAAAAAAAAAAGCACGCGTGACGAACCTCCTCGCACTTTTATATGCCTGCAACTTGATGCTGCCCACTGTTTGAGAATTTCCTCGTTGCAAAAGGAAGGCGACACGGGTCAAGGCGGTTACACGAAATGTCTGCTTTTTTTCTTCTGACAGTGAAGAAAGTTGCTGTCCCCACGCGGTTCATGCGCTGCCTAAGCGAAAAGCATCATAAACGGCACGCAGCAAGCGTGACAGACCTGCAGCAATAAATGACAAACACTGCGTTCTTTTGTTTATTGATGCTTGCGAGGAATATGGCTGAAAAACGAACAGTACCTATCTACGTCAATGCTCTATGGAGTACGTAGGGGTCTCTTTATAGCGATCGTTCACTCGATATATGTATGACATGTATCAACTACCACATTGTCTGCCGCAAGAAACAACATTCTTTAGCTATTCGCGCGGTGCCCTCTGATAACGGTGAAAAGGTCTGAGCCATTACTTTTGAAGGCTGCGCAGAGAAAAGAGGCTCAAAGTAACGTGTTCTCCCGTGTTTTCAACAAGGCGTCACCTACATTAGCGACTCACAGGCACTGCGAGAGCCGAGGTAACGAAGCGAAAGAATTGACAGCAAGTGACGTAAAAGCAACGGTTTGTCGTATCTGTGTGCAGCACTCGAATTTTTATGGCTCTCTTGTTCCCCGTCTCCATTTTCGCCGATCCGCTGTCAAGTAAGTAATTGCACCTGACGAGTGCGACGAGTGTCATGCTTACACGGCGCCATTTTCGTTTCAATGCACTGTTTAAATCTTTTGAAATGCCTCTCCACTCCGGCTACCATACGCGTCGGACTTACAGCCGGACTCGACTTTACGGCTGCACCTCCTCTTGCCTTTGACAACGAACCTAATGGCGGAAGTTGCTTTCCCATAGTTTCCGATCAATCAGAACCTGTATAAAATATATTAAAGTAACAAAGCCACTGGGAAATCATATTCTCGAGAAGCGCAACTCTTCACAGGAGATGGCACAATAAAGGTGGGCAAACAAGCTCTTGGTGTGTGCTTTTGACATTTATTTGCTCTTTAAAACTGATGATGTCTTATGCGTGCGGTTCACTTTCCTTTTTCTGTTGCCCTTGCCTGATATTCAATATTCGCTTGTCAGCTAGAGCAATGTTCAGGATTTAAATCTAACTACCGGTCAAGGGGTGCACTAACGTAAAGCTATTCCAAATTTTTCTATTCCAATTCTGCAATCAGCCCTCCGCAATTGGTCAAAAACTTTTTTGGGCCATCCTATTTCGCCTGTCGGTCACGCGACGTCACGCAAACCGCGATAGCTCGCTATCTGATATGACGTGTACACTCTGATTATGCATGGTTGGGCTTCACAAAACAAAAATAGCTATTTCTTATTCGAGGCCTTTTCGCTATTAGCCCTCTGCTATTTGTCACAAGTTTTCGGGTTCCATCCACTTCACTTCCCTGTCACGCGACGCCACAAAACCACGAAAACTTTCCGCGTCAAAGAGACGTGTACGCGTTAGAGAGGCATCAGTATGCCGAACAAAACTGAATTTTTCTCTGAATAGCCGCAAGCTGCCCCGTTGCGAAAGGAATAAAAGATGGCTGCCGCCGATCGCTCAGGCACCGACTACTCGCACCTGCCGGAGAGCATGTATTTATTTGCGTAAAATAAAACGTTTTGCGTGCCATGTAACGTTTTCGAGCACTTTCGGCACGTTTACCACATCGCTCAGCCAACTTTTCTTTGCTGAGGGTCTGTTTTAGTGGCATTCTTAAGCTTCCGTTGCATGCCGCAGCGAATGTTGACCATCCACAGCAGGCTAAATAAGGAAAAACAGACCAATTGCAGACGCCGGCACCAACCTCTTCATCCGGTTATGAATTTTCAGTGCACTGGCTCGGCCCCATATATCCCTCCCCATGTGAGTGTGCTCCTCGCCTCTTATCAGCCAATTAGATAAGTGAAGTCGCTCCATGTAGGCAATGTTATTCGTTTTCAAAGCAAACAAAAGTTACCTCCTATAAACGAGGAGAGCGTTTAATTGGTATGTTTAGACAAACCTGCGGGTCACCACCCGATGCTTGCGTCGGTGGTTACGCAAGTTTGACGTTAGGAGATTTGAATAAAAACATATTGGATTTGTTTTACGTTATAGGACCCAAGTTTGTCGTTACAAGGAACCCAGGTTATGGGACACATTAAATTAAGTGCACCCTGTAGAAACACTGCCTTCACCGAAATGTGCTAAAAAGAAAACAGAAAAAAAAACTGACGTCAATATTCTGAACATTGCCACAAGTGGTTGCTCAGACATCTTGTACGGAGTCCCCGCGGAAAGCCTAGTATGCGGCGGACACTATAACTGATGACGTCACAAAACAGCGAGGCTCAGAAGCTGGCCGTGAAGACAAGGCTGGTGCAATACTACGACCAGCTTTTTTTCGTACGTCAGGCATGTGTAACCAACAGCGGTTATATGCGAAGTTTGTTTGTGGACCATGTCCACGTGTCAAGTCGTAGCTGCACAGCGCAGGTGTGTTGGTTATCGAAAAATTTTGACACTTCTCTGTTGTATTACTCAAGAACTATGGCGAATTACAACATAATGCCAGAGTAATCGTGTGGGTGCACCTGGCGGCCACTCTGATCGAGAGGTTGCCGGAATAAGCAGCAGTGATTCTACCAAAGAATATGTAAAGCACCGTTGATGAAGCTGGTAGTAAGAACAGGCACACATTGCTGTAGTGTGCAGAACGAGAGACTTAGACGGGAAATCAGAAGACGCGATGCCTGATGCAATGCTCGCACAACAAACAAGGCGGACTAGACAAAAACAAAAAGAAGCACTTACTGAAGAAGAAGAATGGGTATGATTCGAAAGACTAAACAGTAACAACTAGTGGTGAAGAGGAAGCTTCAGCTCGGGGCCAGTTCTCTATTTCCCTGTTCAAATAGAGTAGAACGTCGCTGATACAATCCCGCCACGTACGTTTTCCCGGCGTCAACATTCACGATCGAGACCACAAAACATGACCCAATAGACTTAAGCTTATTTATAACCAATTCATACGTTCCAAGAAAACAAGAATTTTCAGTACCAAAGTTCAGTAAATCACCAAACTGCGATCCCATGATACGTGTTCCGGCAGCTAAATCCCGTGTAAACACGAACATGCCCGAGGCGCGTGGGATCAACAAGAGTGTATTGCCGCCCGCTGCGACAGCTTCACCGCAATATTCGCCCAGCCGCCTCACTCAGTTTCTTATTCCGGTACCAGCAAATCTTCTCCAGGGTCGTCGCACTGATCGCACGCCGCATTCACAACTATCACCGCCAACCCTACTGCGATAAGCATCTTCCCCTATCTGTTTCGCAGCGCGTAGTGCCGCTAGAAGCGTACTGCACGATTTTAATAGGAGATAACTGAAACGCGCCGCCGTTCCCTGCTGCAGACTGCGATCGTATGCGTTTTCTGGCCGCTGGATACCATGTAAACAAGAAAAGCCAGAAAAAAAGATTGAGAACAGTAGCCGCCCGCCGCATCAGCTTCCACGCAATACTTACCCGCCCGTCTGATGTGGAAATGCCGGCGCGCACCCAGTTTCTTATTTCAGTACCAGCAAATCTCATCTCGGGTCGTTGCACGGCGTATTGACAGCTATTGCCGGCAAAGCTCTTACGATAAGCATCTTCACCTATCTGTTTTACAGCGCGTGAGGCGTATAGTGCCGTAGGTAGCGTATCGCACGCTTTTAGTAGGCGATAATCCAAACGAGCCGCCGTTCCCTGCTGCAGGCGGCGCGATGCGAGCGTCACGTTTCGCTTCGGCGGCATCCCGCGACGCCGACCAGCTCGATTTCGTTTCCCCTCTCCATCTTAAAAAAAATACACAATAGGCAAACAACAAAATGCGCTTCGGGTCACCGAAGCCCCATCAACTCGACGCGCTTCTCGTGCCTGGTGCGCAACGACTCGCGCAACGCTTCGCATTAAGTAGATATCAGGTACAGTTGAGTCTGTCAAATTTTTTATTCCCTTCGGATTGTACGTTTTTCGGTTAGTACGTATTCTTTCGTGTTTTTTTTTCCAAAACGTACGAACGAGGTCCTACTACATGTAAAGCGAAATCTTTTTTTTTATTTTTTAGACGAGCGGGGAACTTATTGCGATAGCAAGCATATGGACATTTCAGGCGCATTTTTGCCGTCGCCGTGATGTTCGGTATAAACTCCAATGCCGACAACACCGTCGCCGCAAGCCGTATCCTGCATGCGCGAGTGACAGGACGCGAGGGGAGCCCACTATCACGGCTCAATCTGGCGCGCGCGAAGGGGAAGGCGCAGAGCAAACGCGCCGTCCTCCGTCGTGCCAGAGGCCATGGGGGATGGAAGGAAGGCAGCGGGGGGCCGTTTGGGCTTCGGCAGCAACTTTATATTTTTTTAATTTATTTTTGGAAGGAGTTTACAGATGTCTCATAGCGTGTTTTACTGCTGAGTTACACCCTTGTAAACTGGATTCTTCAGTTCTTTACAATTTTCTGATTTTCAACAATATTTGTAAAAAATGACACCTATAATATACACTTCCCATGTTCCCTAGTGCTTAACGTTTTCTTTTATATGGAACAAACCTCATCAAATCGGTGCAGCGATTGCCAGGAAAAAATTGTTTCTCCATTCCCGTGTACGGAGCCCCCGACCTAAAGCCTATTTTTAACGTGACATCCCTTGAACATGATTCATAGCGTGTAGATGTGTCCGCACATTTTCGACTGGTCGCCTACACTGTCCACGCCCACTCGTTTCACGAATTGAAAGTTGTTCCCGAATGCTCATGTAAGCCGTCATGGCGACCGTCTAAGCCGTTGTACATGTCATTTTACTCTTTTTCTTCCTCCTGTTTATCGCGGAGCCGGGCTTTGCTTATTGTGGTTCTCTCAGAAATGCACTACAAATACGTGATGGGTCCCAACGATACGTTCTACACCTTCTAATGTCCCCTTTCTGGCATCCGAATTTCAACTACCTTGCCTGGGTTCTGGTACTACCAACAAGTAAAACGTAAATTCAAGGCCTTCGAAGTAAGAATAGAATACTAGCCACCGCAACGATGCGCTTGGCCACATGTCATCCGTTTGTTATAGCTTCGCTCAGTATTTCCTTGCAGCACTGTGGAAGCTACTCGAATTCCTAGCCAATAGGAAGGCTGAATGTCCCATCAGATGTGCTCGTCCGCGGCGCGTCGTCTGCTCAGCGGCTGCTGCCATCAATCCTGTCGGTGCATGTTCCATGGTTGGTGGATTGACGCAAAAAAAAAATATATATATTTTGACATCGTAACCGTACGCTGTGTTTACGTGCCTGCGACAACGGGGCTTCACTTCACCTGCACGCTTTCCCTGCAGTTGCGTTGCAACCTCCTTAGCAAGTAGTAAGGGCGAATGCCCTTATAAATTTTCACCTGTGCCACAGCGTCCGCTCGGCGTCTACTTGGCGTTTGATCACTATTGTCATCACGTGCCATGTTAGTGCGGGGTAACAAATTAATGATGCGTTTAACAATTATGCCGTTATAGCATGTCAACGCATCACCAGTGCTAATGCTGTGGCACTATCTGCTAACTAAAAATCAAACCAGTTTTACGGCTCGGAGCCCTGTCTGCAGTCCTAACACCGTGAAAACAAACAACCGATCTCAATAATCACGACAAAACATACCTAATGGTTTGACCTCAGCTTGGAATCAAACTTAATGATGAAGGATTTTGCAGCTTGTTTCTTGCTGACAGGGCGGAGAGCCAGTAACAGGCGTGAATTCGGATCAAAGCGGGCGGTCGGTTAGGGTGGCTATTACGGTTACCGGTGACAATCTGCCGCAGTAATTTTTGGTATACGACTTCCATGTGCAAAGGTCCTAACATGTCACACGTATCGCTGTACCGAATCATGCTGCGAGCAAAAAGAAAACTCTCCAGTGCAGCACATAATCAGCCAGTAACGCCGGCAACTATATTCCGCTGTGCAATGTTATTGCCTGTGTACGCCTCGTACCTTCGGCAGTGTGGTGCCGAAAAACGTGCACTCACCAAGAATAAAATAAAAATAAAGAACCGACGTTTCGGGCCTCGTACGGGTCCCTTGATCACAATTAAGATGTAAGCATGAGCGCGGAAGTGCTGTAAGGCACTTGTGAGATGGAGCATAGATAACAAAGGCTGTGTTCACATCGATGGCGCTACCACAAAAAAAAAAGAAAGAAAGGAAAACCTAACATGAACATTTGTCATCCCAGATTCGTAAGAAGAATGTGGATTCCGACTGGGACATCTGCGTTGTCAGCGACATCAAAGTTTGTAGCCACCTCACTGGCCATCAGCTTCCTGAAATTATCCAATATGCTACGAAAATGGGCCGTCATCTTAGATTCCTTCGTGGCTCCCCTGACATGTATTAAATATACAACTCCCGGTCAAACAAACGCATGTGGGACGTACACTCTTCTGGAAGACCTTGTAGAAGCTGCAGAATTAAAACGTCTGGTATTTCTACGGGGTCTAAGTATCTGTGCAATCAAAGCAAATGAAATGGAAGATACGACGCCAAGAGCAACTTGTGATGATTCGTACAGAAAGATAATTTTACGAGGCATCTAGACCGAACTGCGGCTGTCGAACTGATTCATGGAGAGCTAAAAGCAATCAAATATATACGCAGTTGACCGATATCTCGAGTACCAACTGGATCCTCAGCTTTGGCAGCCACACAGCGACACCCTTGCACATCGTCAATGCCGGGGAAATCCTTACACCAAGCATTTACTTTTGCGAATTAAGCGGCTGTCATCACCAGCACATTCACGTAGCCATGACTTCGAGGACGTATATCATAGGAGGACGCCCCAAGCACATTACACATAGAGAGAGTCACAAACAAACAATCCGTTTAGTCGACTCGTATGATACTTTTTCCCTTGCCGAGGTTTTCGGCCATGGCCATCAAAAGCAATGCCTTACAAAGCAATGAAAGAAGTTGAACACTGCTTTGAAGTCGCTTTCATATGCGACGAATATTGACTTAGTAGCAACCTGGGTTAGGGTGAGGGTCTCATTCGAGCGTCTACGTGAAACGTACCTGCGTACTTCAGATAAACGCGCATTCTTGTTTCAAATGAACCTTTTCGATTGAGACTTCCCCCTGAGTGTTACTACGTTTTCTTCTGTTGTATTTAATTATTTCTTACTCCCAGGTTATATATTGTTGCTTGTTTCATTTTATGTTAATAAACGTGAGAAAAGGCCTAGCTGTCGCCAGCTTATATGAATCTTACGAAAAACTAATGGTAAGCCAACGAGACATACAAACGAACATTGCGGCGATGCTGAAATCACTGGTGGCAGGCTACTCACGTGCAGCACCAGAAGCAGACATACTACAGCAGTGGCAGTCATTGGTTTCTATAGGCAATGGATTTGGGCATGATGACTATGGTCGGCATACTATATCTGTCATTCATGTTGGAATTGCCGCGCAAATGTGACTGTTTGTTTTAAAAATGTTCGCAACTGGCCTATGGCACTCTTGCAACGTGTGCGACGGGGGACGCGAGTACGCGAAAAGAATATCGTCTCTTTGAAAATATGTTCAGGGCAACACAGTTTGTTACACTACGTTTTTAGACAATTTGTTTTAGGCACAATTGTAACTCCAAAGTGAAAATATTCAATTATTAATGATTTCCGCCAGAGCATTATCTTCTTCATTCAGAAGCCTACAGCTGGCATTGAGCCAGGGGAACCTTGCCGCTTTCACAGGGAAGAAAGTTTGCCTTCCTCTTTACCCGATTTACTGCATTGAGTCGGGTTTACTCTTTCAGTTTTACTATCCTATAAAGGCGGTCCCTAAGGACTCCATAGCTGTAAAACCACTGAGATATATTTAAGCGTCGTTTCAACAGACCTTAAAGCCTATATGAAAGGGACTCGCTCGAATTTTTCGTTTATATTCTGCTATTTTAGCTTGTGAGCCTGAATATAAAGAAGTCGTTTTATGCCCGTCGTCTTATTTAGGAAGAACCGCGATGCTTTGAAGATTACGCCCGAAAGGAATATGCAGGTCCTAAAATTTAGGTGAAAGGGTTAAGGAGCATAGCGCTCGAAATCTGGTCGTGAGAGAGGCTTAACAGCAAGCTCTACTTCACGGAGCTTTTTGTGTTTGTGGCCTTAACATAAACGTGGAGTACTTTTTCGTAAGGAACAGAATTTGAATCCAAGGGTAAATGCAACAATGCCGGGCCAAAATTCACCATAGAATTTCTTCAGTTCGCGCGCATATTTTCCGGCAAGTTGCTTCGGTTACGAGCAACTCACTTAGATGGACTCAATAAAAGACAAGCACACTGCTAGAAACCGTCAGCAAAAAAAAAAAAAAATCAATCACAATGGCGGCACGTTTGATCACTTGATCAAGTCCTATTGAAGGAAAAAGGGTCGAAAGCAGTGAACCCTAAAATTACACCTTCTTTCATTTTTTTCTTCTCTCTTTTCATTGCGAAACAACGCTGCACGCAGGACGCCCCATCCCTCTTGGAACCATTAAATTTTGAGTTTGTCTTTGTTTAAGTTCATTATCACCGAATATTCTCTTACGTGAGAACATTATTTCAACTGTAATTGTACGGGTGCTTGCGATTCATGATACGAATTTTTGTCATAACGTGATGAAGAATGCAATGGTGGCCATGACGCAGCACAAGTTTTGTCAACAAAGGCGTGCGACTCCAACTTCAGATCCCATATTAAATGACAGGAATAACACAAAAAACTATGGGAAATCTTGTCTACTATTGTCCAGTTGTCCCGTTGCGATGGCAATCGTGTGGACACTCCAGGCGCATTTTTGCCGTCGCCGTGATGTTCCGTATAAACTCCAAGGGCGAAACACCGTCGCCGCACGCCGTATGCTGCATGTGAAAGTGAAAGCATGCGAGGGACGCCCACGATCGCGGCTCAACCTGGCGCGCGCGATGGGGGAAGGTGGAGAGAAAACGCACCGTCCTCCGTCGCGCGAAAGGCCGTTGGGGGCTGGGAGGGAGCGAGGGGCGTGGTGTTGGGCTCCGGCAGCAACTGCATATTTCACGACTGGGCACAAAGGGGCTGACGATCGCGGCTCAATCTCACGCGCGAAACGGTGGAAGGTGGGGAAGTAGCGCGGGAGGGAAAGTGGACAAGCGGCTTCTACTCCGCCAGCAATCTTAGCGCGGCGTCGAGCTGTAGCGCGTGCCGTATGTTGAAAGCGATCTACAGAGGGCTCAAAGCTTGGCGAGTAGTGTCTTCTCGCTGCTATTTGCGTTGAAGCGATGCACAACTTGAAGGTCACTTCGCTGGCTGCTGCTGCCACGCTTGCTCACGCCACCGTTTTGACAGCGAGTGTCCGCGATCATCGAGTGTGATGCGTTCATGTCTGCCATGTGGGCGATGACAACATGCTTGTTAATTCAGTTCGCAAGCGAATGTTTCCAAGTTTATACGGCCGATAGAATTACTATCCTTACTTCGTATAACTGTCTACTAATTTGCAATCGCAATCGATGCCTCTTCTTTCGGGCGAAACTTAGACTTTTCTTTTTTTCGCGCCTAATATTTATGAGCCCTTAGCGCGTTTCGGAGGCGCCGGCTACTCCTTTACACATAGAAGAAATATATACAAAATGGAATAACAAGCCGGAACTAATGTGTACACAATCATTGCTCCAATATCTGTTGCTGTGGCGTGCCCTAAAAGCTACAATGACTCGGCGTTTGAAATCGAATGAGATGTACTGGTGATAGCCGAGTGGCAGCGGTGCTCATTTTTTTTCTGATCATACTTTACGTAAGCATCGCACAGCGCGTATATGGAATTAATAACATGTTGCTACCACGTGTAGACGGTGCTCAAGAACTGGCACTTTGACAAGTAATTTCCCCCCTTGCAGTATTTGCACCCGGCACAGAGTACCACTCAGTGTCATCGGTGACGCTTAGCAAGCCTCCGCTTTTTCCCGCAGAGGACGGCCTTGATGACTTCTGGCCAGGCGGGCCTCCGCAAGGCTCCACGTCCAAGGCCGCAAGACAGGGAGCCGACCCACGAGGGAATTCCGAAGCTTTTTTTCAAGAAAAGGAGAACACAGAAAGAGGAATTCTGCGAATAAAGCACTTGGTCGTCTTCCTTTAGTCAGAGAGGATATATAACTGTTCCAGCAGTGAGAAACCATTTTTCGCTTAGTTGCTGGTGTAATGTGTCTTAGTTGCTAATGTAATGCCTGCAATGGTGTTACTGCAGTAGTAAACCACAACCTCACGTCTCTTTTAAACCGGTAAAGGTAAAACTCTGTTGACTTCCTACAATGTTTTCCGGTTAGTGGAGTAAGCACGGTCTACTCCACATCGTTCTTGAGCATCAAACAGGTGCTCTGTTGGCTGTACGCATAAGGATAGAACGCGTGCGTAAATACCTGAGGGAGAAAGCAGAAAAAGCAGGCGCAGCCAGGTTATACACGACTAGATGAATGTTGATGCTAATTTAACATGATCTATCGTCCCGATAACTGTACAGAAGAGCGATAATTGAAGAGTCAACACCAAAATGCGTAAGTTTAAAGAAGAAATAGTTATTTCTCCAGTGCTGAAACTTGGGCTTGTCTTGAGTTTGAGGTTTGGGATTCCACCTCGTATTTGGGAGGTACTGGGTTCGAAAATCTCCGCAGCCTGAAACTCGCCATTTTATTTCTAAGGGGTAGAGATGCATCGCGATCTGGCGCTCTCTCTTTTATGTGGGTTCTCTTCTCGAAAAGAGCCTTATCGAAGTCTGCGAAGGTCTCTGGATGTCCCTTGCCCCACCACAGCTTTGGTCAATTAGTAGAGCATCCGCCGCTGCTGTGGGAAGCAGACGAGTGCTGCCGCAGGGTACCTACCAGTAAAATAGGTAAAAGTGCGCTTTGGTCCGGTACTTGGCAACTACGGGAGTTCCAGACACTTGGAAGGACACCTGCCAGATAGCAGTCTATCGGTAAAGAATCTACCTCGAGCGTTGGAGGTATTGGCTTCAAATCTTCCGATCTGGTGCTAGGATACTTGCGAGGGTTCGCATGACGAAAAGGGGCCTATAGGGATTATCCGCGTTGTCTCTGGGAGTCCCTTGTCCGACCACAGACAGCTTTGTTGAATAGCATCCGGCGCCAAGAGCAGATTGCGTGAGGGAACGAACGCGAGGTAATGGCATCTTAGTTGAAATCAAGAAAAAGGAATGGGCATATGCAACGCATGTAATGAGGAGGGAAGATAACCGATGGTCATTAGGGTTACGGACTGGATTACAAGGGAAAGGAAGCGTCGCAGGAGGCGGCAGAAAGTGAGGTGGGCGGATGAGATTAAGAAGTTTGCAGGGTCAACATGGCCACAATTAGTACATGACCGCGGTAGTTGGATAAGTATGGAAGAGGCCTTTGCCCCGCAGTGGGCGTAACCAGGCTGATGATGATAATGATCCGGCGCCGCTGTCCACAAGGCGGTCGCTCTACCACAAGGTCATGGCGCGAAGAATGTTCAGGATCCTTGTTAAATGTCTGATAAGAGTGAGTTACGGCGCTGAACTTATCTCTTCACTTTTTCTCATAAAAATCACGCACACACACACGCGCGCACACACGAACACACGCGCACACACGGCAGGCAGCTCCCGAAAAGAGCTCCAACATCTTTGTGCAGGAACTTTCCTTCAAGGAGAAGTCAAACGTCCACACTCTGCAGATGGCAAAAGTTTTTCAGTCAAAAAGAGGGATTTTGTAGGCTCTTGCAGAAGGCTGTGCAGGCTCTGCAGGCTCTGATGCCGTGCATAATCAGGCGCGGCATCACAATTTCAGCCCCCTGTTCTGCATGTTGGAATAGCCGGCCTAACGCTCCTTAAAGAAAGAAAAAAAAAAACATGCTTCAAAGTGTAGCCTGTAATTCCCTTCTTTTATCTACAAATGGATTTACCGCCCTAGTTATTCCTTCTTCCCCCTCGTTGTTTGTTCAAACGGTGATGCTGCCTCATTTTTGGGACTCGGATTTCAAAGTTCCGCATAAACCTGCCCGTATGCTCGGCTCGGCATTGCGTTTTATTGTGCCTTGTTCCTCAACAAGATTTGATGAGGCACGACATTGTGTGTACGTTCCTAACCTGTTTAACAATCTACCGGGGCATATTTTCTCAGCAACTTTGAAAACATGACGGAAATACACGATCCGCCCACTTTAGGCTGAACCTGTTCCATGCTTTGCCTTATGTCACATTTATGCGGCCATTGTTTCAAGGTATTGAATATTGCAGTTTGTCTGCTTGTTTGTTTTTAGGTTTTTGTTATGGGTACGCTTGAACTCTCTATATTGTTGTACTGGATTTGCGCAGCCAAATGTAACGTCGCGCGCACTTTATTTAACATCATTCTTTTTGTTTCATATGTGAGTGTTCTGTCTTAATGCATAGCCAAATCTGCTGGGCCATGTCCTAGAAGCCCTGATTGGTTTAGACAAGTTACGATGATAACTCTATTATATCTCTGTTACGGAAATATTATTATTATTATTATTATTATTATTATTATTATTATTATTATTATTATTATTATTTATTATTTTTTTTATTATTATTATTATTATTATTATTATTATTATTATTATTATTATTATTATTATTATTATTATTATTATTATTATTCCCTTGCCTTTCTTTTTCACATCGTTCTGTTTGCACCATGGATTGATTTAGCTATTCTGTTTTGATCTTTTCACTATGTGTTTCTGGGAGGAAGCAGTATGTCCTTGTAATGCCTATATATTTTATGAATTTATACGGACGTATCTTGTATATGCCGTGTCTTAATTGTCTGCCCGTCCTGCAAGGACCACAATGTGGTCTGCAGTATGCACTAAATAAATAAATAAATTGTTATCGTCGTCGCCGTCGCGGCCTTGAGACCACTTCCATAACGTCAAACTCGTCCCGTCAGCATGCTCTCAACTGGCTACTGCTTTGCTGGTTCCCCAAGAATGCGACAACGGCCCACATTTTCCAGCAGCGGCAGGCAAGCGACAACGCAAGCGGAGACATCGTCAGCAAGTTTTTCTCCACAGGGGAAACATGACAACGGGAGTCGAGCGCCGGTTTGGCGCCGCTGCCAGGGCATCCAGACCCGCACCGCGGGCGCCAAGCGTGCGCACACTGAGAAGACTCAGCAATTTTCAGGCACCGCATGCGTTGTACTTGCTAATCTATACCGCTGACGCTGCGGCAAACTGTTTTTCTAAGCATCACTCAACAATAACCACTTCACAGGTAACATTGCCGTTTCTGAATCCCACAAACAGTGACGGTAAACATTAAAATGGTGTCGCTCAGTGGAAGCTACTTTACTGCCCCAGAGAATGTGGATATTTTTTTTGCAGCTCCGTTTGGAAGCACTGCATTGAGCGGTGCGTCCATTGCCTTCGTGTTAAGCACAAAATTTTGACTACGTAGTACATAGGGTATGATAAGTTGGGAATGTAATTCCTGACGGCAACCTATGGTCAGTAAGCTTCATTCTTTAATTTTCTAGTTACTCGAAACGACACTAATGAACTAGTGTAGCTCACTGACAGTATAACGGAAGCTTCATTTTGTGCTACTCTAAGGCGAAGCTGTTAATTGCAACTGGAAGCGGTTAGTCGCAATTACTATGATCGGACGTCCACACCGAATGACGGCGAAAACGTATTGAGAGAACCAGTGAAGCTATCGCTATCAGATAAGAAGGATATTTTTTATTATGATTACTGGACTTTATTGGCACAAGAGACGGATGTGGCAAAAGAGGGCCAAGGCCTCCTTGGGTATTTTTGTCATGCCAAGTGTACGCTGTGTGGGCTGAATCAGAAACGCACGTGGAAATTAGGCCCCCGATGTGAGGAAATTACTATCTTCTTTTAGTTGAGCATTAGAGCTCTATAAAGTATTTAACAGTGCACTGTATCAGAATTATGGTACGTGCCACGATAAAGGATTGTAGGAGTAACTTGTGCTCTACAAGGAGAACATGTAAGGAATTTTTGGAAGGTCTGAGGCCCTGTGGACTCTGTAAAGATGATCAAATCTGCAATAATTGAGGCGTTCGATGATTGCTACAGAAACAAAACGTTTGTGACGTTAGAATAATGGACTGTCTATCAAATTAAAACTTCGAAACCGTACGTTTGTTAGAATAAAACGGCAGAAAATAAATCAACCTTAAAAATATAAATTGTGGGGTTTTACCCGCAAGAACTAGGATATATTTTGAGGTGTGCCGTATTGGGGGAGTCCGTGGGATAATTTGGCTACGTAGTGTTCTTTAACATGCACCTAAATCTAGTTACAAGAGTGTTGTTGAGTTTCTCCTCCATCGAAATGCCGCCGCCACGGCAGGGAATGATTGCGCGACCTCGAGTTGAGCAGTGCGATGGCATAGCAGTGGACAACCTGCGGGTAAATTAAAAGTTCTAGGTGCAATAGGAAATGTTCACACTGCTCGTCAGAGCTTCTAAATGTCTCCATCCGCCAATCAATTAAATTTTGAAGGCAGTAATATATATAGTTATTTTCGTTAGACTCTATGCATTTTTCATCATTCCTCCCGTTGTCTGGCCCATCTCAGCGATGGCGGGAACAAGGCTTCGTATGAGATAATTCCCAAGGTTAAGAATTGAATATGAACCGTATAGGGACAAAGTACGCAAGTAGAAAGATGTTTTAGAGTTCGTATCTTAAAATATAATTGTACCGACAAGCTGAAATATATGACTGACACTTCGCACATATAGGCGGGAGATTTGTCTACGCTTGGAACCAGTCATTGAGATTATCTTTCTAAATTCCTTATTCATTTGAGAGGGCTAATTGTAAGCAGTCGTGGCGTTCACCGCCCATAGCACTGGCGCAACACACGTGGCTCAGTGCGGCACGCACACGTGATGAGGAAGGTTCACGTTCTGTGCGAGCGATTCGGAACGTTCGGTGCACAAAGCGACAATTGGGAAGACACCTTCGTGAAGAAAAAAAAAAGAAAGGAAGAAGAAAAAATAATTACTAGGGCCCCTCAGTGAATCTGCTGCCATGGAATTTAGGTCTTAATTCCGAAATGCCACAGAAGTCTGTTTCTTTTTCTCTCTCACTTTTCTTCCCTTTTTTTGAAGACAAGGTCTACCTTGGTGTGTTCAGAACAATTCGGGCTGTGCCTATTTAACCAATTTTGTCTCGTAAATTCAACAATTTCAAGCCTTCTAGTAGACGTAGGACAACGAAAAAAGCGACAGAATGAAGGTTGGAACGGAAAAGGTGCATCAAGTTACCTTAGAGCTACGTACCTTTAACAATGCGTAATAAGCGACCGAAGGCCGACATGTAACCCAAATGCGCTCGGTCAAACTGCGCGTCTCTAAAACTGGAACCGGAAGTGTGGCTTTGCTCCACAAGGAATGTGGTTTGATCCTGGAGATAATTGCAGTATGAAAACGCTGGCCAATCCAGAAGATAGTGTTATCTAAAAAAATACAAAGCAAAATAAATAAAGGTAGAGTCCAGAAGTAAAGGGATACATGCAAGGTGGTAGTAAAGGAGGGTAAGGATGGCCCCGGTGAACATAAGCTGACTCAAAAGCGGTTAACATCGAAGAAAGACAGACAAGGCTTTACGGTGAAGCCTGTCTTTCCTTCCGAATAACAAACTTGAAAAACAAACACGTAACATTAAACCACATGATACACGAATGCATCTTTTTTATCTAATGCGCGCGCGACATGCTTCTGAGCAGCAATTATTTGAATCCTCTTAAATGGGGCTAAATAGCTTAGAGAATAAGCATTGTTTTTTCACTTGCTGTCAGAAAGCACTTTTATTGCAGATTTCTAGCAGTTTTTTAAACGTAAATAGGGATAGCTGAGTTTAAAGTTTTGATGCGATTAAGAGCAGGAACACTGTCGGTGCCTCATTATTCCTGCTTCGCGAATCGTTTCTCGACATCAAAGCATGCTCTAGCGCTACACTTGTTCACCTGAAATCTGGAAACATGTTTTCGCCCACTGTAGTATAAATTTGTATGCGCTGTGCGAAGAGAGAAGCTCGCAGCAGCCTCTATCGAATAAAAGGAATGGAGGTGGTTACAGTGATTTGCTTATCGCATGAAGGCAAGACGCAAATGATGACAACATATGAGGAGTTCGTAGACGGAATAACGAATTCAAATTGATTAATGGCCACGGCCATCATACGGGTGTCACATGTGGGCATTACATTAGCGTTTAGAGATATTCAGGTTATGAATAAAAGTGATCGTTATGCTGTATCGGAATACTTTTTCAATATTGTTCTTAATGCAGATAGCATTCTTGGGCTTCTTCGCGCAATTATTGCTCTGTGACCATCTGATCATCTAACCGTTCCCCTTGCGACCAAATCACTAAAAAAGCATACCTTTAAAATTTCTCCAGTGCTGGGCGGTTCAATATAATTTTTAAGGCAGATAGCGGGCTCCTTAACGCAATCATTGCTCACGCAATCATTAGCAGCCAAACACCATAGCCCCTAAGTAACCACGGTGGGTGAAGAAACATCGAGCTTCGAGGAAATGCCTGAAGTGCAGCACAACCATGCAAGCAGCTAGGAGTCCGCGGCCGAAAGTTCCGTTATTGCTTTCGGTGGAGGAAAGCTTGCGTAAAAAGAACGCCAGCGGTTACCAAAATCCGTCGAAGCACCGTTGTAAGGCAACTCCAACGCCCACGTTTGTCGCGTCTGTCATGAGACAGAGCGAAGCATCAGGTATTGGTGAACAAAAAGGGTGACGTTAGCGAGCTGTTTCTTAAGAGGAAGCTTTAGCTTGGGCCCATCGCCAACGCGGCATATTCAAATACATGTAAAACGCAAAACATTTTTCTGAGATAACCGCTGGACCCATTTTCAAGGGACCCTAGAACGATTTTGACGATTATCTACAAACGTGCTGATTCGTTAGAGTAGTTCCTTGTGATCATTAATTGACGCATCTAAGTGTTCCGCGTAAAGCGTGTAAATAATTATAAGGTGTTAAAAATGTACATCGCTGCTGATCGCAGCACACCGCTCGGCTCAAGTTTCAGCTGCCCTCAACATATGACAATAGTAGGGCGAGCTATCCGATTGGCTGCCCAGGGCGCGTCATCGATAATTTTTCCCACTTTATGGTGAACAAATGTTGTTCGTATTAGTTGGAATGTTAATTTGTTTATATAAAAGTAAAGTAACAGAAATAGAGTGCACAAAAACAGGTGCTCACTACACTTAAGCACTTCCGGCACACAGCAAGCGTCGTCTGCTTGTGTTACAACGTGCTCCGTTTAGACGAGAGCTCCGCGGTCAGTGCCGGTCTCAGTCTTTTCGCAAGCGCCGTTATTTGCCTTTGTTGCGTTCTGGGCTGCAAACGTCGCGACTGGGAACATGTCAAGCTGCGACATCGCGTCCCTCTACTAGGCAATAGACGAGCCGTGTGACTGCAGCGCATCGGATCGTCGTTGCGCGATCGGCACCACGATCTGCGGGTTTGCGGCCGTCATTTTACACCGGAGGTTTAATACCACAATAGCGTTTCGCGAGTCCGGTATTTAGGTAAGCGCAAGCGCAAGAGGACTGGGCCTGGCCGTTTCACCGTGCCGACCGTGCCGTTTCATGGGGTGAGCAGAAGCACACCCCATGCTCAACCAAACACAGTAGCATTAACAAAGTGTATTCTTCTTTGCTGCTGGTGCAATTTTTTCACAGGAGCTCAATCATTAACACATGCTTTGTTAAAGGTTTGAAATGTATTAAACTTGGTTAGAGCAATATTAGCTCCTTGATTGGCTGGTTGAGCTCTGCGCCACCAGGCGGCTGGACCATGATGACCGATCAGACAGTTCACGCACGTCTACCCTAAAGTTCCTTAATCAGCTTGAGTTCTCTTGAGTCTCCACGCATCCGTCGAAACGCGCAGCTCACCCATGGTTACCGGAATACCAGACACGTTCGGCGATGCAACAGAATGCTTGCAACGAACGCTGCTTCGATAGCACTCGTTTGGGGTCGACTGCTAAGCAGATGGCGCTGAGGCTGGAGAGGCTTCGCCCGCTCACTCCTAGATAACCGGAAGTAGACGACACAACGTGCCATGACGCAGAGCCAGTAAGGCGGAGCTTAGCCCCGATCACTCGGTGAACGAGTAGAGGAGGAAATGCATGGCTATGGAGGAGGGTAAATTGTAATCGTCCTTAGCTCTCTTAATTTGAGACGCTTCACACAAATTGTGGTGCAAATGATCAAACTTAGCTGTACCTTACACGTCTACAAAATTCGTCCGGACCGTTTCAAAGACCATTTAATGAAATTTGTTGCATTTGAGAGAGAAAGTTAAATTCTAGTGCATATTGCAAGCATAATTTCGATTTAGGGCCTTAACTTTGTAAAAAAGATTTTGAAAAATTCGAAAGTTAGAAAAAAATAGAAGCACGAAGTTTACAAATTCACCGTTCTGAACCAGAACAGATATCGTGGTTCTGTACACGGCATCCACTAGACAATTGAAAGCGAACAAATTTGATGTGTCATTTTATATCTTACGTGAATTTGTTACGTAGTGCACTAGGGTTCTGCAAAAACCGTATTTCCATATTATACATTTTTTTTCGATTCATGTGTAACATATAAACTTTGTCCGCTTTGTACTATTAGATGCAATTCACATAATTGTGATATGGCTTTTCATTGTTGAGTTACAGAGCTGTAAACTTGATAGTTTCATTTCCTAAAACCTTTTGAACTTGCCAATTCTTTATAAAAATTGACGACCTAAATAAAAAATTCGAAACCAACAGTGGCTATATTTTACATTTTTTCTTTTAATTGCAACAAACTTCGCCCAATTTGGTAAAGTGGTCGCCAAGAAAATGAATTCTCCTTTTACATCTATTTAGATAGGAGCACCCGTGCTAAGACTTCCTCTTAATAGCTTCAAATAGCCTCAAAAGAGCTGGACCCATCACCAGACAGTGTAATGGGAGTTGTGGGGATTTGGGGAATTCGACGCGCCATTGCGCGGGCGCATTCACCTGTTCTGCCATCCCTACGCCTCACTTCTTTTCACTCCAAACTGGTTGCTAGCGGTGGCGCTGCACTCCACTCCACAGGGCGGAGCTACGACATCACGAGGCGGCCCATGGCGGCTACTTTCATGGCGGTAGCCTGTCTCCCTTGGGACTGCGCCGCGTACGTACATGCTTCCTCTCGTCTGCCAACACCTTTGTGACCAAGACTTGAGCTCACGCACGATGCCTTTGCCAGTGCGGGGAGCGCGTACCCTGTGTTGATACCTTGTGAAGGAGATTGCCCGAGGTATCACGAGTTGGCCTATTGGTTATTGGAATAGCAAGTAGCATAGCCACCGGGATTTTTCCTAGCGGCGAGTCCCAGCTTGAGCCTGTGCTCTCATAGCGACGTGCTATAGGCGCCCCTGACTATTTTCCGCCCTTGGTACGGGACCCCTTTGGTTCCCCGTCTCCGCGGGACCGGGCGTTGGTGCGGTGTGGGGGGCCGCCGGATACAGTAAACGGTTTCTGTTAACTTACGGAAATACTGTGTTCCTGCGTGCATCGCTCGGTAGCCCCTTGTAGTCTGAGATTGCGCGCAGCGGCGCTAGAGGCTGACGGCTGGCGTGGCCCTGTGCCTCGCTAAGCTCGAACCCATGGTGGTCGGTACTCCTGTGAGACCCGAAGACCACACAGAGTAGAGATCTTGTTTGCCTGGAGTAGATCAGTAAGTGGAACCATCAGGTCAGCACAGCGGGGGATGACACGCCGATATAAATTTATCAGTTCCACAAACTCCTTTAGTTCACGTACGGAAGTGGGCTGAGGAAAGCAGCGAATGACTTTCACCTTCTTAGTGAGCGGCCGGATGACATGACGGTCAACGTGGTGTCCAAGACAGTCAATATTAGTTACGCCGAACGTACATTTGTGTTTGTTCACGACAACGTACCATACTCGGCAAGGCGTTGGAAAGGCTGTCGAATGTGGGAAAGGTAGTCGTCTGCATCGTAGATAAAGATGAAGAGGTCATCAATGGAGGCGAAGGAGTACGGAAGACCTCGGGTGACTGTGTACATGAGACGCTAGAAAGTTTTAGCAACGTGCGGGGACCAAAGGGCATCCGCAGATGTTCAAAGAGGCCAAAAGTTGTTATGGCGGCAGTCTTGGGAATGTCCAAAGTTTAGACATGTATCTGATAATACACTTTCACGACGTCTATCTTTTAAACGATGGTTGCTCCATGCAGTGTTGCTGTAAAATCCGCGATGTTAGTCAAGGGGTAGCGATCGGGAATAGTGGCGTTGTTCAAGGCGTGGTAGTCACCGCAGGACCACCAGCCACCTGGGGACTTCTTGGACACCATGTGCAAAGCGATGCCCAAGAACTTTCTGATGGTCGCACAATGCCAAGCTCTAGCATATGATCGAATTCGGCTCTGGCAACCTTGTGACGCATGAAGACCGAAGACGCATGAAACTGGGCAGGTGAAACAAGACTGGAAACTCGTCGAATAAGTGTTCACACATAAAACGATGAAGGTGGCTTGTTGGTAACAGTGGTGGTGCCAGCTGTTGACACTGTACCTTCCACCGTTAAGTGTGTTGTAGCATCGACAAGACGGTCTTGGGCCATGTCCACAAGGAGGTCAAACTGATGAAGAAAGTCTGCTCCGAGAATCAGGCAAGCCACGTCCACTACGAGGAATACCCATCGAAAAATACGGCGGAATCCAAAGTTCACTGCGACGGGTGTGTTCACCGTAAGTCAAGATGACGTTCATGTTGGCGGCTAGCAGCGTAACTACAGATTGGCGATTCTTCGGAAATGTAGGCGATGGTGGAACAACGCTATCATCAGCTCCCGTGTCCACTAAGAAACGGAGCCAGGACACCTTGTCGAAAACGAAGGATAAGTGGCTGTTTGCTGGACCGCCAGCACTTGCCACTTCTAGTGGTGAGCGGAAGAGTTTCCAGAGAAAGAGAAGGGAGACGCGCACTTTCGGGCGGCTGCGCCGAAGGTGCACTCGCCCGGACGCGGCGATCGAGATGAGGAACACCGGCTTGACGAGGAGTGGCGGCGCGAGGGGATTGGAGAGCGAGCAGATAGAGTAGCAATCTGCGCGGTTTATCTGGCAGCGAAAGCCGTCGTGATGTGCCTGCAGATCAGGTGGCGAGAGACAAGGTGCCTCAGTTGTTGCGGAAGTCGTCGCAATCGTAGAAATGGGTGGGGAGGCGACGTCTGTCACGGAGTCGGCAAGTTACGCGAAATTCGCTAGTGAGGAACCAGCTGCAGAGGCGAGCACCACGTGCATGGTGGAAAGCACGCGCTGCAAGAAAATGCGCTAAGTTTTGACCGAAAGTGGCAGCCTTATGACCTAGGAGCTACTGAAAACGGCGCAAAAGCTGTGAAGGCTTGCGGTCGACTAGTTATTCAGCTGACAATATCTGCTGGAGGCGTTGCCTTTCCGACGACGAAGTACGCTTGTGGAACTCAGCCAACGACATGTCACATGGGTTTTTCTCGGGCAGAGTAAGAATAAGATCCCAGATTTCCCCGGCAATTCCTGGAAGAAGTGCAGACAAAATGTGGCGAAATTTGGAAGTCTGTGATGTTCTCCGGGCCGTCAAGAACTATCTGTTGACGCGCTAACCAGAGGGAGACATCAACTGGCCAGAATTTCGGAAGGCGGAACGAAAAAACCGAGACTGAGTGGGACGCTGCGGGGTCAGAGAAGGCATATCTGGAGTCACCGGTGGATTCTATTCTCACCGTAGTCAACAAGTAGTCGCAAAGTTTTGAAAGTTCGTGCTCACTAATATTGTAGACGTAGCGTGGATGTGTTGATTTTATGCAATTGGGTAAACGCAAGCAAACAAAAGTAAACACAGATCTACAACAGGAACTTATATTCTATCAGACACGTTGTCAGGCGAAATGAGGCAGCGACTTTCGACGAAACTCAACGAGTGAACCAATCTCTTCCTAGTTAAAACTTGCCGCACCGCCATCAGAGACGCTTGCCGCAGTCACGGAGACTGCACGCGTTCGACGTAAATGCGCGGAAACAGGAACCGCGTCGGCAGCCCCTCGTCTCATCTTTCAGCGCGTTGCCTCCTTGGTGCTGCTACCGACTAAAGGAGCATCAATATAACGTAACTAAATTAATATTGGAAAATTTGGGCATTCATTGAGGAAATAGTCACGGCGATCCCATGTTTGCAAGCACGTCTCCTTCCTATAATGCTTATTGCAGGATGACAAGAGAAATCCTGGAAGTCTATGAAATTGAAAAATCAGAATAAAGGTGTGTAAGCAAGCCTTCAGTGTCGCTATCTGAAAAAGATGCAATTCGTTGGTTTGGCGCTCTAACTGTTGCAGTGTATGTTTTCATCATGCTTTGGACACGTGTACGGTTCTTCGATATACTCTACTGACTGCTCTTTTTTGTCTCTTGTTTCCACTCGTTCGATCATTTCGCGTACGATCCCCTGACAAGGTGATTTGCCTGGTCCCAGAAAAAGCTGTTAGGATAAGCCTAAACATCGACCTGTCAAGTGTGAGAAGCGTTCAAGCGGGCGTCCCCACATCAACATAATTATCCTAACAACAATCATACAACAGCAAAAATGCCTCAAGCGCATATTTGTGGCGCTCTTTCTTGGTGTGAAAGGAGCGTACGACAATGTTACACATGAAGCAATCCTCGAGTCATTGGAGGCTGTTCGAATCGGTAGCCGAATGTTTCTGTTAATCCGCGACCGTTTGACCAGAAGGTCCTTCTTTGTACTGACCGAAGATGCCCCGACTGCCAACTATTTTATACACGGTGGCGTCCCACAGGTTGGGGTATTCAGCGCTATTCTCTTTAACGTAGCTATAGTTGGCCTTGATAATATATTACCCAAGACAACTCACCTGTCAATGTACGCCGATGATACTTGTCTTTGGTCTCCTGCAGGGACTCGTCTTTAAGTGCGCGCAAGAATTCGGCGGGCAGCCACCCTAACCTGTTTGTATCTCCTCAAACAAGGCCTTAGAGTGTCCATCGAAAAATGCCTGTTAATCGCGCAAACACATGGCAGCATACTCTGTTTCTCTCAATGGCCATGCTATCAAATACCAGAAGTGTCACCGCTTTTTAGGTGTGATTATTGACAGAGACCTCTCATGGAGCCTCCACTGCATCTACCTGAAGCGGAGACTAATTTCGATTGTAGAAATACTGATGTTCCTGTGCGGAAAAACCTGGGGCCCATCGGTTTGGTCCATGCTGCAGCTGTACAGAGCACTGTTTCTGGGCTTTTTACGGTACAGCTTGCCGGCTTTGGCGAACACATGTAAAACAAACATTCATACCTTCGAAAGCTTGCAAGGCCTGACTCTATGGACATGTCTTGGACTACCACGATGAGCTTCGACTCACGCAACTATCATGATTGCTAGAGACAACTTGTTTCGAAGATATATAGCGATTGAGAGCCTTAGAGTACACATTCGACACCTGTGTCACGTACCCAGTCATTATATTGCTGCTTTGCCAGCACAGAGACCCAAGGAACATTTTCTAAACTTGTTGCGACACATCAAGGCTACTATCCATCGGGCTTTACACCAGCAGCAAGATCACTGCTACCCCTGCGGTTCCTACGACAACCACAAGTATGCCTCGCGATTCCGCGTAACGAAGAAGGCCCGTCATTCAACAGTGGCTCGACATCAGTTCACGCTGTCATTACTGAATGAGGCACATGAACAAAGAACGCAGATATACACCGATGCATTTGTCTCAGCCACCAGCCCCACAGGCGCAGTTATCATCCCGGCCTTACAAATAACAATTACTTTCAAAGGTTCGCGTATAGCGACCTCTACGGTAACAGAACTTGCCACTCTACGTGCCGCTGTTAATTACAACGCACAAGCCATACCTCGAATGTGGACTTCAAGACAGCCCTTCAGAGTCTGCAGTAAGCTTTACGACACAAGACCTATGACCAACTGCTGTTTGAGACCAGATAGGTTGTCCATCAAGCCCTCATAAACGGACATGACATCACCTTCCAATGGCTTCTGGGGCGCTGTGGCATCGTCGGAAATGACCTTGCTGACGATGCCGCCCGCTCAGCCGATAAAGAAACCCTGACACTTTCTATACCCTTATCAAGGACTGATGCTGCGAGGGGTCTTCGTTTACTTGCCCAAACTAAAACTGAAGTTTTGTGGAACATCCCAAATTTCACCAACTGCCGTCTCCATCGGTTGGATTGTACATTGAAGCTCCATATTTCATCGAACTTCTCCCGCCGTGATGCAACTTTACTGTGCCGCCTCTGGTTAGGGGTGGCTTTTACGAAAGCCTACGCCTTCCTTATTGGAATGTCCTACACACCGATCTGTGACTCGTGCAACAGTGAAGAGACAATTAAGCACGTGTTGTATTTTTGCGATCGCTGTGACAATGAACGCGACGTTCTTCAGAGGGTGTTAAATCGACTAGATAACAGACCATTTTCAGAGACTTAGATTCTCGGAGCATAGATCCATGCGTCACACGCTTACAAAGCGACGCGGGCACTGCTACGTTTCACGAAAGCGACTGGCCTCAGTGACCGATTATGGGCGTGAAGTCATGGACATCCGCATGTACTCACACCAATAGTACCTTCTTCCCTCCCTCTCCTTTCTTTTCTTCCCTTAAAACTCCTCTCCTATGTAGGGTAGCAAACCAGACGTGCGTCTGGTTGACCTCCCTACCTTTTCTTCTTTCCTTTTCATCCTCCTCCTTCTCATCGTTTCCGAAACAGCGTCATCTCTTATTCCCCGAGCTGACACAAAGGGAAGGACGAAAAGAAACAACCCGAAGGGCAGGAGGCCGTCGACGGCAGAACCTGACGAAAGCACTAATACTTCCACAGGCTCCCCAAGATATCGATGACCATAAGACGGCAAGGGGTAATTAAGGCCGTCTTGGCCCCCGTGTTAATCAGAACCACTCGAGACTAGGATGAGAGCCACAGCCATGTACCAATGAAGTGAATACAATATTTTCTACTTTTTTTTTATCATGACGATGCCTGGCTTTGCTGTCGTTTCCTGGTTCTTGCGGTGAAGACGCACCTCACCCGGTCGACATCGTAACAATATTTAACGGTCGTGTGAAAAAAAGAATGTATAGTTGAACAAAGCGCTGTATCATTGTGTCTCTTTCTTTCTAAGTCCTCGTTGAGTTGCGCTTACAAATTCTATCATGAATAGGGTTATGCAAGTATTTGCGATAAGTAATGTATAAGGATGTATAAGGACGAGTTAAAAATTTGATGTCCATTTGCACCTTGCATGTCAGTTGCACCTGGAAGAATCTTTCATAAATTGTTAAATATTGCAACTGTGTCTGGAATTTGTGCAGCGGCATTGAATTCGGTTCAGCGCTCCATCATGGTAACCTTCATTTATTATTATCATCACTGTTTATTTATTTATTTTTCTGCTGAACAAGAGGAAAATGAAGCAGCCGAAGCATTCTCTACTTCACTCTCTCCAAGGCAACCATGCAGTTTATAACGGAACAGAACCAATGATAACATTAATTGCAGTCCGGACAGCAGCGTTTCGGAAGCTATATTAATCTTCCTGACAAAGATTATTCGAAAGCTGTCTTGGTGGAATTTGTATTCATGCGCTCATATCTGAAAGCATGCGCCCGCAGACGACTTCAACTGAAGAAAAAATTGCAGAGCTGTTGTATAAGCACGGTTTTATTTATGGTGAGTCCTGTCCTACTACCAGAAAAGCGGCCGCGGTGTTTTTTTTTTAGTTTCAACTGAAGTCCTCATTAGCACTACGGCGTTGGAACAGCAGTGTGCTTCTGTATGCTCACAAAACTGACCACTCCTGAAACACTTTCTTGGTGGCAGTATACCCGTGGGCACAAGTGGGCTGCTGTACACAACTCAGAGGAAAACATAGCTGCTCAGATTACGCTACAAGACAGCTTTTGTGATATACGACACCGCAATTACCGAATGCAGAATAAATGTACTAACGTAACTCATTTTCGAAGCCCCGCTTGCCTGGCCAGCCAACCATGTCGGCATGTAGCGGGTCAGTCTCATTGTCACGCTCAGCCCAGAACGAGATATTGTGCAGGGCAGCACGTCTCTGTAATGGGCCCGTACCACTTGGGCATGTTTCTTTTGTTTACTCGCGTTTACTGCCCCCCTCCCCCCGACCTCATCCTGACACGCACTGCCTTTGCACGCCATGTCCTCTAGCTGACGCTCCCCTCAAGGGCTATTGTTGCCCATTCAACAACATGCTCCCAGCACGCCCGGAAAAAATCAAGAGCGGCACTGATGCTAGGTCACATTACCGCTTTGTGTTAACCATACATATTGCAGGACCTATCTGGCGATAACAACGTATTTAGTTGTGATGTGGCTCAGAAAATGCGACGGTGGCCTCCGCCAGCCGCAAGTTCATCGAGACGGAATGCAAAACTGGCGGTTCCTTATTAGTTGGTTATTCTCAGGCAAACAGGGCTTGCTTTTCTAAAGTAGCCTGTAGCTACAACCTCTGTGAATGAGGAAATGAGGTGCTTCAGAGAAAGTCCGTACTATAGGCTCAAAAAATAATACACTTGTCTTATCCAGCCGACAACTAGGTACGTCGCACGCACTGCCTGGTGCGGATAACCGCAAATAAGGCTAATGATGAGCCTTGGTTATTTAGTCTGTCTGCAGACGTTTGTACGCTAGAAACAGTACGTCTATTGGTATGTCGAACGTAAGGATTGCTTTACGAGAAATAAATTTGATGTTTACTATAGCATTTCCAACGATCGCCACTAGACAGTTGTGTTAGCTTATCTTAATTGAGAATGGTGTTTGCAAAAGCTCCATGGTTCACGCTGGTTGTACTACGGAGGATGATATGGCTAGAAAACAATCTTTTAAAAGAGCTCTGACACACTATTTCGAAGTCCTAAAACAACCGTACTTTTCTTGGGCTTACAATAATGAAAAAACAGGAAGTATGGCGCTTGGGAAAGACAAAATATTTTAGTTTATTTCAATTTTATATTTCCTTTAATACTGCTTTCATAAAACCGACCTGCAAATGCCAACGTTGACAATATCAACGTTAGGATCAGGTCGCCCATAAAAATAATAATATACAAGAGTACTGCGTGCATGTCTTCTGAGTGCTCTTTTTTGTGACGAGAAATTCATAAGAAATTAATAAGCGTGTTCAATGCCGCTTGTCCATGCATGCGCCCATGTCATAATGGTTTCAATGTCAGGCTACAGTACTAGAGGTCCTGTGTTGGAATTATGCCGTCGGACAGGTTTATTAATGTTTAATTATTTATTCCACAGTACTTTATATAAAATGACGAGTTTGCAAAGTTACGAAGCTCTTTGAAACCAGAAGGATGAAGTTTACAAAAATCCATGTACTTCCCTTGATTCCCACGATGGCTGAACCGCCCGATTGAAGCTCCCGTAGACACAAGAGCCAGAGTTCCCTCTCGTAATTAGAGTGTGAAACTCTACGGCTCGTGAAGATGCGTGCTGAGATATCCCGAGATTGTATTACGATAGTTAACACTATGATATCGTCAAAAATGTCTTATGCGTCGCCATAAAAAGTAATCTCAATATATATAAGATCTAATTATAAGATATCATTATAAGATCTCATTATAAGATTATAAGATCTGATTAGCAACTTTATTTTCACAGCGAAGCTGTCAAGGAATAATTTCTTGACATACAAAATATTGAAGATAGTGCAATGCCGGGCCGACCCGCGGCGGAGGTGAAGCAGGAGTTAAGCACTCCCCATACGTGGCCCGGTCCCGAAGATAGTACTATACCGGGCCGACCTGCGGCGGATGGGCAGTTTGCCATTAAGGGGCCCACATACACAGCCTCGCTGGTCATCCTTCCTCACAGAGTGGAGGGGCAATGACTTTTTTAACCTACCTTTTCACGAAATAATATACTTTGGCTGTCTTCAGTACCAGAGAAAAACTACAGGTGGCACGCGTGCTGAGTTAGGGAAGATTAAAGGGAACAAGAAAAAAGGAAACCGGGGGCCGGATTTTTATTAGTCATATCATAAAAATTCCTGGCAAGGGTTGTAACAGCGCACCCAAGGCAAGGACAACAGAAGGAATAAAACGACGACACAGCGCTGTGTCGTCGTTTTATTCCTTCTCTTGTCCTTGTCTTTGGTGCGCTGTTACAACCCTAACCACGAATCCCAACCAACTGGCCCAACTTGCTGTTCTGATATCACAAAAAGCCAACAAAAAAGCCGCCAAAGACAGCAATGGGAGAAATTAAATAATAATAATAATAATAATAATAATAATAATAATAATAATAATAATAATAATGTTTATTGCCACACAATATACAAAACAACACAATCAGGCCGGTCTAAGCCTTAGTTGGCTTGTAGGACCGTGCCAATGAATATGATAGACAAGGCAAAAGATGTACAAAAATTGATGAGAGATGAAAAAAAAATAGAAAAAAATGAAAGGCAAAAAATAAGAACAAGATAACATTTGTTTATCTACATACAACAAAAATTGAAGAGGTAAATATTGCGATGCAAGAAAAAAGCAATGTACAAGAAGGTAATTTTACTCTAGCTGTTTTAGGATGTGCTTGAGCGTTCTTTTTGATGTCGCGTTAAATAACTCTTCTGGTAGTTTGTTAAATATGTCAGGCACATAAGCACAGCGTCTGGCCGCGCCATACCTTGTGGCTGAACGTGGAACAACATAACGGAGATGTTTTCTAAGCTCCCTTGCGGCGGCACGTTTTTGTTTGAAATCGGAATTCCAGAAATGTTTAAGGACAACTGTTTCTATAAGTAATGAATGGAAGTTTGGTAGCCCAAGTTCACGGAAGATGTTTGCAGATGTTACTATTGGGGAATTGTACGCAACGTTTTTAAGAATGTTTTTTATAATCCGGTCAACCCTGCATCTCCAACGAGCCGAGCAAAAGCCAAAGACTGTAATGCCATACCTTAACACACTGTAACCTAGTGCCTGTGCTATAATCTTTTTTACAGACAAGGGCGCAATACTTTTGATATTAAATAACAGCCAGGCTACTGACCTCAGTTTGGAACAAACAAGTGATAAGTGATGTTGCCACGATAAATTACTATCAAAATAGATTCCGAGATATTTCACACAATCCACGTATGGAATAGGTGCGCATTTACAATGAACACAGTCTGACTCATGCAAGTAGAGAGGCAAGTTAATAACAGTAGTCTTAAGTGGGGAGCGAAAACAAACGAGTTTTGTTTTTTGGGCATTTACAACAATTCCATTATTAGAGAACCAAAGCATTGCCTTGTGCACGTCATTTTGCAACATTTCAGTGGATGTTTTATAAGAAAGGTGTTTCGCTAATAATACAGTGTCGTCAGCATACTGGAATACTGAACATTTCGAAATTGCCAAAGGGAAGTCGTTAACAAAGATATTAAACAACAATGGCGACAAAATGGACCCCTGAGGAACTCCAGCTTCTACCGACAGCTTAGAGCTAAATATGCCCTTATCATCGGTAGAGACCACCTGAAATCTGTTGCTCAAATAATTTTCGAGAACTTTGTAAAAAGGCCCACGAAATCCCCAAAAATGCAGTTTACTTAACAAGATTTGATGATTCAGGGTGTCAAACGCTTTCGCTACATCTAAAAATAGCGCACATGTGAAAAGATTATGATCAAATGCCGAAAACAGTTCATCTGAAAATTCCTCAAGCAGTGCCACAGTACCACGCCCTAAAACAAAGCCAAACTGTCGATTGGTCAGGATAGAAAATTTGTTAAGAAAAGAAGACATAGTGTGGAAAAGAAATTTTTCTAAGACCTGAGCAATAATCGGCAATATTGAAATTGGTCGATAGTTTTCAATACTATCTTTCTTCCCTGACTTGTGTAGTGGCACAATAACTGCAGTTTTTAAGCATTCTGGAATTTCGTCGCCTTCCAAAAAACCATTCAGTATATGAAGGATAATATCCGACAGCGCATTGAAATTCCTCCTGATGGTGTGTAAAGAAATTCCATCATATCCAGTGGGCTTGTTAGGACGGAAACTGAAAATAATTGCCTCCAGAACACCCTTCAAAATTTTCGGAAGGAAAGCCGACGCAGATACGGAATGCCCTAACGGTGAAGTGCTTGTATATGGGGAAAGGGCCCTTTGGGACGCTTTAACAAAGTGCCTGTTGAAAGCATCAGCCACTTCTGTGGGAGGTTGTTGAAAAACACCGAAAATAGAACGGCTATTGGAACTCACTCCTCTGAGATGATTTACCAAAGACCAAGTTTTGCTTACATTATTTGAAGATTGTTGGAATTTATAAAAAAAGTAACGGCGTTTGGCGCCACGCAGAAGAGCAACAACTCTATTTCTTGCCGACTTGTATTCTAATCGCAGTCTTTGGTTTCTGGGATTTCTTTTGCAGCGTTTCCACAAGTTGTCTCGATACGAAATGGAAGCAAGAATTTCCGTGTTCATCCAGCAGTGACCCTTCCTTATCGGCTTAGCTATCAGCCGTGTGCAACGCAATTCAAAATTTTTCATTTGCATGCAGAACCTTTCATATACTTTGGCCGAAGAATCTTCTTTGGCTAAGGATGACCAGTCAAAAGAAACGATAAGGTTATCAAGCTTGGATTGATTAACAGTAGGGACAAGGCATTTACGCTGCCCAGATCCAGTTTCCACCGATAACTTTCTAGACGCGTCTGGTAGAACTAGACGACATGCTACGAAATAGTGGTCCGCCATGCGTTGTAGAATAGTACATGACCTAAATGAACAGCAGGGAGCTCTGATCGCTATGTGATCTAAACAAGATTGCACTAGGCTATTATTAACTAATTCCGCTCTAGTAGGAGCTGCAATTGTACATTCCAGACCATAAGCGGACAACGTAGATAAATAATCACAAACAGTCACTTTTTCAGGGCATAAAATATTGATATTCAAGTCTCCGATCAAGCAAAATTGGTCCACTGAGCTCCACTGCCGCAGAGCTTCTTCAAGCTCAACAAGAAAACGTGACAGGCTGCATGAGGGTGGTCGATATATCGATAAGATATGGACAGAAAATGACCTTTTACAAACTTTGACCATCATAGATTCGGCATGTACAAAAGATGCATCAATAGAAGAAACTTCACAGTTGTCGTTTACGTAGAGAGCAATGCCCCCGCCACGACGCCCGCTTCGTGTGACAAAATGTGCGGAAAAGCCCTGTAATGTAAACGTATCAAGACAAGCCTGGGAAACATTGATTTCTGTAATCACAAATGCGTCTACAAAGTTAGCTGCGGATTCAGCCTGAAATTTAAATTCGTCCCAGTATTTACGAAGACTTCGAATATTAACGCTCATAATGGTAAAATCTTCATCAGAGCTGCACAGAAATTCTGTTTTAAATGAACTGAAGTCTGGTAGTTCGCTGAAAGAAAAAGGCATGTTGGCTAAGCAATGTTCTCCAGGTCTGCTTGTTTACCAATTCGAACAAGAGACGCTGTTTCATTCTTTTTCACGAAGATCTTGCCTCCTTTCGTCCAACAAAACTGATAACCCTCCTCTTTTGCCTTCGTTCTCGCTTTCCAGAAGAGATCACGGTTAACTTTGGTCAAGTTATCATTGAAGTAGATCTTTGGAAAAGATGCACAAAGATGCCAATAATAATAATAATAATAATAATAATAATAATAATAATAATAATAATAATAATAATAATAATAATAATAATAATAATAATAATAATAATAATAATAATAATAATAATAATAATAATAATATATAAAATAATAATAATAATAATTTGTTCACTTCAATTCGCACAAAGTGGTCCAGCCTTCAAAAGCGTTGCCGCTTGTCTGCGGAGCTGGGAAGCCAGGTTAAGCACGTGAAACAACAGCGAGTAAATCAGTAGAAAAAGAAGAGAAATAAAATCAACCAAATACGCACGAATTGCTTGTGCAACGTAAGAACAAACAAACAAACAAACAAGAACTAACCGAACAAATGATAGCAAATTTTCCACCGTGCACACTTTCGTACACGAAATGGAAACATTAAGAACATTGCAAGCAGTAAATTACCTCAGTCTATATTATCTTCAACTAAGGTCAAAGGAACTTCCTAAGGTCTTTTAATCCGGTAATGCTCGGGAGGGTACGTATTTTATTGAAGTAATAAGGAACATAGTAGGTGCGGGTTCTTTTGCCATAAGTGGTGAAGGTGCGGGGTATGACATACTTTTCAGAATGACGGAGAGGCCGTGCTTTAATGTTGCAGATTTTGTCAAATGTCAAAGATAAATTGCTTGCGTACAGGTGGCATGTCAAAATATTCCACACTGTCTCTGGCTGACTTGTCGTGATAGTTGGTTCCGTAGGAGTGATTGGTTGAAATTCTCTGCATTATGCGGCTTAGTGTGTTTAATTTATATAAAGATTCGGTTCCCCAAATTGTTTTTCCGTATCGTAAGATGGACTCTCCCAATCCCTTATATACCATTTTTCTCACCGATACATCACAAATATATCGTAGAGCATATATGCGTAAGCATATATCGTCCACACTATGCGTAAGCGTTTGGCTAACTCTGCAATATGTAAGTTCCACGACAGTGTTTCGTCAAATGTGATACCAAGATAGTTAAAATTCGATTTAAGTTCCAAAGATGGGCATGAACAGCACGTACAGTTCCTCTCATGAAGGTATATATTTGATAATGTTCTACACACTTTATATGGGCTATGAAAACAAAGTAGGCATGTTTTTGTAGTATTAGTAAAAATCTGATTAGCGTTTAACCATTCTATCAAAAGATGCACATCCTGTTGCATCCTGTCGGAGGTTTCTTCATAAGTTTCACTTGTTATCGTCAGGGCAGTATCATCCGTGTATAAAAACAGTTTTGAGTTAAATGGAAGACAGGTCACATCATTGACGTAAATAGTAAATGACAAGGGTCCTAAAATTGAGCCCTGAGGAACACCTGTCGAAACGTTCAAAATTGAGCTGCATAATCCGCCTAGTTGGACACATTGGGCTCGATCAGCAAAATAACTTTCAAAGAGCGACATGTAGGGACCTCTGAAACCAATATTGTCAAGTTTATCTAATAATAGATTGTGTGTGATAGTATCAAACGCTTTTCGCAAATAAATAAAAGTGTAAGGACAATGTTATTGCTATCTATTTCGTTGCAGACAAGGTCATGGAAGTTCTCTAGTAGGTTTGCCGTACTTTTACCTTTGCGGAAACCATACTGGGCTGCATTTAGTAGATGGTACTTATCAAGAAATGATGTCATGCTAACATGTATAATTTTCTCCGTGATACAAGCGAGGAAGGACCGAATTACGATTGGCCTATATTTACTATAAACCTTTTTGGAGCCCTTTTTGTGCAATGGTCTTATTACACTTATTTTCATGTACGTGGGAATTTGCCCAGCTATTAAAGTTTCGTTGATAATGAAAAGTAATATAGGTTTAAGTTTGTCAAAACGCACTATGCGATCACTTATTCTAACGCTATCATAACCCGGTGATTTTGTTATTGGCATTGTTTTCAACGCATCCCATAATTCCGGCTCAGTGACAGTAGGCATGTAAGCTGAATGAATGCTCGAAACAACTGCAATAGCTTTCGCCATTTTCCTTCCCTGTCTACACAAGAAGGTAACAGATTCTACAAAGTTCTTATTGAACTCAGTGGTGAATTCTACCTTGTTTTTATCTGGAAAGGCCTGTTCTAAAGTATCGTCAATGCTTTTCTTGGATGGTTTTCCTATGGTGGTTTGCATAATTTCCATCTTTTTTTTTTTACATTACCACTGCATGCCGAGAATTGATTTAGCTGGTACTGTTTTTTCGCCAGTCGTATTCTTGCTGTAATTTTATTTCGCAGTTGCCTGAATTCTTCTCTCAGTACAAAGTCATGAGGGTTCTCATTGCGCCTTCTTAAAGGTTTACTCTTGATGTAGGATAGCTCAATAATTTACTTGTTTATCCAAGGACTTGCCTGATTTCGCCGTTTCATCCTCACCTTAGTTTTCGAGTTATTGTAAATTGATTTTAGTCGCTCTACAAGCAGTTCGTAAGCATATATGTGATTGTGCTGCAACAGGGAATTCCAATCATACAACTTAACTAATTTATGTGCTTTGTCATTGTTAATTACAAGCATTTCTGCAGGTCTTTCCTGTGCCGCCATTTTACTATCTTTTAACAGCGTAAGTAAAACAAAATAATGATCAGCAACTTTTTCTTTACTTATACAGCCGAACGTTTCCTGCTGCGTTGCGGTAGTACTGATATGGTGAATGCATGTCTTTGTAAATTTACTTCCTAGAAATTCTTCTCGCGTATAGCCCCGAATATTATTCTCCAAGCCAAAATTGGCCAACAATGTTAAGTACTCACTTTCACCTACCTTATTAATTACCGAAATGTTAATATTTCAATCTCACGCGAGAACACACGCTTATTTACTCCATACCTTTTAAGGAATCTAGCAAGCTCCTCTAAAAAAAACTGCAATATTCTTGCTAGGAGGTCTGTAGATCGCACAAACTAACAATTCCTCTTCATTGTTTGAAAGATAAAGCGCTATCACTTTCGCTTCATCAAATTCAACTTTCAAGCACTCACAAAACCAGCAATTTTTGACAAATACTGACACTCCTCCACTACGTTTGCCCTCTCTGCACAAGGCATACGATTGATAGTTTTGTATATTATAAAGAGAGCAATCAAACTCACTAACATTGATCTCAGTAAATGTTATGACTTCCAGAAAAGCTAAAGCATTCTCGAAATACAGTTATAACATGTTACAGTTTTTGTGAAGACTTCTAGCATTCACATGGATAAGATCCAAACTTATACAAGACTCAACTGACACAAATTCCCGGTGTATCTTCATCCATTCAGAAAATGAATGTACACTCTCAGTCATCACGTTATCTCGCACCGGTCCGGTTCGTTCCCAACAATAATAACGGGGGCACCTTCGATTTTCTTAACAAATATATTATCGTTTCGCACCAAAACATATTTGTAGTGTTTTTTAGTTGCTAGGCGCTTTGCCATCCACCGATTCTTCTTGGCTAGAGGTGTCAGATTCTCATTTCTGTAAATGTTCTGATGTTTCAGCGTATTTCGTTTCGCAAGCCATTTGTCTCGTGTTTCTCTCTTGGTGAAACGGACTAGTATGGGAGCCTCAGTATCTGCTTTGCTTTTAATCCTGTGCACTGCTTCGACTTCCCCATTGCTGGGAATGGAGTGTTCGAGTATCCCTGCAATTGAATTTATAACTGCTCTCAAGTCTTCGCTCTCATGGCACTTGACCCCATGTATCTAAAAATTACTACATCTTCCATAGGATTCCATCCTATTCACCTCCATTTCCAGTTGAGAAAGTCTAGTGTCCTTTGCTATCAGCTGAGCTTCCATATCCGTAGTTTTTTCTTTAGATTTTACTTCTTGATTCTGAGTTTCAAGAGTTTCAAGCACTTCATCATATTTAGAAGAGAGCAAATCGAGTGATGCTTCTACGCTCTGTATTGTTAATGCTTGCTCCTCAAGTTTTCCATTGGTGGTATCGTGTTTAGCCAGCTGCTCCTCCTGTTTTCTTTCCAAACGGTGTAGCATAGTGTCTAGTTTCGACATGACGTCAGCCAAAAAAGGTTGCTCACTGTCTGCCATTAAGTTCATACGCTGAGAGCCAGCCCCGTATCCAGCGTTCGTCAATCGTGTTTTGTGATTTGCACAAGTGGGACATGATCGAATACCGATCGTTTCTACTGACGCGCTTTTTAGGTTAGTCTTTGTGACACCAGAACATTTGCAGGCATGAGAAAGGTTATCACAATCGCTGCAAGGTTATCACAATCGCTGCAACGAAGGCACCGGCTATCAGGTGCAATGGCTTTCAGGCACGCGAGGCAATCATTGTTAGACATTGTGAACAGAACTTTCTGAACTCAAACTTTGTGCAGTCCAGCCTTATGTACTTATGTACTTATTAATTGAAAGAAAGAAATGATAAACTAGCAGAAATTAAAGTGGATGAAAAAATAACTTGCCGCAGGTGGGACACGAACCCATGTCTTCGCATTACTCGTGGTATGCTCTGGCCAATTGAGCTACCACGGCGCCGTTCTCCCATCCACTTCTTGTGGTATTTATGTTTATCTACTAGAACAAAACCTGCGAATGTTAGCCAGCGCTATACCTCACGGTCTTGAAGGCGGATGTGGGGCATCCTTTTTTTGCGGGGTTAGGCGTGACGTGTTTGTGATTTTTCGGGCGAAGGCAACTGGTTTATAAACCCACACATACTACCTGAAGGCATCAATGCTGCCGGATTTGAGGCCTCCTGTAATGAATGATGCTGTCCTTGATGCCTTTGTTTGTGCTCTTCTTATGATACGAAAATTAAAATGTGGTTTTGTGTACTTCAATGTAATGTTCATTTATCTTAACACCAGAATAACAGGTGTGTCTTGATAGTAAGGACACATGCATGTGGTACTTAGTTCACCATCTGAATGAAACCTTTGCTCTGTATTCATACAAAACTCTCAAGCCTCACCGGTGTGCTACTTGCCGTTACAGAATTAGGGCTATAAATAGAGATGGGTGCATTCGTATTTCATTGTGACGCGATGTTCTGCTGAATATACTCACTTACGCTTCATTTGTACGATTGTGTGCTCTTTGTATCCCATGCGATGTGCGCTGGTGTAATAGACGTCTTGGCAGAACAAGTCTCGGCAATCGTAAATTTTCTTCGAACGAGAAGTCCGCAACACGAGATGTAGATGGCGCTGCCGTGCCCCCAACAGCCGCCATTGTAGGACGTGTGGGCTTCAATGGGAGCTTCGCTACAATCCGTACATATACCTTGCCCGGCTACATACGCACTACACAACCCGCTGCGGTGGCTATGCGGCTATGATGTTGCGCTGCTAAGCACGAGGTCGGGGGATCCAATCCCGGCAGCGGCGGCCGCATTGCGATGGGGTCGAAATGCAAAAACGACCGTGTACCGTCAATTGGGGCACGTTAAAGATCCCCTAGTGGTCGAAATTGTTCCGGAGAGAGAGAGAAAGCAAGGACAGGAAAGGCAGGGAGGTCAACCAGAAAAGCACCAATTGCCCACTACAGTGTGGCTCATAATCAAATCGTGGTTTTGGAAAGTAAACCCCAAGAATTCAATGCACGCATCACACATGACGGGTTTCCTTGGTGGTATACTATATGTCGCTACGTTGTATCAATGCTAATCGCATGAACGTGGACAACCATCGTGAGATGGCTCCTGCTGGAACTTTTTTGTTCGTGCTGGTGATACATGGCCCGACACCGCTCTGGCTATTAACGAAGCGTGATACACTCGTTCACTCATCCTGTCCCAAGGGTCCTCTTAAATCCAATGATCTCGTTGGACGCGCAGGTCAGTGATTGGGACAGCGGTGCGCTTGTGGTCCGTCGCGTCACATGGTACTGGGAATACTAGCATCTCTCTGTACGTGTAGATGACGAAATGACTTTAATGGGTGACTACGCAGAAGTCAGTGTGGCATGTGTAGACAAAACTCACCTTGGTTTCACTGTCACGTCACGATCGCCGACTTCTAGAAACTCAGCTAGTCTGGGCGAAGAGAGCAGCAAGGTGCCGTCATGTTCGGGGGTCCGTTTCGATCGTGGCAGGACTCTGCATAAATTGAGATATATTACAAGTATTATTGCGTTACACTGTACTGCTGTAGTTTACAGCATAATAAGCACCTTCGAAATAAGCCCTTCGGAACGAATACCTAACCAGGTTATGAATGAGCTTTGCGTCGGAAGTGACGCGGAAAATTCTGCGTTTAGGCATTTTGTTTCGAGGCTAAGTTCCGAACACTAAATAAGACTGGATTTGTTTATAGCACTTTGTCCAGCACTCCAATGTCGCGTGCAGTGCAGTGATATATATTTTATCCAGGAATGTGTGTCTTGCAGTGTGAAAATCATCGCTATGTACAAGCAGGAAGGTGCATTGGCTCTCCTTAGGGCATCGGCTTGATCGTTGGAAATAAAGAGCAACATACTTTTGTTCTCTATACATCTAGGATATTTTACATCATTACATGATCTATTTTATGATCGGTAATAAAGCTTTATGGTCACGGAAACTATACTCGCTTTCATGGCGACCATATATTTCAGTGTCATAATAGAAGAAATGGCTACATTTGGACTTCATGATAAGGACATTATGAAGGCCGAATGAGCTAATTCATCGCACAATCCCACATCCTCTGCCAGTATAATGTCACATGCTAGTTTTGATCACGCGACAACACACACACACACGCACACTCACACACAACTCTTAGCGGACCGATGCCATTTTGCAGAATTGATCAAAGTCGCACAAAAGTGCCACACATTTTAAATGTTTCCTACAGGTCTTTTTCAATGTCGCCCACATTCCTCTTTCCGATCTGACTTTTACTATTGGCAGGAATATTGTTTTAATGAAACTCGTGTTCCGCGCTGCGCTATAGTTAATGCGATATTTATCATTTTAATGACTTTTCAAATTATTCTAATTCATCGCAACTACGGGAAATATTTGTGGATGTTTCGATGCAATGTACCTATTACTTCATTCTTATTGATTAACTGAAACTTCAACTTAAACCAAAAAGAGCAACAATAAAACTTCAACACATTCCCCAATCACCCCATATATTCTTCCCAAGTTCCATGTCGACTTAGCTTCTACATAAAGCTCTCTCACAGCGTTCTTTTCAAATGAATGCGGTGACGAAAGAAGGGGGGGGGGGGTAATTGCTTTTTCGCAATCGATCAACGGAGATAGAACTACTGGTTTCGGTTTCATAACTTGACCTAAACCTATTAAAAGTGTTTGTTATTTTCATTGCACAAGACTGCTGTTTTAAATATGACGCGCAGATCGCGCACACAAACTTATTCACTCACAATGCACTGTACCATTTCTACGAAACCGCACCGGTGCATTCCAGCTGAACGGCTATCGTGAAGAAGTATTCTTACGCTTTGAGGCAGGGTTTGCAAATGTGCTCTAACGCTAGGATTGTTCCCATGACGGGACGCTCGCCAGTCACCATGAAGCAGATATTATTTGCTTAGCTAGCTGGAGAATGACAAGCAGCTTTTACGAACGGAAAGCTCTGATTTCAACCCCTGCTTCCTCTGATTGATGTCACTGTCGGAGCTCTGTTTGACATGTACAGCTGTACCTTGAGGGTTACATAAATAATAAATAAATAAATAAATAAATAAATAAATAAATAAATAAATTTGTGGCATTTGAAGCATTATCAAGAGAGAGAGAGATACAGAAAGAAATAAAAGATGAAAGACAGGGAGGTTAACAAAACGCGCATCTGGTTTGCTATCCCGAACTGGGGAAAGGGGTATAGGGATGAAGAGGGAGAGAGAGAACACATAGAGAGAGCACAGTTTCGTGCACTTTTAAAGGTTCGCACCGAGTTTACACACGGTCGCCAAGACCTGTCGACTTGAGGTAACACAACAATAAATATACGGCAAAGCTCTTTAGATGTTCCTGCCTTCTTAAACTTCAAGATTACGCTCCAAGAATGACGTGCCCGTTTTTAAATTCAATGGTCCTCATTATGGCTTTACCGCCGCAATATCTAGTATTTCATCTCTGTAACGAAAATCGGCACTACTCCTTTGAAGCCACGGAGCTTTTTTGCACATGCGATGGCAAGTATTAAATATAAAAAGGCGGGGGGGGGCAGGGGGGAAGAGGCCTTTATTGCGTTGGTATCTTTGGCTTTAGGCACAGACTATGTCAAGGACGGCTTTCAGGCTTGGGCGCTATAACGTAAAGCTATTCCAAACTATTCTATTCCAATTCTGCAATCAGCCCTTTGCGATTGGTGAAAAACTTTTTTGGACCACCCCCACGCCCCCTGTCTTTCCTGCGACGTCACAAAAACCACGATTGCTCCCCGTCTGATATGACGCGTACACACTGATTATGCATGATTCGACGGAACAAAAAGAAATAATTATTTCAGATTCAACGATTTTTCGCCATTAAACCTGTGCTATCGCTCAAAAGATTTCAGGTTGCAACCACTTCACCTGTCTATTATTCGACGTAACAAAACTACGAGAAGTCATTGCGTCAAATGACGTGTACGCGTTAAAGATGCATTAATAAGCCGAACAAAACTGATTTTTTTTCTGAATAGCCGCAGGCTGCCCCGTTCCGATAGGAATAAAAGATGGCTGCCGCCGATCGCTCAGGCACTCGCTACTCGCACCTGCCGGAGAGCATGTATTTATTTGCGTACAATAAAGCTTTTAGCGTGGCGGTATAACGTTTTCGAGCACTTTCGGCACGTTTACGACCTTGCTCTGCCAACTCTTCTTTGCTGAGGATGCGTTTTAGCGGCAATGTTAGCCTTCCGTTGCATGCCACCGCGATTTTCGACCAGCCACCACAAGCCAAGTAAGGGAAAGCGGACCAATCGCAGTTGCCGACACCACCCTGTTCATTTGGTTACCAATTTTCTGTGCACTGGCTCGGCCCCATCGAATCCCTCTCCACTTGAGCGTGCTCCTCGTCTCTTGTCAGCCAATTAGATAAGATATGCCGCTCAGTGCAGGGAATGGTATTTTTTTTTTAAAGCAAACAAAAGTGACCTCCTATAAATGAGGGGAGCGTTTGATTGGTCTCTTCAGGTAACCCTGCAGGTCACCGCCTGATGCTTGCATCGGCATTTACGCACATCTGACGTCCGGAGGTTCGAACAAAAGCATATTGGAATAGTTTTACCTTATAGGGCCCCTGGATACAGAAGTCATCATGGGTGTTGCTTCTGTACTAAGAGGCACGTGCTAATACCGCGTAATGCGCATTATAATTCAAATTGTTACGGCAAATATTGTTTTAATGTAGAGGCTGAAAATGCGTTTGCGAGCCCGAGCTACTGATAGAGAAATGTAAGCCTCTGGTGCCATATACGCTCAGCGGTGATTATCATTGCACTGAAACACTCGGAAAGATGAAGAAATTATCATTGAGGAAAACATATAGCCGGATATGACTGAACGAACGCGTACGAAGAGAACGAAAGAAAGGAAGAAAGAACGAAAGAAATAAAGAAAGAAGAAAAAGTACATGTAAACGAGCGCGAAAACCAGCCTTATGGCCTTGTTTTAAGCAGTGCGTTTGCCTTTGTTGAGGTTGAAGAGTGTTCACATGCTTTGAATATTATTATGCGCAATGCGTGAAAATTACCATCGTTTCCACGCGCTGATATTTCCGAGCAGCATAACAAACTAGGCGGGAAAGACTTGAGGATCGCTAGGGTGGCCGACGTTCACAACAAGTACTAGGGCTGTGCTCACTTTTCAAGCTTGCTCATGCAGGGTAACACGTAATTATGGTGCTAACTTTTCATCCCGAAGCGGCGGCTTGCAGCTATATGGATGCAAGCTCTATGAATGCCAGTCACGTTCTGGACTCGCGCGTGGGCGGCCCCTAATTCGTCATTCTGCCATCATTTAGAGCTCCACATTTAAAGGATCCCTTGGGTTAGCAGCCGCGTGCTCGTAGTGCTGTCGGCAAAAAAAAAATTATATGAGAAAAAGGAACTTGACCTTGTATCGTCGACAGAACACATCCAGCGGCCATGGCTTTTTTTTTTGAGCTTAAGGTCAGAAAAGCGAACAATTGCACCCGTTATATTGCAGACTGCGAGTAATCATTCGACTACACGTTGCTTCTCTATGATTTACTTACTCCTGCGATGAATTTATGACAAAAGAGCGGTGAAGCAGGTACCAAGCTGTGAACAAATGATATTTAGCTATTTGTATATGCAGGGTGTCCCAGTTAACCTTAGCCAGAGTTTAAAAATATGCAGATGCACTCTAAGACGACCAAATGCATGTTGCTGACTATTGTATGAAGTAACTCACGCTATTTTTGTATTCTGCTTAAATGCATAGTTAGCCAAGATTAATTAACCAACTTCTGAAGCAACGAGGTTAGGCGAAAAATTCCAATTAGAAAGTTGGAGAGCGTTTTTTTGTCTTTACTGTGGATCTCCGCGAAATACAAAAAACGAAAACCACTACGTGACATGCCCGCTTGCGCGCCGTGATTGCAGGGCTCGCAAACGTTCACCATACAAACGAACATAGCATTCAGCAGGGAGTGCTGCGGCTTAAAAGGCGGCAGGGCAACCGTTATTGCAGCGCAAGCGATAACGGTTGCTGGCATAAACCGCACAACCAACGCCTGCGTCTCTGCCAGGTCGCCTTTTAAGTGGCAGCATCTCGTGCTGAACGATGTGTTCGTTTGCACGCGGAACGTTTGGGAGCACTGCAATCACGGCGCGCAAGCGAGCATGTCACGGGGTACTTTTTTATATTTCGCGGGCATCTGCAGTACGCGGAAAAGAACTGATACTTAATAACTACAAAGTTAGAAAACTATTTATTAGGTCGTTCTGCAAATCCCTCTACAACATTTTAATTGGAATTTTTGCTTACCTTGGTTGTTTCAGAAGTTGGTTAATTAATCGTGGCTAATTATGCGACTAAGCAGAATACAAGAATAGTGCGACTTACTCCATACAATAGTCAGTAACATGCGTTTGGTCGTGTCGTCTTCGCGTGCATCGGCATATTTTTAACTCTGGTTAATGTTAGCTGGGAAACTGTATATACACAAGAAAAATGCCGCTATAATTTCTTTTGAATTCGCTTTCTGACTCTCTTGTGAGAAGGTGCTTCGCTGTAACCAAGAATGCACTAAATTCTACAAATTCTAATCAAGGACTGCAACAGCCCCAGTCCACGTTTCATATTATATGTATATTCACAGGAATTGTTGTGTTTAGATCACTGTGTTGCGTACACAGTGATCTAAAACCGCACTCGGCACCCTTAAGTATAACCAACCACAACGTGGCTCTGGCGTTCTACTGCCAAGCATTATACCACAGGCTCTATTCTTGGTCATTGCGGCCGTATCCCTATATGAGCAGAAGACAAAAATTCCATGAACTAAAAGTTCAACTAAATGCTCTCGTACTTAGACTTAGGTACCAAGTTTATCCTTAGCCCCCTTTGGGTCCGTGGCGCTCTGTTTGTTATATCCTTTCCATCTTTATACCTCCCCTCACCTCTACCCCAGTGTAACCTAGTCCAGCGAAGAAAACAAGAAGCCTCTCACGTAGTTAATAACCCTGCTTACCCCACCTCCTTTCCGTATTTATCTTTCTAAACAAGCGTGTCAATAAACTTGCTGGGACATTTTTTTCATGGGTGTAGTATGCTCTCCAACTTAGAGTATCATATTGCCAGTAAACTGTGGTTGGTGCTAGTGATGACTCATGCAGTTGTTTTTTCACACGAGATTTCTTAACCACGGAGCAGCCTTTCAAGCCATCAGGCGTTTAGTTGGCTTCATGTTTTGTACTGTCGTCACTACGGAAATGTAATGCCTAGTTTGTATGTTTCCAATCTTCATGATGTCATACGAAATGCAGAATGTATATGGTGGTTTACAAACAACAAGATGTCTAAAAGATAAGGACGATGCAGTTGTCAAACATACAGTGAAAATAACAGGCGCATGTTAGACTGCTTGGATATGGCGCACGCGAAAGGGTTGCGTGTTCTCTTCTAATGGGACTACTTAATCTTAAAGAAACGCCATGACAACAAAAAATGAACTGTTTGCTGGTGAAGCTCTCGTGAAAAAACATGTCAAATTACTTAAGGTTGAAATGGTGAAGGGGCACCCACTTATACACTCATCTCATCGTACCACTGGATGGCATGGAGATAACGAAGCACGTGAAGTATACTGCTAAGATAAAGAGTGATAATCCCAAAACACGGATAAGCTTTGTATTACACATGTCTGCAGAGGCAATGTTCTGGTTTATCGTAGACCAAAACCACCGTGATCTCATGGGCAGAGAATGTGGAGAGAACTTTGAAAGTGTAATGAAGTTCAAGGTGCGATTCTGCTATAACACCATTGCTCGCCGTATGCGCTCACAGCCGGCCCCCAAGCTCTCCGCGCGAACGTCTCCTATCTGCGCTTCTTTCGTTCACTTCTTGTAAATGAAAGCTCCACTGGAACTAGCGGAGGTGCTGGGTAGCCAATCAATCTGGAACTGCGAAGCTGCAGCTGCCAGCATGCCCGACCTAGACACTACGCAGGACTTACCCCGAACACCATCTGTCATCGTTTCCACAGCGCCCCCACCAGCGTGACCCCGGCACCTTTCGCGACTCTGAGGAAGATGGCGTCGGAGACCACTTTAATTTATACGCAAGAGCAGCGCGTAGGAAAGTGGGATGGCGCAACGAAATGGCGAAAAGTCTTGTTTTTATATAACAGACGGTGCTGGCATATAGTCCCGCTTTATGAAGCCGATGGTGCCACTTGGTCCCCATTCAAGAAAATATTTGCAGAGATTTTCGGCCACTAGACTGTGCGCTAACATCGCACTGATAGCGCTTACGCGAATAGGCAGGAAAGCGGGGCTTCAATTTTTCCACTTATATATAAAATGATATGGAGTCGTGGAAGCCTGTCAATCCATTTATGGCCAAATCGGAGGTACTATTATTATATTCTAAAAAGTATCGATGAAGACGTTTTTCGGATGTCCCTCGTAAAAAATTTAGGAGCCACTACTGATGTCGTTAACCTGCGTAAGAGTTTTCTTGGGTGGCTTTCGAAACATAAAAGCTGGTAAAGTTTTACATTGAAATTAACAGTATAGGAACCAGGTCACTTAATCCTGAAGTTGCAGAGCTCTGCCGGCTCTAAGTCATCAAAAGTCACCTACACGAATCGTAAGATGAAATCTCCTCCCAACAGCCGCGACCACCGTGTTCGTATGGATGCAGCATGTGACGTCAAGAACTGAGGAGCAATGGCGTGTTGTCTGCAGTACATAGAGAGCATATGACTAACTTCTGAAAAAGCACCTCACTAGTCAGAACAACTCAGTACTGTAGCCAAGTATTCTCAGTAGCTGGCAAGTGCGACGGTGCTCCTCTTGTGGTACCTCACCGGCCCTATGCAAGTGCAAGGGTGATGCCGACACGACACGACAACCGACCGACTTGTCGATAGACAACGTATGTCATATATATGGTGTGCAAACTGTCATGCACCAAGATTTAAAAATGTGTAAATGCCACGTAACTGGACAGAACCAAGGTAATGTTGTTTGCCGTCGCTTGGAGATGCCCAGATTATTTTTTGCATTTATCTATCTTCCCATTGGCACTTTTCATCTAATTACGATATTTGAAAAGTTGATGAACTTATTAAGACTAATTATGTAATTAGGCGGAATGCAAGAAGTAATCTGGGTATCTCCAAGTGACAGCAAAATAATCTTAAAAATTACAAGTGTTGCCACCCTACAAAGGCGTTTACAAGAATACAAAAATAAAAAAAGTTGAGTTAAAATAGTATCTCGACCATGAAACTTGCTCATAGTTCACGAGGTGGCCACTTGATCTATGGAGAATAACAACGACGAGGTTAAGGATTGGATGCATGAAAATATAGCATCATGACCACTTCAAGTCATAACTTAGTTAAATTGTGGGGTTTAATGTGCCTAAACTTGACACTGGCTTATGATGGAAGCTGTAATGAAAGAACCTGAATTAATTTGGACCCCCTGTGCTTTTTTAATTTGAACCCAAAGCTCGTTACTTGAGCGTTTACGCATTTTGCCACCGCCAGAAAGCCCTCATTGGAAAGAACGACTTTGTTTGTTCATGTTCACAATCGAAAAGTAGTCTGTTTACTGAAACTCTCATGGTTGTACTGGAACTGTTGCGAGAATACGAGACCACACTACAAGATTTGTTAGTTACAATGTCGCTTATCACACGTTACGACAAATTGATGCCTACAGGAAAATTGCCGACGATCTCTCGGTATCTGCTAACAGTTGCCAAAACATTGTGCGAATCGCAGCAGCGCTGTGTTTCTCTAAAATATTAAAGTTTCACAGCCTCACTTTCGCCTAAAAAGAAAGCAAATGACATATTGTAATATGGTAATCAGTGCGACTGTCATATCTGTGATGCGTCCGGTTTCTTGCGGCAGGAAATTGAATAGAATGCAGCGCACTACATCTCTCGGCCAAGACAAAGTTGAAAAAAAAAATTGGGCTGACGAAAAGCGGGTATCGAAAGCAATTTAGACCGAACGTGTTTTCAATAGGCACGTCATTCGCAATAGAACACGCGCAACGCGAAGTTGGTAACATATTTCATTCCGGTTCTTTATATGAAAGGATGAGCCCTTATTTAACGCAGAACTTTTGAATCAAGGATGGCTTTTCGAGGAAGATGTGTACTATCCCTCACGTCGGACCTTAAACACTGCTGCCTAAATTATGGCAGCCCCAGTTTTCAGCGCGGATGGACATACAGGAGCTACCTGGACTTAACGTTTGTTTCAAGATACGTCAGTGCCAGTGTGAAATGCTTTCCTGGCAACAAAACGCACGGTACTGACCACGGTCCAACCTATGTTAATATCGACGGCATACGGAAGTCGCACTCTACCACAGTTCTTCAACGCATCGACTGGCCTAAACGCATGTTGCTCAGATAGAAGAATTGCCAAAAGATCCAACACTGTCTGCCTGGCAACATCGAGCAGCTAATTAACGACGCTGCTTAAGAAGCCACAAGAGTATTTAGGCATATTACTAAATTTTCTGAATTCAAAGCAGAATTGGAGCGGCTTCGAGCAATTCGCCGCCGCACGGAACGAATGTACAGGCCATCAAGTCCATCTACGACCTAAGGGAGGCGAGACGCATACGGAAGATCCAGCGTCACATCAACTCCCTGCAGTCTCCAAGATGGAAGACTTTCTGTGATTTTCTTGATCCACATAAACCGCTGTCACATATATGGAGAATGGTGCATGGTCTTAGAACATCACCGCAACAACGCCACCCTTTCAAATCAGATCGACACAGCGAAGGACTTCTGTCTGAAGGTTGCTGGTCAACCGTCCTCGTTCCCTGCACATGATCCCCATGACTTTCAAATCTCGTGGCATTCTGCTATGGACAATCTGTTTTCCATCACGGAGTTGCGAGTGGCGTTGGCAGCGTGCAGACGTTCCTCATCGCTTGGGCCTGACGAGATGACATACGCAGCTCTCGGCAACTTTGTTCAAACAGCCCAACATGCTCTTCTAGACGTGCACTACAATTCATGGCGTGCAGGAGTGGTTCCTGTTGCATGGAAGTCCAGCCGACTTGTGCCTCTGCTCAAACTATGCAAATCACCCCTAGACGTGGCATCTTATCGTCCCAGTGCTCTGGCCAGTTGTCTAGGAAAGGAGATGGAGAGGGTGGTGCTGAGACGTCTAGAGTGGTATGAACACTACAAGATATACCCTAGCGTTATGGCGGCATCCGACGCGGACGCTCTTCTGTAGACAACGTGATATATTTTGTCTCGTCTATTCAGCACGAAAAAAACCTAATGAAACTCAGCGGCAATGTTCCTGGACGTTGTAGGCGCTTATGACAACGTAACTCATCGTTGTCATCTATGACACGTAACTCATCGAGCCATCCTGGATGCCTTGGGCTATGTCGGCCTACGTGGCCTTGTTTTTCGATGGATATTCAGCTACTTGAAGGGCAGGTCATTCTTTGTGCAAACATAGGATGGCGCGTCATCACAAAAGAATTAGCACCTGCCGTGGCGTACTACAAGGCGGAGTCTTGAGCCCCACTCTATTTAACCTCATGCTCATCGACCTGGTTCACTCTTCCGCAATCCGTCCATGTGTCGATCTATGCAGACGATTTATGCATTTGGTCATCAAGAGGGACGCATCCCCAGCTGCACGGCAGACTCCAAAACGCGGCCATTTTAACATGAGGTCATCTTCGAGCATGAGGTCTGGACGTGTCCTCCACGAAGCGCTCTATGATCATTATCACGCGCAAAGCAATGAGACCATATGTTGTCAGAATTATTCGACAGCCTATTACCTAGGAGCAGACGCACCACTTTCTAGGAGTGATAATAGATTTAGACCTCTCCTCGATTCCTCACGTCTCCTACCTAAAAAGGAAACTAGTCATAATAACCCATATGCTCAGATTTCTTGCCGCAAAGTCATAGTGTGCATCGGTGAGTGCGATGCTCCAACTCTATAACGCGCTGTTCCTAGGTCTCCTACGCTATCGCTTACCTGCAGTGGGCGGGACCGGTAAAACCAACCTCCGTGCCCTCCAGTCTGTGCAAGGTCAAGTTCTGTTACTATGCCTTGGCCTTCCCAGGTGTGCATCCATGGTAGCAACAATAGCCGTCGTGCATGACGACCCCATCAATACGTAGATTCAAGGCGACGCTTTAAGGATGCACATAAGGGAGTTCGCTCAACTTCCATCGCATCATCTCGCCTCCCTTCCTGCCACTCGACCTTGTTCAGCGTTTAGCAGGATTATTGCCGCCAACCATGTAACTTTACCCTAAAGCTTTACGCCTACAGCACGACCATCTCTATCGCTGTGGTACCTGCGTCCACTGCAGGCCCGTCTGGTGATTGTCGGAATCAAAAAGAAAGCGGAGAAGTCATCCTACGCCCTCAAACAAGCCGTGCTTTCATTCCTACACGAGAAGCACCGAGAACGCCTCCAGGTTTACACTGACGGTTCTGTCTCCTCCAAATGTTCAGCTAGTGCAATGGTAACTCCCGCAAAATCCGTGACCAACAAATTCAAGGGGTCTCACATTACATCATCGACACGTGCAGAACTCGTAGCTAACCGTGCTGCTCTGGAGTTTATTTGCCACAAATCATCACAGTCATGGTCTATCTTTAATTAGTCACCGACATCCGACAACACCACCATCACGAAATCGAGAAGGGGCACATACTCTACCAGTGGACACCGGGTGACCGCGGGATTTCGGGAAATCACAGTGCGGATGATGCTGCCCGCTCGGCCCACGATCGGGCCCATATTATGCCAATGCCACTGTCAAGAACAGATGCCGCCATAGGTCGTCGCTCCCTCGCACGCGAGTTTACGCAGACTATGTGAAACGTGAATTCACGAACGCACGTCTCCACAGATTGAATCCACGCCTGTAACTCCGTCTTTTGCCGCTATAGTGTCGCTACCGAAGTTTCTCTTGCGTAATGCATTGTTACGAAGTCTGAAGAATGCTAGTAGTTAGGAAGGGGATTCGAGAAACAGTATAACACCAAATACTTCGTTTTTCTCATGAGCGTCCACAGGGCCGTTTTAAGCTATTTTGCGCAGGCACTGAATTTTGTCTTGACTGACCTTGACAAGTAAGTTGACGAAACTTCATGCTTAAATGTCATAGCTATTAGTAGTGCCGCCCGTACCGTGTTTCTAAGTAATCAATGTGATTGTGTGATATAGAACCGGCTTTGATTTACACAGATCCATTTTCTGTGTTTAGCTCACTCTTAGAATTCTTACTGTTACAAATCATCAGGTAATCGGAGCTAAGCAGTAGTGTGAACAGCGGCGCTATCCTGTGACGTTTTGTACCACTACTATACGTATGAAACGTTCTTTGGCTGCACAAGTGTTCTCGTGGAAGAAAAATCGTAAAATGGCTCCACATTAATGAATATATCGCTAACGAACACTTTACGCCAGCAGATAACTGGAGTATGAAAGGTCATTGCGGCATTATGTGCTCTCTATACACGATGCGTGACAAAAAGATGTAGCACATACCACAGATTTAGACAATGGTACTGATATGTACCTTTATCGCATGGTAATGGTAGTGACGCGAGCGTTGTGATTACTGTCATATAAACAGATTGGTTCAGGTACACCTCTAGAGAGAATGCTGGCCGAAGTTACATATATGCACTACCGTTGTTGAGTATGCTTGACTGACTTGAATTGGAGTGGCACTTCAAACTGGACTCTTTCAGTACAAACTGAGTGAACGACTTGTGTGGTTTTGAAATGTCCACATTGAAGTCTCCGACGATGATCACAGGGGTAGTGTCATCACAGCTAACCCATGCAAATTGCATGGTCACAAACTTCTCGTTATCACACTTGGGTATGCCTGAAGATATATACAGGTTGTCCCACATAATTTGGGCCAGTTTTAAAAATTAAAGGCACTGCGGACGTGAGTTGTATCGTATGCATAATGTGGGCACTGATGTAGAGATACTCAAGCTATTTTTCTATTTGCCCCTCAAGTAACGGATTTGTTATGTTTCATTAGTCAACTTTTTAAGTATTGGCTGCAGACCCCAAATTTGATACTCAAAGTTGTAGAGCACCTTGAGAAACCTCTCAATAAATTGTTTCCAACACAATATATCTCACGTCGTCCTTTTTTCTTGTTCCAAAGAAAGCCCGCGACATATGGAAAAAATACCACGTGATGGGGCGCACTGTTATTGTGCAGCTCTCAAGCGTGCGATGGATGAACGAGGTCGGCTGCAGCGAGACTGGCCCGCGACAGGGCGTTATGCCTGGTGTAGGTATCTGGGCATGCGGCTTTTATCGCATAACGGTGCAAATGCGTACTGCTGGCTGAGCGGTGCCGAAGCGATAAAGCGTCTAAGGACACAAAAAAGAAAAGGCGAAAGCAGCATTTTGATTGTGTTTGAAAGACGGAAAGGGCGAAGAGCGTGGGAACGATGGAAGGCGATGACGGCTACTACAATTTTGCCTTTGTACACAAATGATCTTGTAGTAGCTTTCGAATTGAACGATGACGCTACAACTTTAAACCTTAGGGCTCGAATAACCGCGCACAAATCACGCAGTGACAAAACCAACGAATAGTAAAAAAAAAGCTTGAATATATTCAACGAAGATTACGCATTGCTTCTTCAGACGATGCCTCTTTTCGCACTGGCCCTGTCTGCCTTCCTTCTCACATTTACTGTCTACCAGGCGTACTTTTGTGATCTCGCACCCCGCACGCGCGCATCGCTTCGTGGTCGCAGTATCGGGTGGCCGCGTCTGGCTCCACACTTGTGTACCGTGACCGGCGCGTCATCGGGCAAGTAATTTAATTTCTCTTTTTAAGTTGAGTGGCCAGGCTAGACAGCCGCAGCACTCAGCAGCTGTCTGTCGGTTAATCTTGGCACGCTTATCCGAGCTGAAAGCTATATTTGCTGATTGTCTGCGTGAAAACGCAATAAAATGTGGATGCACCAAAGCAAAAAAAATGTAACCTGATAATTATTTCAATCAATTGAGGAATTTTTAACATAAGAACTCTTAAAATCCTCATGTTAGTAACATATCTGTACTGAAAGAAGGACGAACACATAAATGTAAAAGGGAGAAAAAATGTAATTTATGTCTTCGTTTGCCATTGTCACATTTATAAGATAGATAGCGAACCAATAGAGCGCGTCTTCTTTTCTTCATTGGAGCGGCAAACTTTCTTAAAATGTCAGAAGGCGTGTATCAACTTAACTGAAAGCCCGCATACCCACATTTTACCTGTATTTACTTATAAAATTTCCTTAAAACGAGCCAGACGATTTCACTTCGTTCCTTCGAGGTTTTCAATGCATTAGGCTCTATGAATACGTGCACAGTGCATCCAGAGTTGTCGAGCCTGCTCAAAGACCAATGCACATAACTTTCTTTTCCTACCTTGCACGTGTCTTTTACAGAGGAACCACTTCTTTTGAAAGCTTCTGCTGGCACTTCAGGCTTCGGGCGGTCGGTCCACGTCGGTCGTCTTGGACGCCGACCGAGCCGTTCATCTCCCAAACTATGACCCCATGGCCACTCTGACGCCACTTTTGGGCATTAAAACGGTGGCCAGCGAGCCAATCTAAGAGCTTCGGGGATTCTTCGAATCGGGCCGCGCCACTGACGATAGCGGAGGGAAGCGCAGCTCTAAGAGTGGAGCACATGACAGTGAAACGCAGGACGGCAAACAATCTTAATGGATCCAGGCTACCAGATGGAGGCTGCGGGGGTCGAGGGGTGCGTGGAGAATGATTTTTGTCCGGGCAACAGGGCCCCACTGAGGCTCGTTTGTGGCAAGACTGCCCTGTTTGCTTTTTCGGTAGATTTTGTGGACCAGTGAAAGTGAAGCCGTTGCGCTTGTTGCCAAGCGGCCGCTGTCGTCACTGGATCAGAGCTAGAATAATACGGTCAAAGTGAATAGGCCGAATCTCTCACCCTTGGAGACAAGCAGTTGCTGTCTGAAGAAACGGTGCTGCTGCTCAAGGGCAACATCAAAGCTGGTGCTGGTTCTCGCTGTGAGCACGACATGGCGTACGTGTTAACTTTAGTTACTGCATTTTTCTGTCCTCAGGAATTATGGCGTGTGTTTATTGGACATGTTAGCCTCTGAAAGAACATTTGCTCGCGCAAGGTAGACACGATGAAGCAAAGCGCGTATTACTGTGATGCTGGCATAGAGACGAATTAGCTTAACTAACAGACGCTAGTGATTGATATTCTTCCATGCTTTCCGGGCAACTCATTTCTGTATCACTCATATGTGATTCTCAGCCAACGCCACACGCGGAGCACAAAAGAAAGACGACACACACTGCTTCATTCCCTTGTGCTTTTTTCCTTTATGTGGTACTGCTTCTATGTCGTGAACCACAAACTAGCCCACTCGTCCTTCTTAGCCCAAATATTGCCAGACCTGTTCCTTTGTGTTACGTTAGTAAGCAGGGACCATACTCACAAAAAGTTGATGCTAGCATTGTTTGTAGCAACAAATTCCAACCAATCCTGGTGCTGGACATATTTTCTTTCGCTAACTTTTTGTTCGTAACTGCTCCTTGACATTGGTCGGCCGCCTTGCCTAATAATATGCCCAGCATTAGCAGTGACTGGTATTTGCTCTTGCAAAGAACTCTAGAGCAAGAGACTTTTGCATGGCGGGTGCAATGATTCACACTAAAGTTTCTCACTCGTCAAACTGTTGGGCCCATGCTCATTGAAATCAGCGCAATGGAAAAAATTGAACGTGATTGAACATATATGTATAGGACACAGACACATTAAACATGTGCAATGTTCACAGCGATGTGTTTCACAATATATACTATGCAGTTTGTGCAATTGCACTCTCTCTTTCAACTTCATTTCAATTACGCAAGTGTCAAGATATATGCGTTGTAATGTGGCAGCTCAGGTTAACCACCTGAAATGGGGCACGCCTTCAGAAAGGAACTTATGCTAGAAGTGTTCGTAGGAGCAGTTTGAACAGCAATCCAGAACATTTATGAAGAAACCCAAAACAACATTTCACTACATTTGTGTAAAATATTTGAAGCGAAGTGGCGTGCAAAGTTTGGTCCTTTTAGTTGCAAGTTCCACACACTCGAGCAAAACCTAGGCAAAACCTAGGATGAGGGGTCGAATTCACTGAAATTTTCGGGGATAAGTGCTGTTAACCAATGGCTGGCCTACTGTTTAACCAACATCACGATTACCTTGTGCCTACTCTGCTCTTACGAACACTTCTAGCGTAATTTTTTTGTGAATGCAGGCACTTATGTCGAAGGTTAGCAACAAGACCCGGGACAGTGCTTATAATTATCTCATTCCTCTGAAAATACTGCGAAAGTTGGCTTGAAAGCCAAATCCCATGCCTAGCCTTGTTTGTTAGTGCAAGTTTTGTGCGGCAATTGGAATACAAACTGCTTTTGATTTCATGGACTGTATAATTGCAACTCATCTAAAGTAGCCTGTAATAGGTTCACCATTCTTCTACAGTGTATGCGCTAAATTTCATCTCTACGTGTCCGTAAAGCGTGTCATCCTGTCATTCGGTCTTAGCTTTCACCACGGTGGAACATGCCTGTATATGGTGCCTGAGAAAAAAAAGAAAGAAAATCGCGGACAGTATAGTTCCTTCCTGTAATTGATTAAATGTACTGCTGATACATGTTACTGTCGCTTAACGAAGCTTCTTTGCTTCAATTAGCCCTCAGTTCGTCTGGATGCCCGATGCTGCACTTTTTCTGATCGCGGGCCCTCTGACTGCAGAAGCTGATACCACAGACTCCGAGAGCTGGATTTCTATGACGGTGGTTCAGCAAGTCTTGTTAATTGCTAGGCTCCATGACAGGCAGCCATTTTCAACTTATTATATGTGCCACCCGAAGCGGGCAGCAAGAGGTATCTAGAAAGGGTGCGTCATTTGAATCATTCATTATGTCTTGATTTGTCAAACCTCCCGCGGTGGTCTCATCACGGGCCTTCCGCGCGCGCGCAAGCACTATAGTTGGTCTAACTCCCATGAAAAATTAAACAGCAGGCTACGTTCCGGTGTTATTTCTGCCTAATAAAATAGACTTGGTGGTCAGCACATGAGATTTCTAAATCGGCTAGAGACCTCCGAGTAATTGAAAAACCTGAAGTAGTTACTACCGAATCCACTAGCGCAATGACCGCACTCTATTTTTCGCGGAACATTGAAATGAAGTTTTGGAATGGGATAATTACATGGGCAGGTTTCTCAATAGTATGTACAAGGTGCTAAATAGAAAATAAAAAATGAAGTAGCCGTAAATCGCGGTTCTCACGCCAGCCAGTGTAAGCTCAAACAGTGCTTTCCATGACTAATAAAAATCCGGCCCCTCAGTTTCCTTTCTTATAATACACATACACACATTATATATACATATTATATATATATATATATATATATATATATATATATATATATATATATATATATATATATATATATATATATGAATGAGAAGATGGGGAACCGAGGCGTGCTATTCTTTTTAATCATAAGAAGACTACAAACAACGACACCAAGGAGTAGGAGAAATTACTTGTATACTTACTAATTGAATTAAAGAAATGATACATAAATGGAAATGAAAAAGGATAAAAAAACAAATAGCCGCAGGTAGAATACGAACGCACATCTTCCCATTACGCGTGCGATGCTCTTACAAATTGAGCTTCTATATACCCATCCCATCCACTTTGTGGGTATTTCTGGGTAAATACCCATCCACTTTCTGGATATTTGTGTTTTACTACTAGAATTAGCCCTGCGAATGTTAGCCAACGTCACCACTTACAAACCTTGGCGGCGGATGGGGAACATCCTTTTTTCCGCAGTCATCATGAGTGCGTGAACTATTTGGGTGACGGCAACTGGTCAACAAACCTCCACATGCTACCTGAAGGCATCTATAAGAAAGGGACCCAAGTGTCTCGATTTTTATTAACCATATAAATGTGTGCGCGTATTCTTGAGGTGGCAAAGAACAGGCAGCACAGTGCTTATAATAATCTAATTACCGCCAAAATACAACCAAAGCTGGATTCGAATCAAACGCCGAATCAGACACTTTGACTCTTCTCGCAATGGTCGTGCTGCGCAGCACTTGGAACTCAATTAGCTTCTCATTCACTCGCAAAACGAGTTCTGGATATGAAATTTTAAACGATGGAACTAGTATTTCGTCAAAATTCCTTAAACATCCAACGCTATTCCGGAGGTTCCGAAGATTGGCGATGGGCGACAAAATGAGGATGGAACGTGGCTTATGTTTATGAATGAATTGACGGCCTAAATAAACAATCCGATTTCTACCGTCACAGGTTTTCTTACTGCAATAAACCTAATCGAATTCCAAGCAATTGTTGTGGTGAAAAACGACTTCTCCGTTTCCATGTATTTAGATAGGAACTTCCGAGTTAAAGCTTCCTCATAAAGGATCATTCGAGCCGACTATTGATCGGCGCTTTCGGGAGGGTTAACTGGAATGGCGGTATATTGACACGTGGACCTGTTTATCTTTTACGGGTGAGCGCTTTTCACCGTCTAACAAATGTTATCGCTCAGCGCGGGACACGCCCGCACCTATCGGAAGTTTCTCGAATGTTATCGCTGGTGCTATTGTCACCGAAGCTTGTGTAATCTGATTGCATGTGTGACTCGAATTGTGTAGAGCTTTCTGGAAGACACCCGGGCACCAGCGATCAGTCTGGAACCTTCCATAGCTCATGTGTAAAAGCCGACGCGCTTGACCGGCAGATCAGACTTCGACGATCGCCGACCGTGTTCGCCGCTATTGCTGTGCTTTGAGTGTTATGCTATGTTCACACTACGGTCGTAACGCGCGTAACAGCTCTTTTGGCGTATCGAGCGTAACGGCTGTAAAAAACGTTATGGCAGTTAAGCCGGCACCTTTGTTCACATTTACTGCTGCTTAAATTACGGCTTTTACAACAGGCCAATCAAATTTGGAGCTGCAGAATCGACGTCACCAGCGGTCCAATATGGCTCCTGCCAACATGCGAGCGCTGGCCGAGATCGAAGAAATTCACGCTCAAAACAAACTTATAGTCATGTATTCAATCGCCCAAAGACGACGAAGTCGACGCAGAAGGGTTTGGGTGCGGTAAGTATTTCTCGACAGGGCCGTGGACGGCGATTTTCACAACCTTTTCACCAAGCTCCGAGTTGGTGACGCTGCGATGTTTCATAACATCATGCGCATGTCGCCCCAGCAGTTCCGCTTCCTTGAAAACCTAATGAGACCACTCATCGAAGTTCGGAGCACGCATCTGCGGCCATCGATTTCCTCGGCGGATAAACCAGATGAACTGAAAACAGTCTCGCAAGGCGCACTGCAAAAATTTTCACGAACACAGCCAATCGTGCGCACGGAAAGGCGGAATGGCACTTCCCGCGCCCGGAGCTGTCTGCAGACGGGAGGACGGAAGTGTCGTCACCGGTTGTTGAAAGCCGAAAGCTTATCGGTCATTGGCTGTGTCGCAACGGTCGTAACATAACAGTCGTAAATGTTGCCGTCCCTTTAACACTCTCACCCACGATTTTTGCGAGAATTGCGCACATTGGTACCTATACGTTCGCAGTCTGAACTAGACGCATACGCTTGTTGCGCGTCCGCTTACGTATGTTACGAAAAATCGGCGCCTTACGAACGTAGTCTGAACATAGCATAACTTGTTTTTGTGGGCACAAGTACGCCCAATAAAAAGTCACTTTGGTCATTCACAGTTTTACAGCTATATTATTCACAGTCACTACGTGACAATATTGTGTAGAACGTTTTTAAATTAATGTCTTGAAACAGGTGCAAATCTCAGGATTTCTGCTAAGCATTCATGACTTAACCTGTGGTCGACTCCGATTTCAATATACAGGAAACAATAAGACCGGCTAGCAACCAAGATGAATAAAACACAGTGCGCCCTCTAACAAACAATTATGCGAGGCAATCAGTGAATTTTTCAGTTCAATTCGTTGCAGATTTCAATTTCACCTGCACGCAGTTTTCTCCTGAAAAACAGGCACTGTGCTCTCTCTCACAGACGATTTATTTAAAAATATTTTCGAATGTAAGAGAACAAAAAGAGGTAGCATAACTATGAACGAGTTCACAAAGCTTTCGTTCGTTACAGGTGACTCTCTAATTAACAAACGGTTTGTCATTAGCGGGTCACCTATGACGAACGGTTAGCGCCTGTTACTGCGAATAATTCTAGCGTAAGAACTTAGGATACGGGTCCAGAACCATCATCCACCAAAATTGTTCGTAGGTTAAAATAATCATAAGAGAGATGGTGACCGCCAACCCTAATTTTGGACGTATTAGTAGCATTTGCGGCCAATCAATGGCGCACAACTCACAAACAAAAATCTTTGCGGGTTTGGCCCCTAGTTATTGTATTACAAATGAGCTGACAATTAGGGCAACTAATAGCTGCTAATATAAAGATGCCTAATATAGAGCAGGTTCGCTCAGATTTTACAAGAAATATGCATGAAAATTACACCTGGTGGCTGGCATGCAATATTAGAGACACTTTGTCAGTAGTCATACTGACCTGGGATTGCTTGAACATGTTCAACGTTGTATATCAGTAGAAACACTGTTTTAATCTATTTGCAACACTTAAAAGGCCCGAATTATTCCTATTAGGACAGCTTATAGTGCTTCTGGGAAAAAAAACGTAATGGATGGTTTGTGAAACGTAAGCCTTATACTGAAGCAGGGTTTGGGTACAGGCTATTTGGTAATCCATTGTAAACATCACTTCCAGCGGATACATAGATAGGTACCAAGAGAACAACAAAGACAAGCACTCGTCTTCGTCGTTCTTTTGGTCCCTGTCAATGTATGCGCTGTAAGTGATACTTGTAAACCTTATAATTTTGTTCCAATAAAAAAAAAGAACGGAAGGCGCTTGGATTATCTTTTTCAGTACTCTTTAGTGACAACATTTTAGTAGCTTTGGGACAGTGAGACGCCGTATTTTTATATGTACTGCGCCGTTTTTCTTTATTAAATATGTTTGGTGTTTAGTTTATGGCAAATAAGCACTCAGCAGTTTTATGCAGTAGACATTTTTGAACTGCATTTGGCTGTGCTTTGAATATAACAGAAAAAGGCACCGCTGCGCACTGCGAACGATAACTTATATAGGAGGCTTTTCCGTACCACGAACTGTCCTTTTCCACAGCTTTCGCCTTTTCAAACTACGGAAATGTTCCTAGCAACGCTTTACCAGTAGGCTTCCCCGTATTCAGACAATTCCAGAAGTGCTTAACTCATTGTAATATTTCATTATCGTTTCTGATGTTTCTCTCCGTTTTACTGTCACTCCCCCCCCCCCTTTTTTTTATTCACCGGCCGTAGTGCGAAATAATAAAAATGCTCCTCCATCTCATTAAAGGGGTCCTGAGCCACCCCTCGGGCTTGGTGAAACATAGTCCATGGATAGCATACGATGCTGTGACCACCTCTTCCAAGTTTTTGCAGTCGTGCGCGGCGAGTGCAGCTCGCAAGCGGAGCATGAAGTCACCTTTTTCTGAAACGCTATCTTTCCAACAGAAGCCTGCTCCCAACTCTTTTCTGGATCCCCTACTGCGGAATACAGGGTGCTTTCTTTTTCTCAGCTGCACCAAATTTTTAAAGATTGCCTATGGAAGATAGCACAATTCAAGACCTTGCTCTGCATTAGTCGACGAGGTGGCCAGTACGCCTACAAGAAATCAAAACATTCGATGTAATCATTAATGAAATTACGCTAATTAACTTTTTAATTCATTAGGTTACGCCCCATATTTCAACCTATTAGCTATAGTCGCTGAGTTCCCACGGCGTATACACTTTGAACGAATTCTCTGAAAAGCACCAGTCCCGAGATACTAAATTTCAAGGTGCCCCACGAAGTGCAGTTGCGTTCCAGTTAATTTGTTTAATAAATCGCTGCTTTATGCATGGAGTCTTACATCGCTCAAGAAGGGTATTCGGATCAGTTCACTTCTTCCTACCATTAGTGTATATTGTTGCGTGTGCAAAGACACAGACAGAAGAGGCTATTACAGGCTATTTACACTGGAGCCAGGCAGCCAGGCCGACACTCGCTCGCGCCAAGCGTATCGACCAACTTCATCGTCATTCTTGCGGCGGCTCGTCTCTTGAGCATCGCTCCATGATATCGTAATAGAACCCCCCCCCCCCCCCCCTCCCGGCGGCAAAAGCCCCGTCACGGTGCTGTTAAATATCCAAAGCGCGTGGAGAGTTGTATGGCTTGAGTCGGGCGACGTGGACAATGTCACTGGTTGTCACAGCGGAGGACGTAGTGGGCGTGGTTAGAACGATTTCATAGGTGACATCGTTCACTTTGCGGAGCACGCGATATGGGCATGTATAACAAGAAAGCAGTTTTTCACAAAGGCCAACTTTACGCGAAGGGGACCAAAGCAACACGAGGGTGCCGGGCACAAAATGGACATCACGGTGACGGAGGTCATAGCGTTGCTTCTGCTTTTCTTGAGACACTTGTAGACGGGCGCGCGCAAGTTGGCGAGCATGGTCAGCATGGGCGATTGCATCACGGGCATAATCGCTAGTTGAAGCTGTGGCGGACGGAATCACAGTATCCAGTGGTAGCGGTGGTTCGCGGCCGTACAAGAGGTAAAACCGGGAAAAGCCAGCAGTTTCGAGACGGAAAGAGTTGTATGCAAAGGTAATGTAAGGTAGAGCCAGGTCCCAGTCACGGTGGTCGTCGGAAACGTATTTGGATAGCATGTCTGTAAGGGTGCGGTTCAAGCGCTCAGTGAGGCCGTTCGTTAGGGGGTGGTAGGAGGTGATAAATTTATGCCGTATTGAGCAGGCACGCATGATGTCGTCGATGAATCTGGCCAAAAACATACGGCCACGGTCTGTTAGCAATTGACGCGGAGCATCATGCATCAAAATGATATCATGTAGAAGGAAGTCCGCAACATCAGTTGTGCAACTGGTAGGAGGAGCACGGGTTAAGGCGTAGCGGGTCGCGTAGTCCACCGCGACTGCAACCCACTTGTTTCCTGATGTAGATTCTGGAAATGGGCCGAGAAGGTATAAGCTGACACGATGAAAGGGCTCGGCAGGGATGTCGAGCGGCTGCAGGTAACCAGCGGGGAGCTGGGAAGGCTTCTTGCGTCGTTGGCAAAGTTCACAAGCGGCCACGTAACGTCGTACAGAACGGGCAAGGCCTGGCCAGAAAAAACGGCGACGTACACGGTCATAGGTTCGAGATACGCCGAGGTGTCCTGCCGTTGGTGCGTCATTGAGCTCTTCTAGAACGGTGGAGCGGAGGTGTTTAGGCATTACAAGTAGGAACTCAGAGCCGTCCGGATGAAGGTTACGACGGTACAGAGTACCGTCGCGGAGGACGAACAGGCATAGAGTAGCATCGGCTGGAGAGTGCTCAAGACGGTCGATGAGTGCTCTGATGTAGGCGTCATGGCGTTGCTCGTCGGCGAAATGAAGCAGCTGTGATAGAGAGAATACGCAAGAAGCACTGGCAATATTGAAGGAGCCAGAGTCATCAATAGGGTAACGCGACAAGCTGTCAGCGTCTTGGTACAGGCGGCCAGACTTGTACACCACGGAATATGAAAATTCTCGTAGCCTCAAAGCCCATCGACCAAGCCGGCCTGTAGGATCTTTTAGCGATGAGAGCCAGCAGAGAGCATGATGGTCAGTGACTACGGAAAAAGGGCGACCGTAAAGGCAAGGACGGAACTTCGCAACCGCCCAGACCACAGCAAGGCATTGTCGTTCCGTAATGGAATAGTTGCGCTCCGGTGGTGCTAGGAGGCGGCTCGCATAAGCAATAACGCGATCCTGGCCACGCTGTTGCTGGGCTAAGACGGAACCTACGCCATGACCGCTGGCATCTGTACGCAATTCTATAGGGGCGTCAGGGTCGAAGTGGGCGAGAATGGGTGGTGAGGTTAGAAGAGTGACGAGACGAAAGAAGGCGGCGGCTTCTCCAGTGCCCCACGAGAATTGTACGCCTTTCTTCAAGAGAGTAGTTAGGGGTCTATCAATTGTCGCAAAATCTGGAACAAAACGACGAAAAGTACGATCATAGCCCTACAAAACTTCGAACGTCTGCGGCTGTCTTCGGAACCGGAAACTCTCTGACAGCGCGAGTTTTGTCGGGATCACGCTGTGCTCCGGAAGTGTCAACGAGATGGCCCAGAAGAGTAATTTGTCGGTGGCCATAACGACATTTGGACGAGTTAAGTTCCAGCTTCGCCTTTCGAAATACGTCAAGTATAGTTGTGAGACGTTCGAGGTGAGTGTCGAACGTTGGCGAGAAGGCGATGACGTTGTCGAGGTAGCGGAGGCATGGGGACCATTTGAAACCTTGGAGCAAGGAGTCCATCATACGCTCACAGGTGGCAGGGGCATTGCATAATCCAAATGGCATTACTTTAAATTAGTATAGGCCATCAGGTGTGATGAACGCGGTTTTTCTCTGTCCATATCGTCCACAGCAATCTGCCAGTATCCCGAACGAAGATCAATAGACGAGAAATAGCTGGAACCATGCAGGCAGACAAGGGCGTCGTCTATACGTGGGAGCGGGTAGACGTCCTTCTTAGTAATGTTGTCAAGATAAGGGTAGTGTACACAGAAGCGCCACGTGCCGTCCTTCTTCTTAACCAACACAACCGGTGACGCCCAGGGACTCGAAGAAGGCTCAATGATGTTTTAGAGCGCAGCTCTTTGGCGTCCGTTCCTGGGTTTCGCGTCGTCGTCGGCGTCGGCCTCGTAACCAGCTCCGCCCCCCTTCGCTGGAGTGGGAGACGAAGGACGCGAGCCGCGAATGGCGGAGACCAATCAGAGCGGCCCCTTCAGTGACGTGCGCGCGCGATGCTGGTGTCATGCGGACCCTCCTTACGGCTCGATGCGCACTCGTGTCTGGTCTCAGCCGATCCGCTCGTTTCGTACTATCGTCTGCTCGCGCCACAGCTCTCGCCCGCGCCTCTTTGGTTCTGTTGGGTCGGTCTCGTTCGCGCTTGTTTTGGTTGTTATTTCGACAACAAACGGTTACAAATATCCCTCGAGGCCAGCGCACCTTCCACAACTTAATGCGGTGAGTGTAAGACTCGTATCTCCGCGAATCCCATTCATGCAAGTGCGACGACTGATGCACGGCGGAGGCCAATATGGCATTAAGGGCCCAGTTGTGAACGTCTTTGTGAACGTCTTTGAGAATCAAGCATTGGTGTACCAAGTCGAACATATATCAGTCTATTTCTCCGACCACAAAGCTTCCTTCATGACTGTCAAGAACTGTTAGTGGAGTCTTTGTTAAAGGAATACGTGTGAAAAATAAAAAAAAATTCTGTGATAGCGCATACATGTGTTGCTCGATTTCTTTGCCTCAATCTATCGAAAAGGTGAAACAGCTTATTTGCTGCGCTCAAATTTCGCATTAGGAAGTAACGTAATCGTCGGTAATTTTTTATCTAGCATTTTGTTGACTTCGTCTTGAATTACTCGGCGTTCCGACGCAGAAACTCGATACGGTCGTCAGCGAATAGGCGTAGCATCGCCGGTAAGAATCCGATGCTTGACCGTGAGCGTATGGCATAAAGGGCGGTCGTCGAATTCAAAAATATCTCGGTAGGACAATAATACTTGGCAAAGCTCTTCAGCTTGCGCAGAGGACAGGTCCGTCGCAACCATTTTCTTTTATGTTGGGATCGGCACCCGAGGCTGGCGTGAGGAGCATGCTAAGCTCGCGAGAACCATCGGTCGATAACGCTGCCACGTATTGGTCGCCGAGATAATGAATGGTGGCAAGGCAAAGACATTGCGGTAGAGTTTGCTTTGCCAATCGATAGTTACAGACAGGCATGCGAGTGCAGTTCCAAGTAATATTGAGTATACTGTGAGGCACTGTAACATCATACCTAATTGGAATGTCGGGCAGAGGAGTGACGAGGTACTCGCCATCAGGAGCGGGTGGGAAAGACAACAGTTCAATGTAGGCTATTAGCTTTGGCTGCAGGCGAAGAAAGCCGGTGGGACGTAAGCGGCACTGGGGTGCGTCAGAAGGTTCTGCGAGCATCGGCAACTCGAGGCGAAGGGTACTGGAAGAGCAGTCAATAAGAGCAGAATGCGCGGAGAGAAAATCGAGGCCGAGAATGAGGGCGCGGGGGCAATGAGCAATCACGGTGAAGAGGACAGGAGTGTGGCGGCCGGCGATGCTGACACGTGCCGTACACATGCCGATGATGGCACAGTACCGCCATCCGCAACGCGGACGACGCGTGCCGACGCTGGGGTGAGGAGCATGTTCAGGCGTCGTCGGAAGGAAGCACTCATAATAGAAAGATGTGCACCTGTATCGATGAGTGCCGTGACAGGATAGCCATCAACGTCAACGTCAAGAATGTTTTGGTTCGTGTGTAACGTCAGCAGAGGATGTGAGGGAAGAGTGTACAAGGCAGCTTCACCTCCAGAAGCTACATTGCCTAGTTTTCCGGCTGGATCCTGGAGGCGGTAGGCGGCGAAGAGAAGCGACGGGGTTGGGGCGAACGAGACTGATGGCGTCGAGGTGAGAGCGAGCGGCTGTAGCGAAGGTTCGGAGCAGGAGCATCAGCGGCAGTGGATTCATGGCGGGTGGTATAAGGAACGGAAGGTCCAAAGGTTCGGGAATAAGCGGCCGCGTATGTCCGAGGAGGCGGTGGCCATCGGTTGCGGCAGTGACGAGCGACGTGGGCGATGCGACTGCAGTGTAAGGAGATCGGCCGTTCATCAGGGGTACGCCAATCGAACGGGTTGCGGCGAGATGTGGCGGAAAAGGACTGCCATGGGCGAGGAGGGCCACTAGAGAACTGGGGGAACGCTGGGTTGAGACGTGGAACACACGTAGTTCGGACCCATGTTCTCAAATTCCTGTCGGACGACGGCCTGAATCATCGTAATGGTAGTTGCTGGCGGATCGGGAGGCGTCGTGGAGAAAGCTGGCGAACAGACAGCCCCGAGTTCGCGGCGAATAATACGGGGGACGTCGTCACAAGTGGTGGTCTGACGTGGTCGTCCCTCACATGTCGACGTGGCAGCAGTGTTGGGTAGCCGCGTGATGTGGTGTGTGATACGGTGGCTCTTAACTTGTTCAAGGCGACGGCATTCTTTGATGATGGCGTCGATAGGCGAGACGTTGCCGGCAACAAGCAAATTGAAAGCGTCATCGGTGATGCCTTTTAGAACATGTGACACTTTATCTACTTCGGACATAGCATCGTCAGCTTTGCGGCAGGGAGCCAGGACGTCGAGGATGTAGGAAACGTACGGCTCCGTAGATGAATGAACACGAGACGCAAGAGCCTTTCTCACGGCAGCCTTGCGCCCAATGGGGTCGCCGAACAGTTCCCGTAGCTTCTCTTTGAAACTGTCCCAACTGGTTATCTCGTCGTGATGCGTTTGGTGCCACACGCGTGGGGTGCCGCCGAGATAAAAGATGACATTGGCGAGCATAATCGTTGGGTCCCACCTGTCATTAGCAGTGGTGTGTTCATAGAGGTTGATCCAGTCGTCAACATCCTGTCCCTCCAGGCCAGAGAACACACCTGGGTCGCGATGTGGTGCGACCGTGACGACTGGAGCAGTGGGACAAGCCGAAGCCGTTGCAGAGGTGGGCGCGTTACCGGGAAGCACGGTGATAAGCTCGGTGTGCCGACCACTTCGAAGTTTCGTAATAAAGACGGGGATCGTTGACCTCCACCAGAATGTTGAGTGTGGAAAGACATAGACAGAAGAGGCTATTTACAGGTTATTTACACTGGAGCCAGGCAACCAGGCCGACACTCGCTCGCACCAAGCGCACCGACCAACTTCATCGTCGTTCTCGCGGTGGCTCGTCTATTGAGCATCGCTCGATGATATCGTAATAATATTTATTGATGCAGTTTAATAAACAGGCTCAAGTACGCGAAAAATGTGCTTTCAGATTTCGATAATTACGTACTTCCGCAATAAGCCGACTATCGTCTGCTCTCACACGGCTGCGACCACCCGAGTAGGAATTAAACTTTTACCACCATGTTTACCGACGTCGTAGCTGTCGGGTCACGCTAATTTCGACTAGTTTTGAACACTGAACTAGCCTTGAACCAAGCAAAACTTAAGGTCAAACGACACGCATGCCTGCCGGCGCGCTCACTCCTTCCCGCTCCTGGTTAGATGCCTTGGCAGACTGCTTTGTATTGATCCACTGATAGCGCTTAAAAATACGCAAGTTCGATGTGGCTACTATCCGCCGGTAAAGCTGGAGCAGGATAAAGCTGGTCCGCACCACGTAGCACGGTCAGGGTGGAGCATACGAGCGCGAGCGCACGCTCCAGCCCTGGCGTGCACAAAGCAAACGCGGCGCATATGTACTACAGATGCATGTAGCTGCGGTATGCTACGTAGCGTAGATACCGCCAGGTGCCGAGACAAGTCCGCTGTCTGAGCGCACGGCGACTCTCTTACGACAACCGTGTTTGTCGTGTCGTAGAACCGAAATTGGTAGTGGCGTCCACGTGAACATCCAGAATAAAATTTCAACTGCGCGCCAAGGTGACATTCAGTAGGTGGAGCGCTGTGTATCGTTGAAAGAGTGGAAGCACCGCGAATGAGATCATACGCGACCTTTGATTGCCGATAACTCCGCTTCTGCTGAACTCATTGAAGTACTTTTTTGGGCAAGGTATTTCTGAATTAGTCTAATTTAAATTTAGATGAATTTCTCGACTTCTAAAAAAGGTGGTTAAGGGCCCCTTTAATATTTACACCGTAGTGTTATAAATTGGTACTCTAACCAAACACAGCAATAGACTGGCGGAGAGCAACATCACTTGTATTGGCCTTACTTATTGCTCATGTTTAGACTAGGGGCCCTATAACGTAAAGCTATTCAAATATGTTTTTATTCCAATCGCCTGGCGTCAAATATACGTGACGCAAGCATAGGGCGGTCACCCGCAGCATTGCGTCAACAGCCCAATCAAAGAGTCAGTGAGAGAGAGAGAAAAGCAAAGGAAATACGAGGAGCTTAACCAGGGATTATCTCCGGTTGGCTACCCTGTACCGGGGGAGGCGAAAAGGGATGCGATAAATGAGAGAGAGAAAAATAATTAAAGAAAATTCTCCCACCCACACACACACACACACGATACAGAACTGTTTCTGTGGACACTGTTACGAAGTCTGCGAAAGCGTGCCTACTGTTACGCAGTCTCACCGTCCAATCTTGTGTCACACAGTGCGGAGTCGCAATTTGTCACAAATTCCTGTGTTTTTTTAAGTAACGTACGCAGCAGCGTCTTCATAGCGGATCGCGCTGATGTTCACGTAGGCCAATTTCCAAGGATGTTTTTTGCCGTTAGTGGGCGCTTGTCCAGTTGGTCTAGGGTGGTTGAGAGGGCTGCTCCTTGCGGGTCGAAACAAGGCCACTCACAAAGAAGGTGTGTGAGCATATCGTTGCACCCGCAGAAGTCACAAAGTGGGCTGTTGGTCATTCCGATAAGAAAGGGGTACGCATTTGAAAATGCTACTTCAAGCCATAAACGGTATATAGAAGTGCGCAGTTACGTCGTGGGAAGTCGGGCGGAATACGGAGCTGTAAATTAGGGTCTAAGGTATGAAGGCGTGTACTTGTGAATTAGGATGAATTCCATTGAGCTAATGTCAGGTCACGTGCCAGTGCGGAAAGTTTGTTCGCTGCGTCGCCTCTCGAAAGAGGAATGGCAACGCAGTTGACACCATCATGGCTAGATCGGGCAGCTGCATCCGCTTGATCATTACCATGTATGCTACACTGACTAGGCAACCACTGATATATTATATCGTGTCTTTCGTCAACTATGTAATAGTGGATTTCTCTGACCTTTGCGACGAAGTGCTCATGGGATCCATGGCGCAGTGATGAGAGCATACTCTGTAGGGCTGCCTTGCAATCACAGAAGATTGACCATGTATGGCGTGGTTCCTCGTGAATGAAATGATGAGCCGTACGCAGGGCTACCAGTTCAGCAGCTGTCGTTGATGATACGTGTGGCATTTTTAGCTGTATTTTGACGGATCTTGCTGGTATTACCACAGCGGCAGCTGAACTTGTAGGTGCGACTGAGAGATCGATGTATACTTGTACGCGACCATTGCGCACCTCATGTAAAAGCTTCATATAATGTGGCCGGCTTCAGGGCAAATGACGGCATATGTTAGCTTTCTTTGTGATTCGTCAGATGATGAGGGGTATTTCAGGCTTGTACAGGCTCCATAAAGGTGAGGATGGGCTTGCTGCAGGCACGTAGTTCGATGGCAACGAGGTACAATTGGCAACAATTATACGACTGAAAGTTGTGGGTGGCCTCTCTGCAGGTAAAGCAGCAAGATGCTGAGAAGATAGTCGGGCAACGTGCCGAATATGCGCCCTGAAGGCGTCGGTGGCTAACTACGTTGATATTGGGGGATTTCGAGCTATGACAATCGTTGCCGCTGTAGACGCACACCTCGGAAGACTGAGACATGTCCTTAGGGCTTGAGCATGTAGTCCCTGGAGAACACGCAGGTTTGTTTTGCAGGTGTTATTTACCAAGCACAAGGAGGCTATGTCTTTTGAAACCGAGGAACAAGGCATTATAAAGCTGCATCCTTGGCCGCACCGATGTTCCCCACGACTTTCCACCCAGAAAATGGAGGTGTATTATTGTCACTAACCTCCCCTTTAGGTATGAAACCGACGCGCTCCATGATAGGTCGCGGTAGAGAATTACCCCTAAAAAGCGGCGTTTCCGTGCGTTTGCAATTGCTTGCCCATTACCACTTACAGAATATAGCTTTATTTCCTTCCGAAGGAAATTAGTAAGGCAGCATTTCTCTGAAGACAGCTCTAAGTTCTGTTTTCGCAAGTACAGTGATGTTAACTTAGCTAGCTTTTGTAGCCTTTCTAGTACCTGCAGTCGCGTTACAGTAGACGCCCAGATGTAGATGTCGTCACCATAGATTGATACTTGAGCTGTGTTGGGCAAGCATCTGACTAGGCCAACGAGCACTAGTTTGAACAGCGTCGGCCTCAACACCCCCGCCTTGCGGTACTTCACGGAATATTTGGTGCCGTGTTGTGGCGCCATACTCGGTCATCACGAAAAAATGCCTGTCGGTCAAACAACTTCACAGCCGCTGAAAAGTGCGGCCACCGATTTTAGCTTCAATCAGGGCCTCTATAACGGCATAATGTGCTCCATTATTATAGGCGCCTTTTATGTCAACGAATAATGCCGCAGTGAATGCTTTCAGACGTTTTTGAATTTGAACAAACGTGACCAAATCGATGACATTATCTGTGGATGAACGCCCACGCCGGAAGCCAGCTATAGCATCTGGGTACACGTTGTAATTTTCCAGGTACCATTCTAGGCGCGTCAAAGTCATTCCTTCTATTATTTTCCCGATGCAACTGGCCAGAGCGATAGGGTGGTACGATAACAAATGTAACGGTGATTTACCAGGTTTGAGAAGTGCAACCAAGCGGCTGCATTTTTATTCACGTGGAACCAAACCGTTGCGTCAAGACTCTTTGTAATGGTTTAGTAGCATGAGTAGTGCTTTGTGCCCAAGATTTCGAGCGCCACATAGATAACGCCACACTGCCCAGGTGACGAGGAGCGCCTGCAAGTCGCCAGTGCCGCTTCAAGCTCCTCCACCGAAAACAATACATCCATGCGGGAATGCCGAGGCACAGGAGTGGCACATGGTGTAAGTGCACGTTGGGGTTGCAATCTGGCAAGTCTTGAGCAAAATTCTTCAGCAAAGTCAATTTCTGTTCTACCTTTGTGCAAAGCGAGAGATTTCAAGAGAACACGCTGTTGCGGTGATATGCGAAGTCCACTCATGGTTCTCCATATCTGAGATAAGCGCTGACGTGGATCCAACGACTCACAGAATCATTTCCATCATTGAGATCTTAGTGCACCAATGCGGCGTTGAATCTTATTTTGCATCCGCCTTGCTTCTATGAGATCGTGGATGGAGTTAGTTCTGCTTTATCTTCTTTCAGCGCGCCGGCGAATCGCTGGTAGTCGCAGCGGTTCGGCTTCAAATCCTTCATATTTTGGGAAAGGCTGAAAACCGCGCGTAGCGTCTTGCATGGCTTTTTGGTTTTCGTTTTCGAGACTAGAATGGTTCCCCTGGAGACATATTTTCTCCATGTGTGACTGATACACCAACCAGTCAATTCGCCCGATAGTCGTGGAGGAGTAGTTAAATAGTCCCTTTACCTTCAGGTATGTGGGAATATGGTCGCTTCCATCTGATTCGAAGTCTGGGAACCATATTGCACGTTTCCTTCAAGGCACCGAGAGACCAGGGCAATGTGAAGGCAGTTGCTGTATGTAAGCCCTCTTAAATATGTTGGACTACCACTGTTGAGACAGTAAAGGTCATGCTGTGTGGCAAAGGATGCTAGTCTCCTTCCCCTCCAAATCCCCCAAACTCCCCCAAAGTGGATGGTGAGCAAGAAAATCTCCAGTCAGAATTGTAGGGCGGGGTGTCGCTGGTAGCACGGCATGCAGTCCTTTGGAGTCGAAGCAACTTAAAGGAGCAATGTAGACAATGACGAGAGCGAACGTAAGCTTCCTCGTTTTTACAATAAAACAAACGTACTGCTTGTCGTCGTGAGGCGGGACTGGAGGCAACATGTATGTCAGATCACATGTAATATATACAATGACTTTGCTCACATCACAACAGGTAGAGGACATGAATGCCTCATAGCCATAAATGCGTATGATATTCTGCACGATCGGTTATTGCAAATTACGAGGATTAGAAAACGGTTTTCGAAGACAAAGTATCTCACATCTAAAATTCTTAATTTGAGGCCGAGGGCATATCACTGCTTTAGAGATGCTTTCTTGACTTCCTTGTGGAAGGGCAGCAAGGGCGGGCCATGGTGCTATGCAAAGCTTTCAAGCACTGGAGTCAGTGCGTCAAGTACTTGCAGCCGGAGGGTCCATGTTTGTCAGTAGTAGACGCATAACATTCGTGAGTGACTTTAGCATAGCAACCAGTTGTGAATCCTTGTCTCGCATGTCGTTTACTGCAGCGAACATGGACTTTAAATGGTGGGCCATGTGCTGGCCGAGTCATGATTAGCATGGCCGCTTTTTTCGCTGACATTGGTGCTATTATTGGAGGCAGATGGAACATGAGGCGGCGTTGCTGGATGAGGCATCTCCCTTGAACCGGAAGAGGATTTCGCAGACATTCGTTTCCGGGAGTGATGTCCCCTCATCGCAACAGAAGCATCTCTGTGTGATTATCCGTCTCTGGCCATTTTTTTTTTTCAAAATTTTCTGCTCTTTTTTTAGGCGTGGACAGTCCTCTAAAGACGCAGCGTGCGAGCCTTGAAATTTGGGCGCTTGAGCTCCGTTGCACGGCAAGTGTCAGTGTCGTGTTGTTCGGAACATTGTGGGCATATCGTTGAATTTCAGCAGACAACACTCACGTATCGAATTCTTTGACACCTTCTGCACTGAAGCGGTTTGGGTACGAAAGGCCGTACCACATGCCGAACGTGGCCATCCTTTACATGTTATGGTAGGCAGTCACCTTTGAAGACAAGTCTGACACAGGTCAAATTGAATTCTTTGACACCTTCTGCACTGAAGCGGTTTGGATACAAAAGGCCGTACCACATGCCGAACGTGGCCATCCTTTACATGTGATGATAGGCAGTCACGTTTAAAGACAAGTCTGACACAGGTCAAATTGTCAAGGCGTCGAGCTTGCAGTAAAGTAACACCATCTATCGCAGGTTATACTAAAATTGGCAGGTCGCTGTCACTAATGCATACGTCAATATCATAAACAACACCAGCCATGGTTTTGTTTTCCTGCGGAATGAGGAAGTGGACATTGATGTTGCCCAGAAGCTTTACTGCCATCAAAGCATTGATTGCGTTTCGGTTGTGGACATCAATAGCCAGGACGTTCTTTCGATTATTAATTCTGATATCCTTGATTTCTCCGAGGACAAGAGCCTCCAGAGAAACGGAAATCGCTTGTCGATTAAGGCGGTTGAGGTTGTCGGCAGGTTTGTCCGGCAGAAAAAGAATTGTGTGCACCGATGGCCTTTGCTGTGACACGATCATTGACTCACTTGATGAAGACCTTCCGCTGATATTTCTTCTCTTGGCCTTTCGATGTACCATTCTTTCGAAGCCTTCTTCATCATTTGTGGCGTCATCGCTTGAGCAGGAGTACAACACAGTGTCCTCACTGTCAGCTTGATTTGGAGGGCAGTTTCTCTTCCTCAGGCTGGTTCCTGCCGAAGCAGTCACGTCGCGTCGGCGTTCTGCCAACTCCACTTCCATTGCCATGGCAATGGGAACGGCGTCTCCCAGTAACACACGGGAAAAAAAACGAAAATACTGCAGCGCGAAGGAACAGTGGTCTCTACAAGAATCCCTCCGTCGTCGTCTCCCCAGCCCAATCAAACGTTCTACTTGTTTGCAGGAGGTCACTTTTGTTTGCTTTAGAAACGAACAACATTGCCTAAATTGCGCGGTTTTTCTTATCTAATTGACCCACAAGAGGTAAGGAGCCTGCTCAAGCGGAGAGGGTTTCGATGGGGCCGAGACAGCACACTCAAAATAGATAACCGTATGAAAAGAGAAGTGTCGGTTTCTGCGATTGTTGCGCTTTACCTTACTTGTCTTGCGGTGGCTTCTCGGAAATTGCGGAGGCGTGCAACGGACCGTTAAACATGCTGCTAAAACAAATGCTCAGCAAAGATGAGCCGGCAGAGCGATGTCGTATGCGTGAACAAAGGGCTCGGTAACGTTATACGGCCACGTAAGAAGTTCTGCCATACGCAAATAAACTCATGTTCTCCGGCAGCTGCGAGTAGCGAGTGCCCGAGCGATCGGCGGAAGCCATCTTATATTCCTTTTGGAACGGGGCAGCCTCCGGCTATTCAGAAAAAAAATTGTTTTTATGGGCATGTTATTGCATTTTTAATGCATTTTAAGTCACAGACAGGTGAAGTGGGTTCAGCCTGATACCTTTTGACCAATAGAAGAAGGTTAATGATGAAAAGGCGTCGAATCAGAGATAATTATTTTTCTTGTGTTCGGTCGAATCATACATAATCTGTGTGCACACGTGCTGTCAGAGTGGGAGCTATTGCAGTTTTCGTGACGTCGCATGACGGACAGGCGAAGTGGGGGGGTGGTGCAAAAGAGAGAAAAGTTTTTGACCGCGGAGGGCTGATTACAGAATTGGAATCGAAAAGTTTGGAATAGCTTTACGTTACAGAGCCCTAGATTGACGTATTGTCCGCTTAATCTGATAGATATTTTTTTTCCTATGCTAAGCTTCCCTTTAGTTCATCTAGTTCCCTATGAACTTTCCCTGTGGTCCCTTTAGTTTACAGTTCTCGCCCTCATGTTTCCACAAAAACGTGTCCTGTTCCCAGCCAGGTGACTGGGAATAGTGCCACCTTGAGTACATTCTTGAAGCGAAACTTTTTTTGCCTTCTCCATCGACTTCTCCTGTCTTGCCGATAAAGCAAGAACTTGGGCCACTTGGCATGTTTCACTGAGTATATGCCCGAACAGACACCTTGTGCGATTTGGTAACTGCAACTGCTCATGCCAACATTTTCGGCCAATGGGGCCCGGAAAAAGTGCGTACTACTAGGAATGTGATCAAATATGCAAGAAGAACAAGACGCAAGACATGAAGAAGTCGGCAAGAGAAGCAGCCGAGTGTGGATAAAGAAGTTAAGTCAACCAAATAGAATGTAGAGAGCGTGCATTAAGCGAGGAGTTTCGAAATACATAGTAGTGAGTATGGCATGTGAGTGAACCAAGCTTCGCTTATAACCGATTTCCACAGGTGCCTCTTCCTTCGACATTTCCACTGCTGCTGCTGTTGCTGCTGCTGTTGCTGCTGCTGTTGCTGCTGTCACTGTCTCGCACGCTGCGTCGGGTGATGGTTCAAATCATGCACATACATGGCAAGAATGTGGGAGAGAAGAAAGGCTCATACGAGAAACTCATTTGCGCCTTTTGATTACGTCTCCACAAGGCCCTCTGGAGCTTCCTGGGTGTCGTAACGATACCGTTTTGGCGGCTGTAACTAGCCATGAACTCCCACAATAATATTGCAAAAACTGCAGCGCTTACCTATGCACTCACCTGCAACAATCCAGTGGGAAAGGAAGGCGGGGGGTATATAGAACTGTAGAGAGGAGGTTGGGCGAGGAGTAAGAGAATGAACTGACGCAGTCATCGCGAAACGAGTGAATAACAGCCTTGCCACTCTTCGTTCGCAGCTCCCGTACATGGGGGGGGGGGGGGGGGTAGGGCGGGAGAGAGAAAAGGCGATGTGTGTACACAAGGAAACGCTACTACTAGACACGCCAGCGATCGCGGACAAACACGATAAACTTAAGTTCGAGGTACGGTAAGGTACGCTTCTGCGATTTGTGAAAAATACACACCGTGCAAATTTGTCAAGCGGATAACTGACGCAGGATGTGTAGACGCAAAGCCGCATTCAAGTAGCGTACCGTCTATAGGCGACATTACGGAAGCGGCCGCACGTCAAATTAATACTTCTATGCCTGCCGCGGTAGGTCGTGTGTTCGATCCCGACCATGGCAGCCGCATTTGGACGGGGACGAAACACAAAAAAAGGTCGTGCACTTGGATTTATGCACCCAGGGGGTCAAACCCAGGGGGACAAAATTAATAAAAATGACAACCCCAGAGGGTCAATATTAATCCGGAGTCTGCAGCTAATACGGCGTGCCTCATAAATTAGGTGTGATTTTGGCACGTACAGCCCCATAATTTAATTAAAGTATAACACTTCTGCAACGATGCAATGTGCCGGGTGAGCCAATTACAATGCTAACCTTCTCGGAGGTTATAAACAATGGCGCAAAACAACGCCTCAAGCAAGCATGTCTCGCGTCGTGTTCTGTGTACAACACAGACAAACAGCAGTGGTGAACGCAAGGCAATGTTTAACCATAACTCAACGCTCTCGTGTTGCACTAAACGTTGACGAAATTTATCATTCGCCGTCGACATCACCACTGATCATAGTCAATCAAAGCGAACAGCACAGAAGGACTCGCTTACATTGATTCCCACAGTGCGTGAGATCCGCATGATCTTTTAATTTATGCGCTTCCATTTAACCATTTCAACAGGACATGTGAACAGATTACTAATAAAAACAAAGGTAGCATTGACTCTCGACGCATATCTTCAATGCTTACGACCTGGGTAGCTGTTTTACGAGTCTGTCTATCTAATCTTCCACCACAGTTGACAGCATAGCAGGCTGCGTGGATATCCCATGCAGGAAGTCGGAATACGCTTGAAGCATTCCTGCTGTACCGACAAAGAATACATCGATGATGATGATAATTACTATTTGATGCTTTGTGGCGTCAGGGCAAGATATGTCCAAATAGCGCCAAGCCAGTGGTAATGAGTTCTTGTAACGAACTGAACAAAGTTTTACTAGCGTAAGTGAAGAATTAAGCAGCTCCATTTTGCACAAACACACACTTTCGGCTGGGTTGTGTTGTGTTCGTGTACTAAAGAAGCACGGTTTCCTGAAACGGTGCAATCACTCCGCAAAGCCTCCGAATGACATCTTCAATAGATCAACGTACAGACGTCACAATCACTAATAGCAACTCTCTGGCAAGCAGTCTTCAATATTCGCAGCCTCGCACTGCATAAACATTTAAGCTATAGTTTGGCGCAATACTTACATCCTCTGTGAGAAAATGATCCGACTAACGAACATGTGAACTCCTATTGTTAATAGCACTGACGTTTACTAGTTGCCACTGACACACCCGGACCAAGTAGTTAATAAATACTCACATCTGCAATAGTATGTTTATGAAAACAAAGAAGAGCAGTAACATTTGCAATGGTGCAGATGAGTACGTAATGCCAGGTAACATTCACTTGCTGTCAAGGACAGCTAGCGGTTTGAACAGAGGTGACGGCTCGAAAAAATCATTTTATGTCACTTCGATAAGACAACGCTCATACGTTACTCGTTAGGTTCACGACGATTGTTTTCCGAAATTTAAGGTAAAGTACACTGCAGGCATTACCAAATCTTTACTGGGAGCTCACCAGTGTCACTGAAAAGAAAAGTTTGCAATCATTGCATTCTGCCGGTGCTAACATATGGGGCAGAAACTTAGAGGTTAACAAAAAAGCTCGAGAACAAGTTACGGACCGCAGAAAGAGCGAAGGAACGAGAAATAACAAGCGTGACGTTCAGAGACAGGAAGAGAGCCGTGTGGATCAGAGAGCAAACAGCGATAGCCGATATTTTCGTTGACATTAAGAGAAAAAAAAATGGAGCTGGGCAGGTCATGTAATGTGTAGGGTAAATGACCAGCGCCCTATTAGAGTCACAATGAGTGCCACAACGCTGCCGTGCGCTGTCGAGAGTAGAGCGCCGTCGAGGACGGCAGAAATGTAGGTGTGGTGATAACATTAGGAAATTTGCAGACGTACGGTCGAATCAGCTGCCGCAAGACAGTGGCAATTAAAGATCGCAGGGAGAGGCCTTCGTCCTGCCAGTGGACATAAAGATAGGCTGATGATGTTGATGACGTAAGTTCGTTCTAATTTAATCTTCACTTTTTTGTAACTTGGGTAACGAACGATTCTGCAAACTTCCAGCATGGCACAAGCTAGAGTTTAATTTATTTTTCTTTTTGTTTAATAACAGCATAAAAAAGCGTCATGTGTAAAGATACCTGCACACCATGCTGATTTAACGAAACATTTGCGAATTCTTTAAGTAGGGTAGTGCCAGTACGGTTATTTTATTGTTTGTAACGGTGTTCCTCGTTGCGCCCTTGTTCGTTTCGGAGCCCAGCGCAAATAACCCTTTAGGACAGCAATAGCGCTGTTAGTGCCGCTGACAAGCCGTAAATGGCAGAGCAAGAGTGCTACGCACTTTTGCCATTGACCCTGCTTTTTCGCCGTGGCGCGTTCAGACCGGTCCCCGCAGGTAAAACAAAAGATCAAATGACATTCGACAAAGCATGGTATGTCGCATGAAATGCCGCGTAATAGCTTTCAAAGGGCAGCATTTTGGCCATTTTGCTTCATTGCATTCAGTGGTGAGAAACGGGGACGACAGCGAAGTAAAGAGGCTGCAAACTCGGGAAAGAAGACGGTGTTTGGGCTGAAGTAAAATGACAACGCGCACATAGCGGTGAAGTGAAACAAGGCAGGAACTTTCGCGGAAAAGCACTGAATTACGAGGGCGACGTGCGTCGCTGAAAGCACTGAACGAGGAGAACGCTTTAGCCGATAGGAAAATGCGCATTCGTTGCAGCGAGCGGAGTGCTTGCGTGAAAGCACTGGAAACATTAGCACGAGCAAAAACAACTTGGAACACCAGGCTGGTCTCTTCATGGTCACACTTTCTTTGCCTGTTGTTCTGCATTTTCCTTTCTTGTCTATTTTTAAAAGTTCCCAGTTTGCACTTCTTTGGGTAATGCGCTCAATGCTTGTTCTTCGACCAAGTAACTACCGGTTTTTAACGTTTTTGGGGAGGAAAGTGCCTTCTTGTATTTCACTAAGAGCCATCTAAAACCTTCCTTTCCCTGTTGTTCTATACATCATGTTGCCATTTTCTTGCCGACCCTCCGGGCTCCCCACCGCCCTGCCTTCCCGTTAGTGCCGGTCTTTTATTCCTTAACGGTCGCATTATCCGATTTAACCACTGCATTTTCCTCGCAAGATTACAGTGTAGGAGAGGCCAAACACATATATAGATGGTGCGAGATCGGTTTTTTTATATTCGCCATATTCTTGCAATGTGTGCTTGAAAGCTAACCTATAAATATTATTATTTGTTTTTAAAGCATATATACATTTGAGAAGAAAGGGGAAGCTAGGAGTAGGCTGGCAACTGCCACCGGAAGGGGCACATCGATTGCGCACTCTTAAGAAGGGAGGGGACAGAGCGTTAACGCCCACGCCCGCGCGCTTATGGAGTAAAAAGTAGACAGCATAGAAAAAAGGACGCGCCCGCGCATGCACACGCACGCACACACACACACACACACACACACACACACACACACACACACACACACACACACACACACACTCGCACACACACACGCAAGCACGCACGCACACACGCACGCACGCACACACGCACGCACGCGCGCACACTTTTCCGCATGCTCAACCCAATAAGACGACTTCCAAAGAAGAGGTGGGGGGGGGCACTTACAAACCACCGTCGGTGCGGCACTGGCCTTATAACCCCCGTAGAATTGAGGCCTGGGACCTGAGAAAACTGCATAACTGCTATCAAGCTCAAGTTTGGTGCAAATTGGTGGAATAGCATAGCTGTTATGCGGGCAAAGTTTATTTTGTATGGGTTATAATTATTTTTTTCGAGATCTCGAAAGCGTTATACAGCCGTTATCCATAATATTTCACCGTGTCTTGGAAAACCTTTATGCAACATTGTGTTCACATTTCATGCAAATAGGGGCCATGTTGAGCGCTAATGTGTGGCAGTAGTTTAACGCTTCTGGGTTAACTATTTCATTTGCAGATAATTATTAAAACCTACATTTCTCCATTTTTTCACGCGTTAAACGAGGTGTGTAGAGGGTTTGCCCGCTTGGAGAGCTAAGAGCCGCACATAGTTCATATTTGCTAAGTTTGGTGTGCGTGCAAGATTTAATGTGCTTGTGTTAATTGCGGCAATTAAGATTCGTAATGCAAGTGCTCGACAGACACAACCTCGCTGGAAATCTGGTCGTGATAATTATAGAGAAAGAGAGCTTATTATAAGACAAAAGCCTAGTCACCAGAGAGGCATCCTGAACCGCTTTGTTCGAGCCTGCTAGTCAGCGAGCGCGCGCGCGTGTGTATGTGTGTGTGTATGATTTTGCCGTAGGTGCATTATCCCGAAAAATCCACTCTCGTGCACCCGTTGTTAGGAAGCGCACTTAATGTCCGACCCCAGTCACCAGCTGTAAGTGCAGCCGCGTTGGGCTACCTAGTTTATGACGTGCAGTTGACGACAAAGCCATGAAGAGCTAGTATATATTGGCAGCAAGAATGTGATAAGGACACACTGAGCGCTATAGCGGTCTTTATTTTATTCTCTCAGCCAGTTCCCGCAGTCCCCGGTAAAATATATATGTCCCCATAGAAGCGCTGCGAATTCTGGGGCCCTATAAGGCAAAACTATTCCAACATCTTTTTATTCGAATTTCCTGACGCCAAATTTGCGTAACCGCCGACGCATGCATCGAGCGGTGACCCGCAGGTTTTCTTAAACAGACCAATCCAACGCTCCGCTCCTTAATAGGTGGTCACTTTTGTTTACTTGCAAAACGAATAACATTGTCTACACTTAGAGGGTTGTCTTATCTAATTGGCTGACAAGAGGCGAGGAGCACGCTCAAGTGGAGAGGGATTCAATGGGGCCGAACCACTGCACTGAAAATCGATAACCGGATGAAGACGGTGGTGCCAGCGTCTGCGATTGGTTCGCTTTCTCTTAGCTTGCGGTGGCTTGTCGAAAATCACGGCGGCATGCAACGGAAGCTTAAGAATGACGCTAAAACAGATCCCCAGCAAAGCAAAACGCTACACGGTCACGCAAAGAGTTTTATTGCACGCAAACCCATGCTCTCCGGCAGGTGTGAGTAGCTAGTGTGTGAGCGATCGGCGGTAGTCATTTTTTGTTCTTTGTGGAACGGGGCAGCCTGTGGCTATTCAGAAAAAAATTTCAGTTTTGTTCGGCTTATTAATACGTCTTTAACACGTACACGTCATTTTGACGCGATAAATTTTCGCGGTTTTGTGACGTCGTGTGACAGGCAGGTGAGATGGGTGAAGCCCGAAAACTTTTGACCAATAGCCGAGGGCTATACTGGCGAAAAGGCGTCGAATCAGAAATAACTACTTTTCTTTTGTCCGCTCAAATCATGTATAATCAAGGTGTACACGTCACATCATATAGGGAGCTATCGCGGTTTTCGTGATATCGCCTGACAGACAGGCGATGTGGGGGTGGTTCAAAAACGTTTTTGACCAATCGCAAAAGACTGATTGCAGAATAGGAATAGGAATGTTTGGAATAGCTTTACGTTACAGCGCCCCTGATCTATACAAGCTTACAACTATATGCCGATGTGAAAGAAAGCTTGTATGTAGCTCTTTTGCTTGGCAATAACGAGAGGGGCTAGTACAAAAAAACCGTTACTAGAAATAAATGCTTCGCTGGGTGCGGTAGGTATGCGACGCTGCGCTCCGCATGTTCATTTGTTCCTCCAGCTATCAATATATGCTTACATCCATTTTTACCAGGCTAACTTTGCCAGGCTGCAAACTTTAGCATACACGAAAGACAATCAGACTAGTGCAAATCATGTGTGTGTGTGCGCGCGCTCGATGCCAGCATGTTGCGGCAGCCGCACACTGTAGGAATACACTGTAGGCAGCAGCAACCATAGAGTAGGCGAAATCATGCGGATGATAATCTCGCATTTGGGGCGTAATATGTTACTATTCCTGTTTGAGCGAATTTGCTTCAGACATCAACGCAGGTTTATTTTATAAATCACAACGTTCTCCGTGTATGGTGTCTGTGCCAGACCCACCGTATGAATACTGAGCAAAGCGACTGAGCCAATTGTCTCGCCGTTGTCTGTGCTCCCAGCCTAAATTACTCGTGTCGCGGGATGGCACAATTGCACAGACTGGAAGAGGTGCATCGTCACTGGCAATGAGAGAAGCAACGGACGCTCCCTGCGACGGTATTCAATTGTTTTAATTGTTTAGTGGCCACTCACGCAGAAGCCGTGTCTATAGACTCTTGACTGGTGTCGTGCATGTGAGAGAGAGAGAGAGAGAGAAAATGATAAATGAAATGTAGGGAGGTTAACCAGGACTGAGCCCAGTTGGCTACCCTACACTGGGGAAAGGGAAAGGGGGACGGAAAGATTAAAAGAAGAGAAAGTCCACTGGAGATATCAGTCGGTCACTCAGTCCGGATCACAGACGCTGACTCAATCCGGTCGCTATCAAATATAGCAGCAGCGCTTTTGTGGCCTTTTGTAGCTGCGCTGCGAGGCCATGGTCCCAAGATCTTGTTCAAGGTGAACGGCTTTCCACCTAGCTGATTGAGAGCTGTGCAGAGGTCTTGCCTTTCATTTTCAAAAGATGGGCAGTAGCACAGTAGGTGTTCTATGGTTTCCTCTACACCGCAGGCATTGCACTCGGCGCTATCAGCCATTCCAATCATCAATGCATAAGCAATGGTGAATGCGACGCCCAAACGTAAGCGGCACAGCACTGTTTCCTCATTTCGCGGAAGACCTGGTAACAGCCACAGTTGCATAGAGGGATCGAGGGAATGCAAGCGATGTTGAGTGAATTCAGGTGTGTGCCATTTCTCCTATGTCAAAGAGTGCGCTAGCTTGCCTAAGTGTTGGACTGCGTCGGCCCGCGATAAAGGTATTGAAACAAGGGTTGCTCCTTCGTGTGCTTTTCTAGCAGCTTCGTCAGCGAGGTCATTGCTGGAGATACCGCAATGACCAGGCAGCCACTGAAACACGACGTCGTGTCCTTTCGCGATCATGTGATGGTGCATTTCTCGTATCTCCGACACGAGTTGTTCACATGACCCGCGACGAAGAGATGCCAGAAGACATTGTAAGGCCGCCTTCGAATCGCAGAATATAGCCCACCGATTAGCCGGTTGGTTATTAATATAATCAACGGCACCTCGGAGGGCAACAAGCTCCGAACCGGTCGATGTTGTCAAGTGAGAAATCTTGTATAGGATGCTTAGTGATCGATCGTGCATGTGAGCGTCTGCTTTCTATATTGGAGTCTGTGTTCGAGAGCGAAAAGGCAGCACTTCATGAGATCTTTACCTGGCCAGTAGTGATACGGCTTCATCGCTGAGGCTTGTAGGAGAAAACCGAGAAAGAATGTAGCATCACATTGTTACGCACATAACGTCTTCCGCGTAAGAATTTCGCTTTCACGTACAGTAAAGATGGTGGGGTTATTAGGCTAACCTCCATATATTTTCTTTTGCACTTAGTCTACTTTCCCTACGTGTTAAACGGCAGGCGGTTTCACTGTCGAGTATGGCAACTTTTTTTTTTTTTGGTTTTCAGATTTTACAAAACCACAAGCAATTGCCCTGTCCTGTCCTCGCAATACTGAAAACGACTGCACCGGTGAAGTTCCCACGAAATCCCGAAAAACAGGATACTTTCTTTCAGTGCGAACAACAAACTTATTTAGCTCCGATTGAATGAGTTCTGAATCATGGGGTTTTAGGTGACGATACCACGATTTTTTTATGAGGCATGGTGCATTGAGGGACTCGGGATTAATTTTGACCAACAGGGTATTTTCAACACGCCCCCAGTGCACGGGACACGGGCGTTTTGGGGATTTCGACCGCATTGAAATGCGGCTTCTGCGGCCGGGATTTGATCCCGCGACCTCGTGCCTAGCAGCGCAACACCATAGCCACTAAGCCACCGTGGCGGGTTAGCTCCGGTTGCATTGAGCGACAAAATGGGACCGCAGGCCTTAGAACATATAAGCTAGTGGGAATCCCAACAATCGTTACCCTTCGTGTGATGAAGGTGCTGTCTGATGAAGGTGGGCGAATTTGAACTTGCTTTTTTCTACGCTAGTTCCAGGTATGCAAATCATAGGCCAGCTCAGGAAGACGATGATGTAACGCTTGTATTCCAATGCTATTCATTTTCGCGCTTCGTCAGTGTTAAGTTGGGGTACTCCACCTACGTCATCACCTAGATCGGCTGGTCGTGAACAGTAGGCAAAGAAGGAATAGATTAGAGAGTTAAGAGAATTATTGCATGATACCGGCCAGGAAGGTTTATGACACGGGCAGTTCGTGGGCTTGTGTTCCTTGATTAAACGTACCCGTCATTGAAACCTACTTTCTTTCTTCAAACCGCCAACAGCACCGAGCTTGGACTTTTAAAGAGGCAATGCACATTAATGGAATGGAACTTATTGTCGACCGCCCTACGTAACACTGCTCCGAGAGTCAGACGGGGATATTAAAATGCGTATATATCTGCGGTCCATGAAGCGCGAACATTACAGACAGCTCGTTGCACTTAAAAAAGGCCGACCCAGGTACTATGCTAGTCACTGGTTGATCACAGAGGATTGCGCGGGGCATGTTCCGAAGCAACGGAGCTTATGACATTCGCATTAAACTGACGTATGTAGCTGTTGAAAGCGCTGCGTCATTTTTCCAGTCTATGAGAGCAGGCTCCATAGTACCGTAATAGATTGTTTTCTGTATGAAGACGGACGGCAACGAATCTGTGTGCTGGATTACGACTTGCTTGATAAAAAAAATGCAGTTCAGTCATCTCTTTCATCTCTACGTGTACACGTTACTGTGCGCACACCTCACCTCGAAGTACGTAATTTACTGCAATAAAGTAGACACGGAACCCGTCAGCAGAACGCTCTGGGAGCTTCGCAACGGCTAGAGCCACATGTAGCTTGCTAACATTCAAGCTCACATTCACAAATGTAGTTTTACGTGCGGCAGAACAAGAAAAAAAACTTTAAGCTTTCAAAAAGCGCCTGTTGCTTACATGGTAGTTGGCAGGTGGTTGCTACAGTGATTTGTCTGGAATCGAATTCTCTGGACGCGGTGCATTGTCTGCGCTCTATTCGCTCGCGGCGTATACGGTGACAGTGCGAAACATGAAAGGCATCACTTCCAGCCTCATATTCGCATGATGTTCTTACGCTATAATTGTTCGTAGGAGTCAATTTTAGCCGATTCATTATTAGCGAAGGCGGCTGACCAAAGAGACTTACGAACGAAAAGCTTTGTGAATGCGAGCTCCTTAATCTCTGCACCCAATACTCGCGCCTCCGACGGCAGAACACCGTGCCGGCATTAGATCTACTTAGCTCCGTCCATTCGTAAATGCAGGGCACACGTGGTTTCACGGTGCGAAGAACGTTGCCGGCAGAGCAGAGGACCCCCAATAGTAATGGCGTTGTAACGCTTCCCATTAGGCACAGCGCAGAAACCGGCAGCGCATGCAGAGAGGCACCCCGGGAAAAGGCTGATTACTTAATCACGTTACTGGCATGTCATGACTTATATTCAGGTGGTTTGAGAGGAGTTTAGAAGTTCTGGAGATCGTGCCTTCGGAACCCCAAGATTTGTTCGGGGTCGGTACATTGCCGAGATGCGACAGCCTTTTCCATTCTTCCTTTCTTATCACATGGCGCCACGAGTGGCCGATCTTAGCGATAGCGGCGGGGCGGCGGTGTATGAATCATGTTCGAGGGGATGACGAATGGTGAAAAGACTGAAAAATGAAATGTAAAGTTAGAAAATACGGGTACTCGATGTGAGCTCGGCGCGCCGCACCTTCGGCAAGATGTATTGATATGATACTTCGCTAGGTGGCTATAGCCTACTTCGATGGCTCAGAACCCATGCTGATCCTGACAAGCTGTTGAGTATATCCATGTCAGTGTTTACGACCGTATATAATCGCTGGTCAGAAGCTGTACGTAAAGCGTTGTTTAGTCCCAGTTATAGCGTCTCTGGCACCCTAATTTGTGGGGGAATAAAGGAAAAACAACGAAGGCAAATGGTGAAGACAAACGTTTCGGAGCATTAGCTGATCGAGTTTATTTGAAGCGTGAACTTTATTATTTTCCTTGCTAATTTATTTTCTTTTTCCTTACTTGGCACTTCACTGGCTACTTGAAAACCATTTGCAATAAGCCCTCTAATACGGCCTCCTGTATGGCTAGTGCCATTGCTGCAGCCGATCTAACAAGTATTCCTAAGAGACTCCACATCCTGTCCTATGTTACAGCATAGGAGTTGCTAGGAGAGGTAGTTGCTTGAAATTGAACTTGAAAAAAAAAAAACTTGATGGGCAATCACGAGGCATAGCAAACACATAGACAGGACAAGTTATTAAGGCTGCTCTAGCAGTATGTGAGGAGCGATTCGATCTGAGTCCGAACTCACAAAGCTTTTCGTTCGTACGGGCTTTTTGCCTTTGGCCGGCCACCTTCGCTACTAGTAATTCGAGCATTAGAATTTTCTCTTGCGACCATCTCTAGCGTAAGAGGCTTTTGTTAATAGGGGCCAATTTCACGTAGTTCTTGTTCGTAAGTGTTCTTCATGATTGGCCGGCCGCCTTCGCCAATAAAATGTCCATTACCACGATTGACTCGAGTTGCTCTTAGGAACAGTTTTAGCGTAAGACCGTTTTTGTGAATACGTGTACAGGTTATCTATGAGCCCAGGACTGGGACCGTATTCACAAACACGTTCTTACGCTAAAATTATTTGGGAGAGCAGATGCCAGTCAATAGTGATATTGGAGTTATCATTAATGAAGGTTACCGGCCTTTACTGAAGAACACTTACGAGCGAAAAGCTTCGTGTATTCATCCCTTCGGTGGGAAGGAGGGTTAGGCCGGCATAAACGGGCAAATAACATGTCACCCCTGCTTGTCTGCCGGTGTTAAAGCCTGGCATGGGCATTTTAGTATAATATTGCAGTCGCGGATTTTCATTGCATGTTTACTTGCGGTAGTCACAGAAGCTTCTATCCACTATACATACGACGACTGACGTTGTGAAAGTAAGCCATTCTTCGCATTAACGCTGCTTATAGCCAGCTAATGACGCAGTGTCCGCCTGTTCTATAGTACTACTCATGCTCGGCCATCGCTGAGGAATGGGCACAATTCTTCTCCAAAGGACTCTGATATTATTTACAGAAGTTTAATTTAATTCGCGGCTATAAGTTTTCGCTATGGCTAGCGCTTGTTCTTGGTTCGAGGGAAAGCCCTTTTACAGCTTCTCGGTTCTGTCCCAATTAACGGGCCAACTTATGCAGCGAGGCATAAAGTAATAGCCCTTGCACAGGGGCTGTAGTCTCACTTTGGGCAGTGCTTCATATCCTTACTGCTAAGATTCACGCAGCGCTCGCTCGCAACGGCTGCTTAGGTAGTCTTTAACGAATACTGCTAGTACTGCAAGAAAAAAAACAATTATGATGCCGCAGTAGCGGCAAAACATGCGCAATTACCGAAACGTGCTATTTGTAAGCTGTCAGCAGAGGAGGCCTTGAGAGCGGCATAACACTTTCTGTGCGCTGTAAAGAGGAATTGGGCGTTTACTGCGCTACGTTACTGCCCGGTGAAGTCCAGCGTCAGTTTTGTACCTCAATGAGCATGACATAAAGACGATGTAGCAAAAAGAGAAATGCAATGTTTTCCGTAATCAACAATCGCTATTCAGGTAACGACGCCTGTTCACATCTGCTCCATATATTTATACGGAACATTCGGGTGCCGTTAACAAGAACGGGCAAGGAGAGTTTCTGCAATGATGACCAAGCACTAAAGTAAGATAAAGGAGCAAGATGTGCGTGCTCGTGCAGAAAGGCGTGCACGTCTCAAATCAAATAGCGGTGCGAGCACCACCATAGCGGCACCTTGCTACGCTAAAGTGTAAAGCTCGATGAGTTGACAAAAGGCCGTATTACAAACAGGTCAGGAAAAAATATAGAAAAGAAAAAACTCAATTCCAAACGCCACTAACTGCTTGTTGCATGTTTCGCTATTCCGTGTCCAGTTTTCTGTGTTCTGTTGATATTGTGCCGTTTATTCATTTGTATTTCAAGCATTCATGCATAATTACAAGTCATAACGGATAAAAACACTATTATTCACACCTTACAATGATTTTTTACAAAACTGAAGCACAAATTTGTTAATTATTTGTGCCTGAGCAGCTTCTTCTTGTATTTGTCATTGTGAGTGTCACATATTTTTTGAGTAAGTGATGACATCCTTTACCTAATAGAGCAGTTATGTTATAGTCACATATCCCCCGGGAGCCAAAGGAAATCGTCCAAACCGTGTTAAGGAAACAACACCAAGTATCAAGTGTTTACACAAGCTGTTTATCCGAGCGTTTGTTGCGTTTATGCTTCACTTCGACATTCGGCAAAGTGCCTGCACCTTCGTCCCTTGACCCCTCCTGTTTCTTTTTTTTTCCGTTGCCCACGCTAATACGAGAGGCCAAATGCCTTCTCGGTAGTCGACGGCCAAAGTTGGACAAAATCCGGTGCTAAAGTTGGACAAAATCCGGTGATAAGGCTGCCGTCAAAAGCCGGATTTGCGATGGCATTTACAGGCCGGTCTTGGCAATAAGAATTAGGCTTTTGTCTTCGCTAGGCTGCTTGCACAAAGTACCGGTGTTCTTGGACTTCAAGCGCCCGATATAGCCACTAAAGGCGACCAACATTGAAGAGAGAACCATGTAAAGGTAAGTTTATCTGCCACGTATATACTCGTAACCCGTGCAAGATCACTGACGATATACACAAGGATAAATAAAGCTGTTCTTTTGACTTCTATGCTCTATATCAAGATAGTTAATTGGGTTCAGCTGTTTCCGCACGAAGTTGTTAACAACCACGCAAACGAACATTGGCGAGCTATGCTTCAAGAGTTTCCAGAAAATGGGGCCCTATAACGTAAAACTATTCCAATATGTTTTATTCCACTCCCCTGACGTCAAACCTACGTAAGCGCCGACGCAAGCATCGGGCGGTGACCCGCACCGTTGCCTGAACAGCCCATACAAACGCTCCCCTCGTTCCTAGGAGTTCACTTTTGTTTTCTTTCAAAACGAATAAAATTGCCCACATTTAGTGGTTTTTCTTACAATATTGGCTGGCAACAGGCGAGCAGCAGGCTCAAGCGGAGAGGGTTTCTATGGGGTCGAGCCAGCACACTGAAAATAGATAACCGGATGAAGAGGGAGGTGCCCGCATCTGCGATTGGGACAGATCCGCTTACTTAGCTTGCGGTGGCTTGTGTAAAATCGCGGCGGTGTGCAATGGACAGTGCAAAAATGCCGCTAGAATGGTTCCTCAGCAAGGAAGAGTTGGCATAGTGATGTCATATACGTGCCGAAAGTGCTCGATAACGTTATACTGCCACGCTTAAATGTTTCTTCTACGTAAATAAACATATACTATCCGGCAGGTGCGAGTGGCCAGTGCCTGAGTGATTGACGGCAGCCATATTCTATTTTTTTGGAACGGGCCAGTAGGGCTATTCCAAACTGTTCTATTCCAATTCTGCTATCAACCCTCCGCGATTGGTCAAAAACCTTTTGGACTAACCCCACTTCGTCTGTCTGTCATGCGGCGTTACGAAAACCGCCATAGCTCCGAATCTAACATGACGTGTACACAATGCTTATGCATAATACGACCGAACAAAAGAAAAATTATTTGTTCTGATTCAACGATTTTTCGCCATTAACCCTGTGCTATTGCTCAAAATATTTCAGGCTGCTCCCACTTCACTTGTCTGTCACTCGACGTCACAAAACCACGAAAACTCATTGCGTCAAAGTGACGTCTACGCGTTAAAGATGCATTTATATGCCGAACGAAACTGGATTTTCTTCTGAACAGCCGGAGACTGCCCCGTTCCTAAAGGAATAGAATATGGCTGCCGCCGATCGCCCAGGCACTGGCTACTCGCACCTGCCGGAGAGCATGGGTTTATTTGTGAATAGCAAAACTTTTTGCGTGACAGTGTAACGTGATCGAGCCATCCCGGCACGTATACGAGATCCCTCTGCCAGCTATTATTTGTTGAGGAACTGTTTTAGCGGCATTTTTAACTGTCCGCTATTTCACGCCGCGGTGATTTCAGACAAGCCACCGCACGCTAAGTAAGGGACAGCGAATCAATCGCAGGCGCCGGCACCTCTCTCTTTATTCGGTTATCTACTTTCACTGTGCTGACTCGGTCCCATCGGAACACTCTCCACTTGAGCATGCTCCTCGCCTCTTGTCAGCCAATTAGGTAAGAAAAACCGCTCGATGTAGGCAATGTTTTTCGTTTCGAAAGCAAACAAAGAAACCTCCTATAAACGAGGAGAGCGTTTGATTGGGCAGTTCGGGCAATGCTACGGTTCACCGCCCGATGTTTGCGTTGGCGGTTATGTAAACTTGACGTCAGAAGTTTGGAATAAAGATGCATTGGAATAGTTTTACGTTATAGGGCCCCAGCCTCTGGCTATTCAGAAAAAAATTCAGTCTTGTTCGACATATTAATGCATCATTAACACGTGCACGTCACTTTGACGCGATGAGTTTACGTAGTTTTGTGACGTCTAGGGAAAAACAGATGTAGTGGGTGAAGCCTGAAACCTTTTTACCAATAGCAGAGGGTTAGTGGCAAAATGGCGTCCAATACGAAAGAATTATATTTCTCTTGTTCGGTCGAATCCTGCATAATTACTGCCTACACGTCATGTTAGATTGGGAGCTATCGCGGTTTTCGTGACGTCGCATGACAGACAGGCGAAGTGAGGGTGGTTCAAAAATGTTTTTTACCAATCACGGAGGGCTGATTGCAGAATTAGAACAGAAAAGTTTGGAATAGCTTTACATTATAGCGCCCATGGGAAAACAATCTCCATGAATTTCATTCCGCAAAGCGAGTGGTACGTTACGCACTTTCCTTGCTACTCTTACGCTAAGTTGGCCGCCAGCTACAGCAGCTCTAGAATTCGATTAGATGCCCTATGCTAAGTATGCCATATGCTCAGTGTGGTGAAACTGTCAGAACATTTGCTTGAGAAACAGCATTCCCAGTGTTCGTCTGCCGGGAGCAGATGTAGTCTTTGTCGAGTGTCCATGCTACGGACCTCAGAATTGCGCCCACATACAGCTGATACGCACGGAAAAGCTTGCTCATCCGTACTTGCCTATAAAAGACGGAGTGAGCCTGCCTGAGTGGGATGAATGTGCTAAAGCATTTACGTTAACAAGTAATCTCATTTGGGGAATTTCGTTAACAATAAGCTAAATGTATGCTTCCGGAGATTATACATTCTAACGTGCATATTTAAGTGAAGCAAAGCAAGAAGAAGCACAGTTCGTTCGTCTCATTGGCGATATTCCCGGTACCATAATCTTAGAGAAGAGAGTTTACAGCCCATTAATCAAAATTTTGATAGAGCATTATTTATTGAACCTATATGTGCGAAATCCGTCCAGGGGCGGAACCAGGGTAGCCTTCAGAAAAGATGGAGAGAGGGGCAGAAGATGCGCAACAAGAGCTGTCTGAACGTGTTTTTATTTTTCTGCGTAGTTCCCAGACGCCAGGAGGTTAAAATGCACTCAAATTGGAAGCTAGACAATCCAATTTGAAATTTTACACCCTCTCCAATCCCAAGGACTGTGTTAAAGAACACTTCAAACAAGCGTCATTACAAACCCCTTGAGCTGCGGTACGTGGTTATACCGTGGTGGTGCCCTGCCCCTCCTTTGCTCGCTATTAAGGTGCATCTAGTATTGCAGTAGAGTACAGGCCTCGGTGAGACTGCAATTTTGAATTCACCTGCTATGTTTCACGAGCGCTTTTGTGTGTGTGTCGACGTTCTAGTGTTCTTTCCTGTCACTTTCTTCATGCAGAAGATTACTAATTCAAATAAACTTAACAATTAGGGGGGCAGGGGATGAATTTGTTTAGTTTTTAGGGTTCATAAACAACTCTGGGACTTGAAAATGTGGTGGATATGATTTTTACACAGCCTGAGGAGCCTCGTTTCTTTCGGGATATAAATACTAAACTATTATCTCTGGTTGTTTTTGCTGTGTATCTTTATGACGCACAAGCTGCGCTGATTTTTGAAGTTCCAATGAAGAAATTAATAATGTAATTGATATACCAGTTAGCCACTTCTTTTATTTTTGGAGGCTAATCTGAAATCTTTTCTTGTATCAAGGTTTTGATTGTGTTTCACCGCTGTGCAATGAACACGAATATGACTTAAGCCGTCACTGGTTCGGTAGGAGATGAGGCTGCTAGTACGTAAAACAAGTGTTCTAGGTAGTGCCTGAAATTCCATGAAGGGCTTCCACTAATGTACTCCAAACGTTGAGATCGAAGACACTCAACAGCTGGATTGTTAACATCAGCAGTCGGACGAGGACTCAAGCAGGTTGATTCAAACGCATTTGTCGGTGAGAGTAAGGCAGAAATATATTTTGCATTTATTTAGTTCCAGCGCATTTCCCTGACATTCTTCTGCATATCCTGGATATAGAAAACTACGGTATATTATTTAGTTTTGGTTCGGACTCTTTGATGTCACCGACTTACAAGAGACATGAGAATGGTGTTCCCTGTTTTCGTGTGGCGCTTTTCGTGTCCAGCTTTTGGTGCGGCGATATAAAAGAAATGCTGCTGCTGATTGGGACTTATTTAAATCGATGAGAAGACTAAATAAATTTGGATATAGATGGTTCCTTAATTGTCATTATTTAAAAAAAAACTTGCTATACGTAGCCTGCTATTCGCAACCTACCGATTATTTGCAGCTGCAGCTGTGTAGCGGGTACATACTTCGGCAGTTTGTTCGAATCGGCAAAAATCGAAAGCTTGTTCCACGAGCCAACAACTTTTGTCGTATGCCATGACACTGATAACACCGATGTTGTCACTTCTGCTATGCGGACGCCAAATATAGCGTTAAGTAACCGTATGTCATGTTTCCGCACCTGCAAACACGAGTGTCATTATTTTAGGTCGGGGAAGCGAGTCGTAATGATCCCACAACGTCGAAACTATTAGTCAGAAGTGCTTCCATTTTCTAACATTGTGAGCTTGCGTCTACCGGCCCCTTCTACATTCAACCCCGGCAGAATTCGCAAATCTTTTTCTTTGTATGTGCTTTTTGCAATTGGCAGGCCGGCTTTAACAATATGTGCAGCATATCACTCGCCGTGAAATTTCCCTTCTATTATTATTTCATGGACATTCACACAGTTGTTCTATCCTTATAAAACCTGAAAAAAGCATCCTCGACGCCACAAAGACGGAACACCCGAATTTATGGCAATACACACGCTTTTAATTCTCCGCTACGCCCGAATTTATGGCAATACACACGCTTTTAATTTTCCAGCTTTGCCCCGTGCGGTCCGTTTATGAAACGCCCTCCCAGAAAACGTCGCTAGCTAATCGAAACACAGTGCAATCTTCTAATCGATCAATCTGCAGTATCAACCAGCTAACAGGTCTTTCCTTCTTTTAATTTCTTTCTTGCATCTCTCTACTGTATCGTCAGGTCGCGCATGCGCTCCTGGAATGGCCCCTTCCGATCAGACTGATCAACGAAGCACGTGTCTGTTATCGGACAGTCAACCAAAGCTTTATATACCTGTAAGCATCCCTGAATAAAACACACTTCTTGTTCTTGTTGCATCCATGCTGGTGGTCGTCACTGCGCACCAGAACATGGTGTCAGAAGTGGGATAGAATTGCTCAAGCAGGAACGCATCGAAAGACGGGCGTCTCAGTGAACCGACAAGATGGATTTAGTGAAGCCACCGCAACCGCTGGTGCTGTCCGGGAACACCGCAAGAAATTGGTGCCTATTCAAGCAAAAATTCGAGCTGTTCTTGCAAGCAACAGAAACGGCGAAAGCACCGAGGTCCGAGCCAGCCAAGACTGCGCTCCTGCTCACCATTGCTGGAGAGGACGCCCTAGAGGTATTCAACAATTTTTCGTTTTCGGACGACGAAAGTAAAGAGGATTATGGAGCAGTGACGGGAAAGTTTGAAGAATATTGTCGGCAACAGCAAAACGAGGTGCATGAACGGTATGTCTTCCGTACAAGGACTCAAGCGGAGGAGGGGCCTTTTGAGCATTTCGCTCGAGACCTGAGGAAGCTAGCCCAAAGTTGCAATTTTTGGGACCTAAGTGATTCTATGGTCAGAGACCAGATTGTTTTCGGCACCGTTAACCCGGAATTGCGAAAGAAGTTGCTGAAGGTTAAGGACCTTACATTGCGCAAAGCCGAAGAAATCTGCAAGGCGGAAGAAGTATGTGCCGAGCAAAACAATGCATGGGTTCAAGCAGAAAAACAAGTGGCACCAATCGAAATGCGCAGTTCGAATGTTCAGCGTGCGCAGTGCAAATGTCTGGCACGCGAGGAACTTGCCTCAGGCTCAGAGCAAAGTTACGCTCAACCTGAAACGGAAGTAGCGCAGATCAAAACAAAGAGGCAATTCAAATGATCCAAGTGCAACCGCATCCACGAACGTGGAAGGTGCCCAGCCTTTGGAAAAACATGTTTCTCGTGCCGTGGCGCTAACCACTTTTCGGCTTGTTGTAGGAGAGGTCCTCAAATAAGCGCTGTGAGGGACGATCACGCCGATTTTGAAATCCTGGATGTTGGCGTGGGCAACAAAGCTGATTGGGTTATCGACGCCCAAGTCGCGTCCCAATTGGTGTCTCTGAAGGTAGACACGGTCTCGCAAGCCAACTTGCTGCCTTACACCATTTTTCAAAGGCTCAAGGTGAATCAATGTTTGAAGACAAGCCCCTCTGTTCTGCGCTCATACAGTGGCAACGTCATCAAGCATATCGGCGTGGCTACGCTACCAGTGACTGTGAACAACCGGAGCCAGTACTTTGACTTTTTTATCGTCAGGAAGAGCAACCAAGCCATCCTTGGGCTGTCCGCGAGCGAAACTTTGGGACTGGTGTCGCGTACTGTGGATTCTGTTCACATGAACAGTACTGACCAAATGACGAAGGAATTCCCAGAGTTGTTTCAGGGTATCGGCTGCCTGGCACGCCCGTACCAGATGGTCCTGCGGGAGGAAGCAACGCCGGTGGTCCAGCCGGTGCGACGGGTGCCCCTGGCATTGTGCGAGCCTCTCCGAGAAGAGTTGGACCGCATGGAACGTGCAGGCATTATCGTCAAAGTTAGCGAGCCGACAGATTGGGTAAGCCCTTTTGTCGCGGAAAGGAAGAAGGATGGCAAACTTCGCATATGCATTGATCCCAGGCGCATTAACGCAGGCATAAAGCGAGAGCACTATCAATTGCCCAAAAGAGAGGATATTGAGGCAGAGCTGGCCGGAGCAACATTTTTTACGCGCCTCGACGCGTACTCGGGTTTTCATCAAATCCCTCTTGATGATGCCACTTCAAGGATATGCACAATAGGAACGCCGTTTGGTCGTTATCGCTTCTTGAGACTGCCCTTCGGAATCGCTTCGGCACCGGAAGTCTTCCAAAAAGCCATGAATGAAATATTTGACCAGGCCCCAGGTGTGCGTATATATATCGACGACATACTCGGATGGGGGAGCACGAGGGAAGAGCATGATAGCCGCCTCCGTACGGTTCTGAATTTAGCAAGGAAGGCCAGCCTAACGTTTAATGCAACAAAATGTAGATTCGGGGTGACTAAAATTGACTTCTTGGGCGATGTGATCAGCCAACACGGAATAAGTCCGAACCCAACAATGACGTCAGCATTAAGCGAAATGCCTCAGCCAAGCGACAAAGCAGGCGTACAAAGAATGTTGGGGGTCGTAAATTACTTCGGTAAATACATACCTCACTTGGCAGAAAGAACGCTACTGCGAAGCCTAATTAAGAAGGACACGGTCTTTGAGTGGTCTCAAAACCATTGCAACGAGTGGCAAGCTATCTGCCGTATTCTAAGCAGTGCGCCACTGCTAGCCATATTTGATCCGACCCGAGAAACCAAAATCTCTTCTGTCGCATCACAGAATGGGATCGGCTCCGCCCTACTTCAGCGGTATGGTGACAGTTGGCGGCAGTAGCCTACGCTTCCCGGACAATGTCCGAGGCGGAACAAAGATACGCCCAAATAGAAAAAGAAACAATGGCTATAACATTTGGGTGCGAAAAATTTTTTCACTTCGTGTATGGCCGCAAATTTATCGTTGAAACCGACCGCAGACCATTGCTAGCTATCGCGGCTAAAGCCATTGCAGACATGCCTCTAAGATTACAGCGTTTTTTCTTGCGCTTATTAAGATACGATTATGCCCTTCACTTTGTCCCAGGGAAAGAACTGCTCCTGGCTGACATGCTATCCAGATCGTCGCCTGTCTCTCCCCGCAGCGTGGATAGCTTCACAGATGACGTCGACATACATGCAGTGGGCGTGGCTTCAGAAATGGTGAGCAAGAAAATGTTAGACAGACTAGCAGAAGCAACAGCCGCTGACCCAGACTTGCAAATTGTGTTGCGCTGCCTTAGGAACGGCGAAGAAATTAGTGACGCGATGAAACCGGTTTCCCCTGAGTTATCAGAAGTACAAGGCATGGTGATGAAGGGATCAAAGGTTATCCCAAAGCTCATGAGAGCTGAGATGCTCACTCGTATTCACGAAGGACACTTAGGCATAAATAAGTGCAAAGCAATTGCCCGACGCTTGGTGTTCTGGTCAGGACTGAGCGGGGACATCGAAAATTTAGTCAAGTCGTGCGCCGTTTGTCAGAAATACGCATATAAGCAGCCCAGCGAACCGATATTACCTCGACAGATCCCAGAACATGCCTGGTACCGTGTTGGGGTTGATCTCTTCATGTACGGCGCAGCCTCCTACTTATGTGTGCTTGATGCATTCTGAAATTTTCCGGAAGTCGAGAAACTAGCTGACACAACAACAAGAACTGTCATAAGTAAACTTAGTGCAGTTTTTGCACGATACGGAATTCCCATGGAAGTCTGCACCGATAACGGTCCGCAGTTCTCATCCCATGAATTTGCCCTGTTCGCATCCCAGATACGACTTCAAACACGTGACGTCAAGTCCACGGTTCCCGCAGTCCAATGGTCTCGCCGAGAAGGGTGTCCAAATCGTCAAAAGGATCATGAAGAAAACAAGTGGAACGAGCGAGGACTTCTGGCTGGGTCTACTCTCCTATCGTTCGGCCCCTCTTGAAGACGGCCGCTCCCCAGGAGAATTGCTTCAGGGCAGAAGGTTACGTACGCGGCTGCCAGACTTCTGGGCGTGCCCCAGGAAACAAGCACTTAGGCGCCAACCTCGGCAATTGGCAAGCAGGAAACCCCTACCCGAACTCCAGAAAGATGCAGTAGTAAGAGTACGGGGAGACACGTGGGACCGCAAGGCTCGAGTCGTGGACCTGGTGGCGCCGAGGTCCTATCGCGTCGCTACAGAGGACAACCAAATACTCCGACGCAACCGGCAACACCTTCTAGCCACACGTGAGCTTTTCCGCGCGGACTTGGGAGAAGATGAATCCGAGAGCGAGGAGGTTTCCCAGGCGACGATGCCTGGGAGGGTGTCACCATCAGAATCAACCGCAACTACGCCATTTCAAGCAACGACAGCTGCTTCACAGTGAACAATGCTGCCCACGCAAGCGGTGCCAAGGTGATCCACCCGGCAAAGACAGCAACCCAATCGTCTGCATTACGGCCGGGATTTTAAACAAGTCTCGTATCTTACTCTCAACTTATAACATTATCCCGGGGGAAGATGTATCGTCAGGTCACGCATGCGCTCCTGGAATGGCCCCTTCCGATCAGACTGATCAACGAAGCACGTGTTTGTTATCGGACAGTCAACCAAAGCTATATATACCTGTAAGCATCCCTGAATAAAACACACTTCTTGTTCTTGTTGCATCCATGCTGGTGGTAGTCAGTGCGCACCAGAACCTAGTAAGAGTACTAGGTTCTGGCTAATAGCTAATAAAATAATTTTAGTGATCTTAATGTTTTACTGTACTTATTTATGCATACATGCAAACGTTTCTAACGTTATCATGTTACTATGCTATTGTGTTTACTGTTTTTTGTTATTGCTCTTCATATAGTATTTGCTAATATCGTATTAATTTTCCATACTGCTGCATTGCGCGAATATTCCTATCATTTTACTGATGTAGTTTTTTCTTTCCGCGATTCAATACGAATATGGTACCATATTTCCCTCCTTGCACAATGCCTTCTCGAAGGCCTGTAAGGTATTTATAAATAAATAACTTAGGATCGGCTTGAATTTGCTCTACAAACACTCTAGCCTAGGAGGTTTTTTCTGAATAGGGGCCTTCGCTGTTTTTATTTTGAATGCTTATTTAGTATTATCATCTAACAAGCCTTCAGGAGACATTGCCCTCACTTACAGCTTTCTGCCTGGAAGTCCACGGAAGGCTTCAGCCGAACTGTGGAGTCATTCAATCTCAACATTCTCTTAACCAATTGCTTCCTGCGATTGGCGATCGTCGGGATGATTTTCGAGCAATCGTAGTGATTGCTGGATAGATGCTATGAGCGTGCCCTTTGAAACGGGGTACTGGGTTGCACCACCGAGCTCTTGTTTTTATTCAGCCGAATGTCCTGCCTATCTGTAAAAGAATGCTATCATGAGGGTAGGGTGCCCCAAAGACGGCCAATGAGGAAACGCTCAAGATTTGTTTTGTAAATATACAGGTGCTGCTGACAGAGGCACACGGCACACGCTTGCACTATGCTCAGAAGCAGTAACAGTAGGGCCAGTATTCGCAAAGCTTCTTTCGTCGAATTCACAAAACTCTTCGTTCGTAAGTACGTGTTGCCAATGGCCAGTAATGTTCGCTAATAATATGTCCATCGTCAGAATTGGATGGAATTCGCTGTTATGAACATTTCCACCGTAAGAGCTTTTTGTGTATACGGAACTTCATTCGCAAGTGCTCTTTGACTTTCCTTGGTTCGCTTTCGCCACTTCTGGCCGTTGCGCCAATAAACTCCAATCATCACCATTGAGCTTCCTTTGACGTCTATTTGACTGTATGTCTTATTTATCAATTGTCAAGACCCTACAATGCTTTCCGTTTTCCTATCTCTTCGTTTGCATATGTTGTCGGGCCTATAGTGGCGTATTGTTTTCTGAATGTGCCTTTAGCTGACGCTGAGTGGCAGTGCATCATTAGAAGCTGAATCCGCCTGGAATGTTGCTGGCACAAAACAGAAATATTTATTTTGTGTCCACCACATCAATAGTGGCTGATTCCAGGCAGTCAAATAAAACGTCGAATGATAACTTTCAATGCTCAGTCGACGATGAGGCAAGATGAGGCCCGCTCGCGTGTGCACTTTGGCCACGTCACAGATCGCTTTCAAGATACGGCGCCCGCACGGCCGCTACATAAGCAGCAGCAGTCTCTGGTGGCTGCTGCCAAATTTCCGCCACGGTGACGCCGACGGCAGAAATGCACCTGGAGTGTCCACATAATTGCTATCGCAATACATAGTGCGAATCAAGCAACTACAGCACTAATCCAGCGTAGCTATGTCACAGCGAAAGTAGTGCGCCCGTTCACGGTTGCAAATCAAGCTGAATTTTTTGAAGCCTTCAAATGCTGCGCAATGTGTATAAGTACGAAACGATTGCAATATGTTTTTAATGGCAGCGCATATAATATTTATTATAGTCAGAAAAATATTTTAGCCCTCGTAAACTGTCTCATTTACATACGCGGCTGCTCAATATGCTAGCCAATAATAATCCACCAAAAATAATTACACTAAAGGGCAAAAACTGATGTTTCAGATGTGTTTATAGGAGATGTTTAGCGGCATAATGTAATATCTCTTTTTCGACATCCGATCAATATAGCGCATGTAGCCACAAGGTCCCTTTCTTCGTTGATGGATTGTCGATATGGCCGAGACGCCGTCGATGGACGAATGAAATAGTGGGTAGGCAGCGTGTGGCACCTGACGATGTTTCATCGATGGCAGCAGCTGACGAGTCAGGTTATGTTCTGCGCGTCTTGGAGGAAGTGTGACCAAGTCTTCAAAAGCCAGAGGGAGGACAGCTCAGGCGATAGATGGCTACGGGCCTTGACGGCAATGTGGGCACCCTGCATCAGTCAAAGTTAATATAGGCGTGCGCTCAGTGCGCGCGGACCAGTGTGACCATGCTCGCCGAGTGCGGCGCCGTACCTTCCTGTTTGAAAAATTAATAAATAGCATTACGTTCACGTTACCGGCTCCCGCTGCTGCCTGTTCCCGGTGAGGGCTATACAGCGGACCCTTCCAAGGAAGTCGGGTACCTTCAGGGAGTCAACTTTTTAGCGTGAGGTGAACCTTACATTTGCCACATCTCTTCATCAGTGTCTAGAGGGGAAGAGAAACGTAATCTTTATGACTATAGAGTTAATGGTGGGCAATAGATTGTCCTGACGTAATTTCATATGAAGGGTCGCAATGTAAAAAAAAACTGCAATAAAACTGTGGTTTGGGCGAGTTGGTGATTCGTCATTTTGATACATAGCAGCACACACATTACCAGGACGGATAGGAAGGACGGCTCACACCACCAGCGCATACTCACAACTCAAGGATTTATTGATGGATTCACATATAAAACAAGCGCAAACATACACGTGGCATGAGTTGCCGTAGGCGTATGAATCAGTTAACGTGGAAAAAGTATCCGCTGCAGAAACATAACTTCTTTGTCATGCAATCATGTCAGCGTTTTTGATTGTTTATATATGCGACTGCGTCAATAACTCCTTCAGTTGCCAGTCAGCGCTGGTTGTGTGTGTCGCTCTTGCTATCCCACCTGTGTTTTGTGCGCTAATATACATAGCAAAGAGCAGTATGAAAAGGTACACATTGCGTCTTCCCGATCAGCACCTCTTGCCGTGATGAACATCACAGAGAGAGAGAGAGAGAGAGAAAGTTTAATGATTTCTTGAGAGCTTAGCCTAGCGACAGAACTAGCATGCTACTCCAGGTGAAATGGTGAGGGATGAAAGAAATGGAGTGACACATATTAAAAACAATACACACATACGCACACTAACAAATATACTAATGAACTGCATGCCCCTCCATCAGCCCTAACAGAGTTATATATTATGTTAATGCGCCGTAAAACGAACCGTCGGGTGATAGTATCTTTCTCACCAACCGGTACTCGCGCGATCATATTTCGTCAACTCGATGTAAATATAAGCTCAAGTAACTATATATCAAGTTACACGTACTCATGAAGGCTCGTTGCTGTATGCAAAGCCTTTCTTTTGTACGTTTCCCGCGTCAAATGTGTACCAAGCCAGGCTATTTTTGCAAAAGCTAAATCGTAGTTTCTTCGAAGCGCGTTCTAAAAATTTGGTTAAGAGATTTATTTATTTATTTATTTCAAAATACTGCAGGCAGCAATGCTGCCCTAGCAGGAGAGGGTTGCATCAAGTGCAATGACAAAGATTTCACAAAGGAATCTACATTGGCACAATCAACAACAGACGCTGGCAGACAATTCCACTCTTCAATTGTGAGCGGAAAAAAAAGACTTCTGAAACATTTTAGTCCTCGCAAAGTACGGGCGGATAACATTCGAGTGATTAATTCTAGAAGATCTGTGTTGTGAGCGGGAAAGATAAGTTTCGCGCGGGAGACCGATTTTGTTTTGATATATCAAATAAAGCATCTTTAGTCTCGCAATCTTTCGGCGTACACAGAGGGGTTCCAGATTCAGTCGCTGCAACATGTCAGTAACAGATGATGTAGATCGATAGTCAGACACAATAAATCGAGCAGCCAGGCGCTGAATTCGTTCTACTTGTGCGATATCTTTAACGTAGTATGGGTCCCATACTGCGGAAGCGTACTCAAGGACTGGTCGAACCAAAGTGCGATATGCCTCGAGTTTAACACTTGACGGCGAGTCTTTCAGCTTCCTGCGCAAAAAGCAAAGTTTATTGAACGCTGTTGTACAAACGTTCTTCAAATGTTTGTCCCATTTTAAGTTGCTTGTGATGGTTAGTCCTAAATATTTGGCAGACGTTACCGATTGAATAGCTTTATTAGCAATGTGGTACGTATGAGACAGTGGCTTTTTCTTTGTGGTTATTGTCATGGCAACGGTTTTATGAAAATTTATTTGCATACCGTTTCGTTCGCACCAGTCCGCGAGTGTACAGAGGCTATTGTTCAGTAGTATTTTGCAAGAGGAGCTCTTGACAACACTATACATCACGCAGTCATCAGCGAACAATTTTATTGTAACAGAGTTATCGATGTTAGAAGCAATGCCGTTTATATAAATTAAAAACAACAGAGGACCAAGCACTGAACCTTGTGGAACTCCAGACAATACCGGCAGATCAGCAGACCTAACACCCGCACACTCCACAAACTGTGATCGATTACTCAGATAAGCCTGCAACCATAATATCAATCTCTCAGGAAGCCCGGCATCCCTTAATCTGTCAATGAGTAAAGTGTGTGGCACACGATCAAAGGCTTTTGACATGTCAAGAAAAACCGCATCTATCTGCCAACAATTATCTTGAGCTGAAGCAAAATCATGTATAACTGAAATTAGTTGTGTAGTTGTTGAGACAGTCCTCCGGAAACCATGCTGATACTCAACGAAGACTTTTTTTGATTCAAGGTACTGAGATATATGGTGAGCTATTACATGCTCCAGCAATTTACAGCATGTGCTTATTATGAGCCCAGATGACCGTCTTCTCGCTTGAAAACCGAAAAACGCAAACTTTATCAAATATACCAAGCATGACCTCCAAAATGTGATTTGTTTATTTACCTCCTGGGCATTCAGCGCACTGTGTCATGTTTCCTCCCCTTTCAATTTGCTTATTTCTTTTTTTCTCTCTTGCGAAAAGCGCTTTCAATTTCTTTAAAAAAATCCACATACAAAATTATCTCGCTTGTTTACAGAGAGAGAAATGCAGCCCTTATTAATTACACCCACGAAGGCGACGCGCAGTGTGCACAGCGGTAGCACGTGTTTGTGACAGCCGCCTAGTTCCATGCGAGCATCGCCAGAGAGCGCGCGCCGTTGCATCCGAACCCCTTGTCAGCACCGAACTCACCAATAAATAACAGAGATTGGCCTCCTGCGCAGTGCTGTATATTGCATTCTTTCTCCTTGGTCGCGTCTCGCGTGATTAGTGCGGCCGATGTGCGTCGGCACCCCTCCTCGCGTCCTTGTTTTGCGTTGCTGCGGGCGCCCGTCGTCGGCGCACCGCGACTGATGCCGCGCCCCCCTATTGGCCTCCGCGGCGTGCGTGGCCTCTTCTGTCAGCGAGGCCGTGCCACAACAGCAACACTTCGCACTCTTCCTCCGTGATTCGCCCGCGGGAAACAGTAAACGTTGCGCTTGTCTTTCTGGTGCCCAGTACAGTCAATCATTGTTAATTATGTTGTTGCGTGGCACCACCGAATGCAGCCATCGTGTGTCTGTCCGAGGCTGACCGCAGAATGCGCGCCTCTGTTTTCCCAACACACACGCACAACACACACAGGGGAGGGAAGCCTTAGGGGCACCGATGGACTTGCTCCTACCGCGAACACGTGCCTCTTGACACGATGCTCATTCTTCGGCCAGCCTCCTTTGTGCTCGGCGGACTGAGACGCCGGAGAGGAGCCTAAATCAGCACTCTCGCCTTCCCGCCACCCCTCGTCTCTTTGTGCTCAACCCATCCGCATGGCACGCCTATATACACGGAAGCCAAGTCGCTCGAAGGAGAACGTGCCATACCACCAGCGTTGTTGAAGTGGTGAGAAAGCGTGGTACCCATTTAAGAAAACATTTGCAAGTACACAAATATTATAAAGACGCGAGTTTTTTAGAGAAATAGACGTGCTAGCTATAGAGCATAAGAAAACATTATCTAATAGTACAGCGGCTGTACGGATCATCTCTGCCAAGCGGTACAGTAGCTGGGAGTTTACTTTGAACAGTCTTCAAAGTCTACCTCTTTTATTTCGCCAGAAAGGTGATGGGTCATTCACACTGTTCGAAGCGTTTTGTCACCGAAACTTTACCGTTTCAGCACCTCTGTAGCTCCGGAAATTAACAGAGCTGGCACTCCCTTATGCTAACCCTCAAAAACTGCTCATTTGGTTTATTTGACCTGTTTGTCTCGAGTAATGTACTTTATAGCCATAGCGCACCATGGGCATCAAACATTCCTCGATGACTGTAACGAATGGACGGCGAAATGCGGAGAGGCTACGTTTACACAAATACCGTTATCTCCGAAAATAAACTGCAACTATGCTTTGGTTTAGCCCTCTTCTGGCAAAAATAAGTGGCTTTTCGCATTACGATGAAGCGGAATGTTCAGACAATATTGAGTAGACTCTTGAAATTTCGTGAGCATTGCGGGAATAGACCCCTCTGGGGCGTCCGAAAGCGCCCTATTTCAACCCGACTGTCTTGTGCTAATCTTCAAAAACCTTCGGGTTGCTTCAGAAAAACGCGAACTTCCCGTTTATAACTACCACCGACAACCTAAGGCTCGCCTGCGTGCTATGTTTTGTGTGTACAAGCTCCAACTACGGTGTCGTCTACTACGCTTCATTAGATATGCCACAACAGTGCTGATACGCGAATACAACAAACTGGCCGCTCTTTCGTCTCCACTAGTCCAGTTGAATGGATTGTCAAGCTGATGTAGAGAACATCACGTCCGTGATACAAGAAACAATGAGAATGTGTACAATACATGAACCCATTCCTGATCAGTACACAGCATGCAGTGGAGAATATGAATGTTTTGCAGTTGTAAGAAGAAAAGCAAAAAGTGCTTATCGCCGAAGTGGAAATATCGAAGGTTATAGAAATTCGCGGAAAGTCTACTCAGTGATAATAGCGATGTATTTGAATATTATACGAGCTTTCAGCGCCATCAGCCATACCCATGTATGGTGTGGCCTTTTAGAACTGGCAGTCTCTGAACGGACGCAACGATGGATACTTAATTTCTCCAATGGCATGCAGAAAAGTACTTATTCAAACAAGCGAAGGAAAAGGTCTCAACTTACCCACTCAATGAGTTGCACAAGACTATTACTGAGGGATGGCGGTACTACTGAAGATATAATTTTACGTGCACTGCGTTACTTGCTAAATATAGACGATATTTGTAATTCTTCGACCTCCATTTCATGGGCCAGCCTTGTTCAGTGAACGTTACCGGAAGGCTTAAACATTCTGGAGAAATTCTTAAATGGAAGAGGCATGGAACTGTCTTGCACTAACATGACTGCATTACCTTTTACCAGAAGACATCTAAGGGACTTTCAGCTGTGCCTTGAGGGACAACCTCTCGACACGGTAAAACAACACAAGCTTCCTGGTGTTACATTAGACAGACAATTATCTTGGAATTCTCACAAAAGGCCTTCAGAACAAGTAAACTCAATTATATCTGCTTCAGGCAGGTTGCAGGCACGACATGTGGAGGGTCAATTTCATCACTACTAAAAGTAAATAATGCATTTATAAAACATGTGTTTTCATATTCATGTGTTTTGCATTGGCTCTCCCGTTCATGTGAAGATCGGCTTCAACGATTAATAGTTAGGAGCCTTCATCTGCTTAGCAATTCCTCGAGAAACCTCCAATTCCTTAGTAATTGCAGAGGAACATGGCCCTATATCTTATATTACAAGGACTGTCGAAACCTGTCGGCATTGTCGCGTTTCAGGGCAGCGCCAAAGGAATCCACTAGCTATTGCACTTGTCGAGATAGACATGGCTTAGATCAATAAAGTGATTGAGGTGCACAATAATGTATTACCTAAAACAACTACTGAAGCTCAGATGTCTCTTACCCTCCATGGCGACTCGTAGCCCCGAAAATTTGGCTTTCAGTTGAAGGAATTATTCGCAAACGAGAGATATTTTTTCTAACAGCACAGCCGTTATTCCAGACATACTTCAGATACCCCGGTTCTATTCTAGCGTACAAAGATTCTTCACGTCAAACAAGTTCTTCGGTGGCCGCATTTAGCATTCAAGAATGGAACCGAGTACAGGCACTTCAGCTGTATTTCAGCTCACATGACACCAACGGCAGCAGAAAATTTTTGCGATTTTGTCTGTTTTCATAAATTCGGTAAAGGAAGAGAGAAAATGGGTCATCCTATGTGATTCTCAGGCAGCTTCATGGTCACCAAATAGTGACAGCAGCAATGCGCCAAACATAACTTTAGATTAAAAAACTCTTATTGAACTCACAAAAGCAAGTGAAAAGAATCGCCCAATAATATTCCAGTGGATACCTGGCCACTGCAATATCATTAGGAATGTTGCAGCGGACGAGGCAGCTAGACAAGTGCATGTGAACAACGTCACATCAGGAATTCATATAACACAAGGCACATTGCGGCATATAATAAGACAGATTTGAACCGTGGTTGCAGTGCGACATGGAACGGTCAGAATTCAAGATATACAGGTTTATTTTACACGCACCCTTCGCTTGAACTTGAAATTCTGTCCTCAATGGATACAAGCCGATCTTTTGAAACGTTGGTTTAACGTCTGCGGTTCGGTACGGCAGTCACAAAACACTTTTTGCACAAATTTTCACGAGCTGATAGTTCACAATGTACTTTTTACCCCGTGGATAAAGATATACATCTTCTACTAGTATGCGCGTAATACAGCACGCAGATAATACGCTTAATACGTGATTTGATGGCATTGAATCTCAGGCCCTTCAGCCTTAACATGCTGGGCTCATGACCAGGATATTCAATGCAAAGACGAGCGATATTCTTAGAAAATATTCGTGAATTTTTTATAATTTATTATAAGCTTATGCGTGTAATTTGGCTTGACTTTGTTCCATTCTGTGCTTTGATTCACGTGCCTTCGAGTGAACTTATGCCGGTTGTTCTTAGGCACCCTGACTTTATTATCGTTAAGTTACTGGGCTTTAGGGTAGCTATGCGACTGTACTTTGTGTTTCTGTATCCTTTTCTGCAGTGTTGTTTTTTGTGTGACATGACTTTAAGACCGTGTGTTTGACTCATTCATAAGATTTGATGTTAAATTTGAGTGTGATTTTAAGTGACTTTGAGATTTTTTACATGTCTGTGGCCTTCAATAGCTGTAGTCCTATGTGAGAAGAAGTAGCCGGTGCCAAAATAAAGGCGACAGCACCTCCTACACACGATATATTAAAATCATTAGCGTCCACTACGTATCCCGCAAATCGCGAACTCCGTTGTTAGGCGGTATGTCTTCTTAGCGCATGCCATATACCTGATGTCCTGATTGTAGAATCTGTTCAGTGCCGTTCCAAGAAACTGTTGAGTCTAGAGTCTACACCAGCTGATGTGGCTTAGCCCACTTATTGTTTATTTATGCACTGTCTTACCGTTTTCGGCTATAAGCACGCAGAAATTCCAGCTAAATTATGCAGAGCCTGCCGTGCGTGGCGTATACCAGTGTGCAGCGAGCGTGCACAACGGCCCGAGTGCCTGCGATATAAAAGCGCTTATGCACCTGCCCTTGAAAGATAGAGTGCACACGTCTCGCGTTCTTCTCGCAGGTAGCGGCCTGACCATGCATGTGTGTGAGCGTGGCGCAAGGAATAATAACCTCCGAGTGATCGTGCACTTGAAGTGCGAGACTGGCCGAAAGTCCGCATAGACGGCATCACGTGTCATATAGCTCTGCTCACGAACACTGTACTTGACGGCCACTGATTGACGCATCTGGACATGTTCTCAACATCCGTCTGACTCCTCCGGCACCACAGGAAGCTTTTCTAGGCAACATGCAACAAAAAGGATGCCATGGCAGCGTTCTGCGTGGATTAGCCAAGCGCAGAAGGTTTGGCCTTGATACTTGATGCGTGACGTACACTTTTTTATCGTGAACCATTCGTCGCGAACTTTCGAGTTGTGAAAGACGTTTCGTGCGAGTAATCTGCTCTGTAATGCTGCCATTGTAGTATTGTTTTCCATTAGGGCCCTTTTCGTCGTTGCTGGAAATGTATTGCCCAGCTGTGGCTGCGTAAACTCCCCCCCCCCCCCAAAACCTTACTATTCAAGCTTGCTTTCTATATAATTAAACCAGTTTCTTGTGTTGTGGCTCGGCATTTTTCGCCGCGCGGTTCCGGGATCATGGGTCGCCCTGAAGTGACGGCAGGTTCCCTTCCATTAATGAGCACGTATTCATCAGCTATTCTCTTTCGAATGGAGGGCAAATCTATTGCAGGAAGCGTGTACAAACAGATGTTCTTTCCGTTCACCGAAAGCGATCAGTTGGAAACTTGCAGTCCGTTCCCAATGTACGTCAGTATTCGAACAATGCGCATCATTTATAAGCCTTTTATTGCTGCCTAGCTCAAACTGGGTATTCCTGGAGTAGTCTTAAAGAGAACTTAATCATTTTCCTACTGATGTGTCCATCTCGTAGTGACGTATCTTTTGTATCACTGTTCTCTGAAGGCACTGCGAACTCGGCTTCTTCGTGAAAGTGTTCTAACTCCTGTGAGTTAGGATGCGAAACCTATGTGTTTGGCAGAGTGAACTATCTGCGCAGCAAAAGCAAATAGGAACAACCCCAAAAAACCAGCTCCATAACACAGGCTCCGACGCACCATCGCATCTCAACGACGACCTACGGAGGATGCGCAAGCGCTCTGGGAATGATAAACGCCGAGGAAATTAACCATGCGACAGCGCGCGCTCATTTTTTACATCAGAGTGTGCGATAAAAGCTTCTGACACTTGTTTATGCTCGCCACTCTAATCTGCTTCCGGGGACTGCCTATTCGATTTACATGATTTATTATGCTATGAGGTCAAATGTGAGACGACCAGTGACTTCGCCACCTGAGCGGTAAAGATTGATTACTGAAATTAGGTAGCTTATCACTATTTTTAAACACAGCGTAAACGGCTTTTTTTTAGCAAGGAGAATCCTGCTTCACGCAAAGTCTGCAGAAGATTGGCGTTATTAAGGCAAAAGCCTTAGCTGTCTATGTTGGCGGGGCCCTTGGCGAAACTGCGCAGTGACCCAAAATGGCCAACGCTGCAAACAGTAAAAATCACGTCAACAAATGCTTGGATTGACGTCACATTTCTCGGGGAGGTTCCTGTGCTTAGTGCTTTAAAATTAGTGCTTCAAATTAGTGCTTTCAAATTAAAATTTTGTACATTTCGGTCTGGGTGGGAATCGAGCCCAGGCCTCCGGGGTGCGAGACAAGCACGCTCCCCTGATGCCACTACTGCTCCATGGTTCTACTCGTAGTTTACTAAATACATCTTCCGTTGGCCGTTTCGCAGCGCTCTAGACCGCTCTCGCGAGCGGCGTTGTGTTCGGCTGGCTGAAAGAAGATGCGCGCCTTGCGTTCGGTTGGTTCCTTTCGATCGCTCTACTGCATCTTCAAGCGCTCTGAGGCGCTCCGAGCCCTGTCATCGGAGGAGTCGTCGAGATGAAGAGCGTTTCCAGCAACGTCATCAAACTGCTCAGCAACTCAGCATCAGCAACGTCACCATACTACCCCTCCCTCTGGCAAGGTGCTGACGGCTCTGGCCCACTACCACTGGGTGCGCTGATTTCGGTGAGTTCAGTCGTGCGCTCCTATGGACAGTTTTTACAATTTTTCGTAAACGTATCTTAATCGTGACAAAAATTGAGCCAAGTGTACAATTAGGCTTTTGCTTTAACGTTTTACGAATGTGTAACACTTGCTTAAGTTTTTATAAAAAAGAGGCGAGAAGGTGGACCCTGTTCACCTACAACTCACCGGGACGAATGCTTTGAGCAATGAGAACACTGAACTTCCTGTAGTCAGGAGTTTCTTCAAACTAATTCGGGACCTTAAAACGTTCTAGTAGCATATTCTTAATGACCACACATGATCTTCAATTCATATTGTGAACATTTCTTTGTAGCGTAGAATGCCTTCTGTCGGCTCAGTATAAAAGCGCTTACAATTTCGGACAACATCCTGAACTTGTCTCTAAAATCTAGGTTCTTCAACTCGTCTTTTCAACCTCAGTTCAAATGTTAGAAACTTGCAGCGGTACAGGTGGCAGAATAGTGAAGGCTGTTGCAGCGGGAAAATAACAATGACTGCGCAAGTGAAGCCTCATCAGCATCACGGTTCATACACGGAACAATTGATGAGAAACAGGCTTATTACAATAGATAAAAAGCCTAATTTAGCGGTGCGAAATCGAAGAAAAACTACAAGAAAAGGCAGAGCGAAGTGCCTGATGTCAGGATTTCTACTCTCACTGTCAGATTCTTTTTGCACTATTGAAAAACATGCAGGACAGTCTATCTACGTGGGCCACAAGTTATTTTGGCAAATAACCCATTTCAAAGTCCATGTAGTTCACAGAAAAGCCTAGCGCTTCCATCAACTTGTACTGCACCATACTAACTCGCCGAAATGTCACCATTGCTGTCATATAGGAAGCTTTAAGCAACCACCAACCAATCTAGAAGGAACCGAACATCATATGCCAGTGGATACTAGGCCAGTGTGGCATTCGTGGTAAGCAAAGCGCAGATGAAGCCAGCCGATCAGCACAGGGTGTTGTACCCTGTATACCGATGGACTGTCGAGAACAGATGTTGCTGCAACGCCTCGCTAGCTGGCGCAGAAGGGGTACACAGTTACATTGGAGCTCGAGCGAATTTCGCAACGCTCGTCCCCACAGCCAGGATCCCTGTTCGCAACACCACCTTCCACTCGGGATACTACGAGCCACAGAAACACTTCTGGCAGCCTGTGCCTTGGTGGGTCATCCACGAATGCCTGTGAAAGAGGAGCTTTCTTTGCCTCTTCACCGAGGTATGACATTCGTCGTCGCTTCTTCGCCGAGTAAATAGTGCGGCACAATTAAAAACAAACATCATATGTCCGTCGTTTTTTTTTTCCGAACCCAACGGTCTCAGCGCAACGGCCGATGCTCTATCCGGTGCTCCATCCGGCTCACGTAGCCTTCGCTTACTTGCATTCCGACACAACATCTCTGCTTGCCACAACTGTGACTGCGAGGAGGTGATCAGGCATTTCCTCTGAGACTGCTCACTTGTATGTGGCTCAAAAAGTGATCTAGACAACGCTTGATAAATGGGAAGATCGCCCCTTGACGAAGGAGATAATATTCGGCCGCTGGTCCAAGCCGCGTTCAACAAAGAATACCTTAAACGGATCGGTGGTGAACAAGCGCAGAAACACGAAATGACCAGGACAAGCGCTGACCTTGGTGTTCTTATGCTGCTTCACCATCGATAATTATGCCGAAATCGCAACCTTGTTAAGCCTTGAACGCGTTTCCTCCCCTATTCGAGGACATCCACACTGTGCATACTTCGACAGTTGCAGCGTGGTGCATCATGTTTGTGTGCAAACCTTTGTTCTCCCACCTTTTGTTTCAATCTCGTCTTTTCCATCATCTTTCATTATAGCCCTTTCCTTGCACAAAGTAGCCAGCCGGTATTTGCACTAACTTCTGTGTCCTTCACTCTGTTTTTTTTCTCTGCCGCTTCCAAACAACGGCGGTTCACCTTCGCTGGATGCAGCATGTCGCAGTATATATATATATATATATATATATATATATATATATATATATATATATATATATATATATATATATATATATATATATATATATATATATATATATATATATATATATATATATAGATATAGATATAGATATAAGCTTGCAGGACATCGCTGTGGATACTGATCGCATTAAGGATAAAGTCGATGGATCATTGTAGAAGGCTTCGTAATGTAGCTGCGCGATTTGTTGCTTTCATATTTATTGGTATTTCACAACCGTTGTATATGCTTGTGTGGACTGGTATGAGTATGGTCTGCATTTAGGGAGGGCGATAAGCTGCGATTTTTTGTTGTAGTCTGCCGGAATCAAGATATAGAGTTCCTTAAGGTTATGCCGTTATATTTTCCCGATTTTCAAGCTGTGGGATGTTCCTGCCTCATGGAGAAAGACCTCCTGCGTGCTCCGGGCAAAGAAAGTTCATATGGTCTTCTTGAAGCTACGTCAATAGTATTAACGTGCGTGAGTATTTGAAGCCATTGCGTGTCTGCGTGTTCACAGCGTGTGTTCTCGTATTTCAAAAGACAATTGGAGCAGCGTGCCAGACTGACAGGCAGGCTGACATCGTATTTTGATTAAGAAACTATCTATCTCTTTCTCACCTCTTTAACTGGCACAGCTTGGTCGGACATAGCACCAGTGATGATACTTACATACAGTACACGCGAGCCCAAATAAACGTGCAAGGGGGCGATTGCAGTGGAAGTGTTGAAACATGCTACTCAATAATCACCCTCCCGGTCGTTAGCAAGCGCTGTTGAGAGCCACCATTTACCAATACGCAACCATGAAAACCGATTCGTTCACAGCACCGCCAGCGAAAGCATTCGTATGGATGATATCAAATTATACAATGAGTCATTCCGTTAAAAGAGAGTTATATAGATCTGGAGGAGGCACTCTCACTCCTCAATGGCGGTCGCAACAAAAACAGTGCTTATGACGCTGCATCGCAGGATGCCGATGCGCTATGCCTTTCTACAGGACGCCGCAGCTTATATTTGGCCAGCTTTTGTACGATCTGCCGCGGTACCCCAGTAGCTATGGCTTTGCGTTGTAGAGCTCGATGTCGCGAGTTGGATTCCTGCCGTGGCGGCCGTATTCCGATGGGGGTGCAATGTAAAAACGCTCGTGTACCATGCATCGGGTACATGTTAGAGAACTCCCGGTAGCCAAACTTATTCCGCCGTCTCCGACTACGGCGTGCCGCCTAACCAGATGGTGGCGTTCGCAGGTTAAATCCTAGATTTCAATGATTTATTTTAGCTGTTCTGCGCTCCGGCATGCAGGAGCAGTTTTGGCAGGGCCAGATTTTGGCAGGGCAGGAGGACAAACTTTATGCGTGTCGGAAACATTTATCATTGCGATAACAAAAAAATGTGAACAACAACGGAAACCAAAATTTGACCACAATTGCTAGATTTCAATGTGGCTCAGCTGCATTGAAGTACATCTCTGTTGCTGTGGTACGATGTAAAAAAAAGAATACGCGGAAATTCAGTTTGTGCGTTTTATTATTTCTCTAAACTTTTATTCTTCTACTTATGCAACAGATCGCACAAATAACAGCTGTTACCTTGAATATTTATCGAAGTCATGTGTCACTACGAGCGACCGCACAACAGTGCGATGTACGCAGGTGCACTTGCGCGATATACGCCAACTCTCCGGCTGGGAGCGCGATGGCCGCGAGGGGAAGGGAAACCGGCATTCGGTTTGAAATTTCAGGTCTTTCCGCGAGAAGTAGCGATGGAATACTTTTGCAGACACAATCGTTAGCGCACATCGTATTCACGGCGCTTGTCAGCTCAAAATGGCCAGAGATGGTGAGGGGCCCATTAACTACTCAAAGTTTGCTGAGCAAAGCGCCACCTCCCTCCTGTTCGCACTGCTGAGTATGTTGGTTTCAACTATTCAGTTTCGGGCGCTCTTCTTTTTCTGATCTATATTATCGATTCACCTAATATCACTTTCTCGATTATTTGCTAATTCGCCGATGACTGTGTTATCCTTTGTCAATTTACTAATGACGCTGGTATTACCATCCGAAGAGATTACATTAACGCTGTATGTAACTGGTGTCACACTTTGTTAATATAAAGCTCAACGTGTGATTTGTAGTGTGCTTTATGTTGCGATATATTGGCTAAAGCCTGTTTCACATGATGCGATTTTTATCGCATCGGAAGTGTGATTTTGGTCGCACACGACGGAAATCGCTGTCGCAGGTGTCGACCTTCCCCCCCTCAGCGGCTGCGACCAACCGGTTCTTCGCACGTCACACCGGTCGGTACGATCGCTGCGATTTTTCGTCGAAATTACGCCGAGACCAGCGAGAGCTATTTCGCGGTTTCATCGCAGAAGTGTTGTCGGTCGTGCAACATAATTTTAATAGATACTTTTTAAAGCACAGCTCTTAAGCACCCGTTGCTGCGGCGAGCATCGTCGTCGGCGTAACCGAGTGAACGAACTCAACGAAAAATGAAAGAGTGAATGCGGAGCGCAGCAGGCGTATGAATGACGCGATGAGGAAAGTCGAGGAAGAGGGAGCAGCGGAATCATGAGGCGGAAATCGGAAGAAGAGGGTATGACTAAAGCGTGAGAAGAAAAGCGTTGTACGGTGCTGATGGCTACGAGATGGCGCCAGAGTAGCGCGCGTCGGCTGGGAGTTCTATCGGTGGCGGCTGTGGTGAACCACGCCGATGCGTCGTCCACGTGCTGGATGTTGCGATCTCCAGATTGGCGAGGCAATCGCGCGACACTTCGCTCCATTTGCAAGGCGCGGGACGAGACAGATTGTCCACGTGAGCCTATTCATCGAGAAATGAAAACACGCATAGAGGTGCGCCCGAATTTCCCATTAGGGAGTATTGTAATTGTCGGTGAATTTTCCTCCATAAACAATGGCTGAACATGCCTTGAACAGTACAAGTAATTGAGTGGAGCCATTGATTGCACAAGCGGTACATACCATCAGCACCGACATGCGAATAATGCAAATAAAACTCGATGGTCCGATTAGACTCTGATTTCTATGGATTTGTTGACAAGCTACGTTGCTAATGAAGCGACTCATTTTTTTTTACCTTGCCTTCGGGTGCTGATAGTACATACTTGTGCGTGCCTCTCCGTTATTTATGCGCGCTGCAAGTTGTAAATACTACGAACTATCCCTCAGCAGAAGACATGGCCTTCGGATGTCATCCCAGTTTTCTCGTTTGTTGCATACAAGCTGCTCACGACATACGAAAACGCGACCGTTGGAGGGCGGTTTGCTTTTACGGATGGATCAATTTGAAGAATACGCAACTATGGTGAAATGCTGCGTCGAGGGGATATCACATGAGAGCATAATATACGATGGTTCAATGTCACGCTATCTTCGCGATCATTTAGTGCATTCTGTTGGTTTTGGCTCTGACGCGTATTTTTTTGGTGAGTCATCTCATTTCAAGGTAATGTTGCTACCACTGCGAGACGCGCCTGCTTATCAAGCTCGCAAAGCGAAGGTGCAAATTACATATCGTAATAAAATTTCTGCAATATCATCTTTAACGATTTGACGAGTAATCAACAGCATCGTCCATTTCTTTTGGAAGCGTTAGCGTGCGATAAGACATTCAAACACATTTATTTATTTTTTCTGATGCATCATTTTTCTCCTGCACAGAAACCAATAAACCGTCAATGTATTGCAGACTGTCTCCTTACTGCACTTGTATAACCCTAATTTTAAGCAGTAATTGCATATTGCACCTGCGTCATAGCATTGCATTTCCTTTGTTTATGCTGGTCGTAACGTATTGTAGTATTGTAAGAAACTACTTGCTAAAAGCATCCTTGATTTTCTTTGCTTGTCTCTCTCTGCCTCCTGCAAAACACTGGCAACAATGCGAAAAGCAGGTAAACACATTCAAGAAAATGAAATCAATGTCGTGCCGCAAATTTAGCAAGCTGTATGTATCTCTTCCTGTGAAGGACAGCATCCTTTCAAGTGCGGATGGTTCTTGCACGTTCATCACCAATCAAGTGTGCAGACGTATCACGAAGCATAAGCGGTCCCCAACAAGACAGAGACAATGTTGCTAATAAGTTTGCAATTACATGCATTACTACATAAACTCATACAGCGATATCACGTCATTACTGCCTCTATAAAATAAGTACCATGCAACTTGCAAGATATAAAACAAGAGCATGACATTTGTGCACATAAAGTTCTTTTTTGTTGCATTGTAAGATGCAGCTGCTGACTCTTTTATTCGATGGTGTGATATAATGGTGCGTGTGCAGACTCCTCAAAATTCTACTCAGCCTAGCTCGCGCGCACTAAGAGTAAGCCGAGCTTCCGCTGACTCACATTCACTAAAATTCTACTCACTCGACCTTGCTCTGACTCATCTTCACCAAAATTCTACTCAGTCGAGCTTGCTCTGACTTATTTTCACCAAAATTGTACTCAGTCGAGCTTGCTCTGACTCATATTCACAAAAATTCTGCTCAGTCGAGCTTGCTTTAACTTATACTAACCAAATGTCTACTGAGTCTAGCTTGCTCTCACTCTTATTCACCAAAATTATTTTCGGCCGAGCTTGCTCTAACTCATATTCACCGAAATGCTATTCAGCAAGGCTCACACGAAATCAGCCTCACTGGTCTGTCCAAGTCTTAGTGAGCTGACGTTTGAGTGAGTTCCCCGACTTACTTATACATTGCGTAACATTAAAGTTGTGGCCTGTGTGGTGCATAAGCGAATATTGCATATGAGCCTGTGTTGCATCGGATGAAAATAAAGACAATTGTACACATCGCAGTTAGATTTATTGAATTTAACTGACCGTTGTGTGAAAGCTTCGCCTCATTTCGATTCCAACAGTGGCACTGGGCCTGAATCATTTTTTTTTGCGAGGGTACTGGGTACCTTGGCCATTGCTGGGTGGATACAATTTGTACATTTGAACACTAAGTTAAATGAATGACTGCCGTGCAATATATTTAAAAAAAACGTTTGCATAACTGCAAGTAAAGCATTCAGAGGATGATACTAACACACGTGCGTAATAAGATGCACACGAAGGCTAAATACCTTATTTACTCGCATAAGTTACTCGAACCCGGGCCACGACGCTGAGCGCCGAGCAACGCAGCGTTCGGCGCGGCAACGAAACGTGCGCCTGAGCAACCGGAACGAACCAAAGAACTCACTGTCTCGGAGGGAGAAATGATCTACGCGGGAAAAACGTCGTGATCCGCACGGACAGCCGGGCCGCGACGCGCCATGAAGGCGGACGCGGTCATGGGGCTGATGCCTCGACGGAACCGTCATCTATCTCGCTTGGGAGCACCACGCAGACTCATGACTCCTCGCCAGCAGCACAGCACATATCGCAGGGGGCGCTTCCCCACCAGACGCGCTACGGCACAGCGATCACGTCAGAGGAGTCCCGCCTCGGTCGGTGCACCTAGGAATCGCGCTGTGAATGGAAAGAGGAGCCGCGTCGCCTAAACAAGAGGGTTCGAGTGACGCACGCTGGAAGTTGGAAGGGGAGAGAGCGAGAAAACTTATTAAACGCAAGGGTATTGGGGCATCCTCGCACCGGTCCCCGCATGGACCCAAGGCGCTCAAACTAGACGAAAGGGAGAAGCGGGCGAGTGGCGCGCCACCTGTCGAGGCAGCACCGTGCATTGCAAGGAGGGGGTCTTCTGTGTTTTCCGCAAGATGGCTCTGCGTGTGCGCCAAGCGCAGAAGAAATGTAGCGGAAACGTACTTCGCTACTCGTTTAACTGCGGCTTCTGTAATTTACATGTTCATAATTACCGATATACACCACACTATAACTTTCTACGGCACATTTCTAAGGCAACACTGCATTCACTAGAGGCGCTTTTGTCCCGCTTTGAACCATCGGACTGATGGCTGAGTGGTAGCGTCTCCGTCTCACACACCGGAGACCCTTGTTCAATTCCCACCCAGCCCATCTTGCAAGTTATTTTTTATGAATTGCTTGCCTAGATTTTTTCGCTCACGGTCAACGCCACCGACGCCGACGACACCGGCTTTTCTACAACACGAGCTCCTTAACGCTGTCGCGTTAAAACGCCACTGACCTTCGATATGCCACCCAAAACAATTGAGTGAGAATGGTGTCTCGTCCGTCGCTAACAATACAATTGGCTGTGAAAAAGAACGCTGATGCTTGCAATGACGGCTGATGGCCGCAAACTCCAGCCCTTGGTCATCCTCAAGCTGAAGACATTGCCCAAATTGAAGATTGGAGGCCGCATTCACATCCGCGCCCAGGAAAAGGGATGGATGAATGAAGCACTGCTGAAGGACTGGCTCGACATTGTCTGCAGTAAGCGACCAAGGGCTTTATTGCGAGTGTGATCACTGTTTGTGCTCGACAGTTTCAAAGGCCATCTCGCAGACGGCATGAAGGAAAAGTAAGAAGAAGAAGTCCCTCCGAGCGGCCGCTGCTTCTTCGGTGAGATATTATTTTCTGTTTTCTTCGAAGAATCAGTGCTGTGTTGAGACTTCACTGTTGTCCAGGGAGAACACACATCCCGTGAGATTCCTGTGTGCTAAAAATCAGGCACAATATCGCGTGGTTTGGCTGCGCTCCGCAGCGCATCTACGCCTGCCACGACGGTGGGCAGCAAAGAACACCGGCACGAGCCATATGTCCGACAGCGCGTTCCTAGGCGCATGAGTGCCGCAGAATCGGCGCCGTACTCCGAAGTGCCTCAACACGCGCCCAATGTCATGAAGCCGGCGACGCTAGTTTTCAACGCTGCCCTACGTTCAAGCGCACCTTCAGTGAATATGGCTGAGACAGGCGAAAGTGAAGCCAAGAAACCACGGGTTGACGACGACAAAACATCTACCTATGATCTAAGTGACGATGAAGATATAGACTGCGATGAAACGCCGTTCTCCTTGGTAACGTATAAAAAGAAGCGGCCTGAGGGAATTCCAGTTGTTTTTCGACCATCACAGGAAGGACGCAACTTCTGGCAAGTGAATCCAAACCGCGCTGCGTCGGAAATTGTCACCGCGGCAAAGGAAAAAGTACAGTCATTCCGCGTGAATAGAGATGGAAGTTTTTCTGTCAACGTTACTTCAGTCTCATCTGCAAGACATCTGCTGTCGATGAGCCAAGTGGCTGGTTTGGGAGTCAAACCATTCATTCCGGCATCTTATACCAAGAATGTTGGCAAGATACGCCATGTGCCAGTTGAGTATACAGAAGAACAACTGGTTGACTTCCTGAAGGATTTTGGCGTGACATCTGCCCGTCGTCAGGCACGCTACAATCGCCAAGAAGACGGAGCGGTAGAATCACGCCCTCTGAGAACTGTCATTCTCCATTTCAGAGAAGACAAACCAATGCCGCAACGAGTGCATTTAGGTTTCACGAGTCATCCCGTAGAAGAATATCACGGCCCTGCTCTGAGATGCTACAACTGCCAGAGATTTGGACATTTATCGAAGAACTGTCGCAGTCCACGTCGCTGCAAGATATGCTCCGAAGACCACGACCATTCAGAGTGCAAGTCTGTGTGTCAGCCAAAGTGTGCCAACTGTGGCGGAAACCATACAGCTTCCTTCTCCGGGTGCCCTCAGAGCAGAGCTGCCTCAAGGTTGCGCAGACATGAGTTGAAATACGGAAGGCTACCTCCTCGTAATGCGCCACCACCCAACCTTGATGCTGTAAGATGCGCGCCTCCAACCGCCAACAGAGAACAAGAACAAGTGGTCAACATGAACTATTCTGCAGCTCTAAAGCACTCAGGTCGACAACGCTCTGACAGCGAGCGACACGATCCACCACCAGAGAACACTACTCATCTTGCCCAGGCTTCGAGTGACCTTCGCCGACCTTCTAAACAACGCCCTCTGCCAGTGACACGGCAACCTCACCTAACATCTGAACAACTACCTCAACATTCGTCTCAACCACACCTGTCACCCCAACGACCATCTCAGTCCGCTCTTCAGCGACCTGCTTCGACCACACATGGAGTTTCAGCGTCGTTTGGTGATTACGCGTCTTTACCCGTGGCACAGATGATCCTGCCCATGCTATTCGCAGCTCTGCGTGCAATCTTCAGCGCCATTCCACACGCAAACAACCTTCCAGAGGTAAAAGCACTGCTTTCTATGGAATCGTTGGTGCTTCCACAACCACCAACAGCTCCACTGCAGGCCTACAATGAATAATCGCTATAACAATGTTTTCATATTTCAGTGGAATGCTAATAGCCTTCGAAATAAGTCAGCTGATTTCCGCAAACTACTAGCTCAACATAACTTTCCTGTTTTATGTATACAGGAGGCAGGCGTACGAGATGACTTTCGTCTTTCGAACTATGTTATATATAAATCATCGCGCATTGCTGGAAGTAGCAGAGCGATGTTATGCGTGAGAAAAGACCTACCGTCCTATTTAATACAGTCGAGCGATATAAATATACCAGAGTTCGTAGCATGCAAGATATCTTTTAGAAATACAAGCGTCACAGTGATTAGTCTTTATCTGCAATGTTCTAGCAAAATATCAGTAGACAGCTTGGTGAACGTGTTTGGTATCGCGAACTCACATGTGATGGTTTGTGGAGACTTCAACGCACATAACGTCATATGGGGTAGTGAATATAACGATTCCCGTGGAAGCATCATAGAGTCTGCCGCAGAAAAAAGTAATCTTATCGTGTTAAATGACAGCTCTCCAACGTTCTTGCGGGGGTTTCGTTACTCAAGCTGTATAGATGTCACACTCTGCTCACAAGACCTTCTTGATGGCGTTGAATGGTCAACAGACATAGAAACGCATGGCAGTGATCATTTTCCGATCCTGGTAAAACATCGCCTCATACGGAGTGAGGGGACCCGGCGCTACTCAAAATATACTAATTGGCAAAGTTTTCGGCACCAGTTAAGTAACTCATTGGGTGAAAACCCAAACTTTCAAAGTTTTGCAAATATATTGTGTGAGTCGTACAAGGTCTGCACAAAGCAAGTCATCGTTCCGAATGAATATGCTGCAGTCGACGGGGAATATGAATGCCTAAGGGCAATTCGAAGACGCGCAGAACGGGCTTACCGCCGCAGTGGAAAACTAGATGACTACAAGATGGCACAGAAAATTCAGTCAAATTCGCGCAGACGCTTACAAAAATTAGGAACGAGAAGATGGCGAGAATACTGCACGTCGTTGTCTCCGTTTACTCCAGTTCCCAGAATATGGTCCGTTGTGCGATCTTTTAGTGGTCCAGTTACCCAGAGCCATCCCTTCCGAGCCCTTGCCGTAGCTCGAAGCACTCCGGAAACATTTGTTGCTGACGAATTCTGTCAACTTATATCCAGACCGGGAATTTCATATACTTGCCTACAATTCGGAAGTTCAACAACACTAGCAGACCAGAAGGTTCGTGCATGCTTTATGTCACAACATCCTCAACTTGACTGTGAGTTTAGTTTAAATGAATTGAAAAGTGCTCTTTCGTCATGCCGTACAAAGAAAACCGCAGGCCCAGATGGTGTTACGTATGTGATGCTAAAGAACCTAGGTCCAGTAGGAAATATGACTCTTTTGGAGATATTTAATGATATCTGGTTAAAAGAGACCCTCCCGGATTCATGGAAATTAGCTCGGGTAATTCCAGTGCTAAAACCAGGAAAGACCCCACTTTGCCTTGACTCCTACCGACCCGTCAGTCTCACAAGCTGCTTTTCCAAACTAATGGAGAAGATGATAAACAGTCGATTGCAATGGTGGTGTGAACACACAAATGTGTTTTCCGACCACATGACCGGATTTCGACAAAATCGAGGTACAATGGATGCAGTATTAGACATTGCCACATGCGTCGAACATGAACGAAGTTGCGGAAATGTGACAATAGCAGTATTCTTAGACATTCAAAGAGCATTCGACACTGTAAGTCACATACACGTCCTTGCTGGTATGTTAGAACTTGGCCTACACGGTCGAACGCTGCGCTGGGTATCAAATTTCTTGAAAGATAGAAAAATATTTATGGAAACAATTGAAGGAGAAAGTAATTATCACAGCATCACGCAGGGCGTTCCGCAGGGCAGCGTTCTCAGTCCGTTTTTATTCAACTGTGTCATGGCAGCCTTGCCACAAAAACTACCGTCTGGTCTACAGTATTCTCTGTACGCAGATGACATCTGCATATGGGCCTCTGGATCTCATATACAAGACATTCAAAGAACGCTGCAAGAGGGTCTTGATAGTATCGACACCTTTTTAAAAGAAAGAGGCATGAGTCTTTCATACGCAAAGACAGCCGTACTTCCTTTCACTAGACGACAGCTGAATAATTTCCAACTTACGCTTAACGGGCAAAGTTTGATGTTTGTGATAGAGCATAAATTTCTTGGGGTTATTCTTGACCGCCAGCTAACATGGGCATCACACATCCGCGCAATGGAAAAGCAGACCAACGCAGTAATAAACGTACTTCGGCGACTCGCTGGCACAACGTGGGGAGGATCAGTCTCTTCGCTACTACAAGTTCATAATGCACTCATAAAACAAAAAATTGCTTACTCGGCCCCTATTCTCCATGGATTATCGCAAACTTCCGAGGAACGTCTTCAACGTTTACTAGCAAGGGGGCTACGAGTGTGTCTTGGGGTTCCGCAGGCTACCTCGAGTTCTTTAGTAATTGCTGAAGCTCGTCACCCTCCATTTCCAGTCATACGAACGGTTGAAACATGCCGACATATTTATCGCATCTTAACCCAACATGAGAAGCATCCATTAAACCTCGCGCTCACCGAAAGAAACAAAAGCAAAATTCACGATGTTGTTCGAGAACATAGAGCATTGTTACCAAGATTTGAATTATGCAAAGTGGATGTTAGTTACCCTCCCTGGATGTTAACATGCCCTAAAATAGAATTATCGGTTGACGGGATTATATCAAAGAGAGACATGTTCATAGTAGCCGCACAGCAACTAGCACTCTTCCAAATTTACTCATTATATCCCCAGTACATCCACGTTTATACAGATGGTTCGTGTCATAAAAATTCTTCGACTTCAGCATTCGTCATTCCACATTTAGCGCTAGAGCAAACATTCAAATTATCCCGGGAGACATCTTCCACCATGGCAGAACTATTTGCAATCCTGTGTGCTTTGCGTTTCATAACATCAGAAAAACATTCGCAAAAATGGGTTATCTTTAGCGATTCGCAAGCCGCCCTCACATTACTACAGAGCAATAAGAAAAATTCTTTGAACACTTCGCTATTGTATGAGACGCTCAAAGAACTTACTAAAGCAAACGCAATGAACCACGTAATTGCATTTCAATGGATACCTGGGCACTGCAATATTCCCGGTAATACTGCAGCGGACGCAGCTGCGAATCGAGCGCACAATAACGCTGAGACGACCAATCTTCCCCTATTGCGTAGTGAAGTCCGTCTGATCCTGAGACAGATTTCTTGTCGCCTCAGTAAAACTACCTGGTTTGACCAACAAACTAAAAACTCGGAATTATACTCTATAGACCCTTGTATAAACTTATCAATGCCGGAAACTCTAAGAGACAACAGAAAATTTGAAACATTGGTACACCGACTGCGTCTTGGTACTGCATTTACGAAACACTTCTTGTGCAGAATAAAACGTGCCTCTAGTCCGCAGTGTTCTTGTGGCCACCCAGACGAAGATGTGCATCATCTTCTCCTCGAATGCACGAAATACGCTACACAAAGAACGGTACTGGAAGCTAATTTGTGTATATTAGACAGAAGACCATTCACTCTTAAAAAGATACTTGGCCCATGGCCAACCTCGGGCCTTCAAAAAAGAGCACTTCTTGCTCTGAAAAAGTTTTTGAAGGACACCAACATTTTGGGAAAATATTAGGTACCCGATATTCGAATACGCTAAATGAGTTACATAAATGTTGTTCATGGTCTATAATGGTTTATGTGATGATCGCAACTTTTACGCGATATGTATGATTCTGTTTTGTACTTGCAGTGTATTACATGTGCTGTGTGTTTTGGCTGTTCAAAACATCTGTCTTTATATATGTGTACGTGGACTGAACTAATGCACAGAACTTTGCGACTCATGTACTGTTGGACCGTATAGTTTTTATTCACACAGTGTTCTACTGAGTGTTATATTTTGTGTCACTATTCACCCTTTTTACGTAAATTTGTTTCGTTTGCCAAGTGACAAGGAGTAGCCGGTGCCACCATAAAGGCGCCAACCTCTCCTAACATTTCACTTCAATAAAAAAAAAAGGAAAAGTTGCGGGATATAAGGATCAACCAACAGCTATTATCTCGGGCGCCCTAACATTGGTTTTGCGGCCCTTAGATGACTCGGTTAATAAACTTCAAGGACTACATGCACAAGATGTACATCGAATGGATTGCCAGCACAGAGCACGGGCTGCCTCCCACTGGGAGAATAAAGAGACCATCCCTGGAGACGGTCTGCTGGCAGCGTGGAACCTGGTCTCTCCCAGCATTGTAGAGAGCATTTTCAAGAAGACGGG